>NC_069500.1:203902281-204230253 GCF_027579735.1 Bombina bombina | reverse complement strand
ATCTAATTTAACCCTTTTTTTTGGAGAACATGTTCTCCAAGGAGAGTTAGAACAGAGTAGGAGAATATTACAGTCGAACTTGCCCAATTTTAGGAGTATTATTGAATAATAAATAGGAGAATTATTTCTCATGAGAACTTTTAGGAGAAAATATAGGAGAATTGAAATGATAAATAGAGCCCTTACTGTCTATTTCGGCACTTTGTGCCTATTCTCTGAGGATGGCCCTTTGATTGGCCTCCTTTTTTGAGATTGACAGTTTTTCGCATATAGCAATCACACATCAGATCTAATCATCTATCAGATTATGTTCTAATGTGCCATTTAATAATATGTTTCTAATATTACCAATGGTTTTGTTTATAACCACTATGTCCAAACGTTAAACACGCTATATACATTGTGGATTTTTTGGTTGCTGATAGCAACAAGTATACACAGACGTCCCTGACAGTAACCTGTATGCGTGATTAAGTCACTTCCCACTCTGACACGTGTGGCTATCCGACGTCGCTATGGCAACGCCGTGCCATGCATCATCACGCTAGGCACGCAGCGTGCGTACGTGACGTCATTGCCTTGGATGGGAAGACGCGAGTGGCGGCATGGCGGTAATAGCTTGCTCACATCTTTAAAAGGGGTATGTTTTTAATTGTGTGTCATATTGATTTTAAGTGTGCTGCATATTCTTATGGTTACATGCTGACATTTGACAAAGGCACATACTGGTGCCGAAACGTTATGTCATTTTAATGATATCTAAATAAAATTGTTACATTTTACCAAGACCAGTGAGTGCCTGCATTCTGTGGACGTTTTGTGAGATATATATATATATGTATATGTGCGTGTGCGTGTGTGTATATATATATATATATATATATATATATATATATATACACACACACACACACACACACACATATACACACATGTGAAGGGTTATTCAGGGATTCCTGACAGAGATTAGCGTTACAATGTAACTATCGCTAATTTTAAAGAAAAAAAATGCTTTGGAAATAGCGAAGTGCTACTTGTATTTATTGCCCTATAACTTGCAAAAAAAGCAAAGAACAAGTAAATATTGGGTAGTTCTAAACTCAGGACAAAATTTAGAAACTATTTAGCATGGGTGTGTTTTGGTGGTTGTAGATGTGTAACAGATTTTGGGGGCCAAAGTTAGAAAAAGTGTGAGTTTTTTTTCTATTTTATCATCATATTTTATAAAACAAAAATTATAGTAAAATTATAAGATATGATGAAAATAATGGTATCTTTAGAAAGTCCATTTAATGGCGAGAAAAACAGTATATAATATGTATGGGTACGGTAAATGAGTAAGAGGAAAATTACACCTTAACACAAACACCGCAAAAATTTAAAAATAGCCCTGGTCCCTAACGGTAAGAACATTGAAAAATGGTCTGTTAATTAAGGGGTTAATGAGCAGGTGCCAGAATCCACAGTACATACGTATATATGCATTTTGCGATTTGCAGATGGCTGTAACATTATGCAGGGGGATACAAAAACTTTGAAAATTGTCAGAAAAAAAAAATAAAAAAACGACTACTCATTTGAAATTAAGACAACGTGTAACTTCACTTTTGATAGTACTAGTTAGTGTTGTGTAAGTGCACAATAAAACAAAATTTATCACCAGAAAGTATAGAAGGAAAAGCATACAAACCTCTATTAACTCTTGAACCTGCTGCTTCAAGCCTTCATTCGATACTTCTGAACATGCATCTGAAAATGACAATGCAGAAAGCATTGTATTTGTTATGAAAGTAAAAATTACATTTAAGTTCTCTTATAAGTATCAACCAAAACAGTTATAATTAAGCACAAACAGACTAATAAATTGATTTCTCTCTAAAGAATGACCTTTTGTTCTTGATATATGAATGAGAACCATTGGGAGGAAACGGAGTGCTACAGTCTGTTGGAAAAACTACAATGGATATAAATTATTTACAAATCCAATTCTTGATAACTTGACATAGCTCTTTACTTCCCACCTACTACTCATACTTCAACGTTACAATCAGACATTTTTAGCTCTGCTTACTGTATATGGTATAGGTGACATTATATGACCATGAACAAAATAAACTATTACTGCTAAAAAGAGAACAGTTAAAGTGAAAGTCAAACGCTAGGATTGACTATTGAAACAAATAAAGGTGACTTTCATTCATGAAGTATAAGATACTTCATGTAGAAAGCTTCTTTATTTGTTTCAATCGATCGCCATTCTTAGCTGCTACAGCAGCCCACAGTTAAAAAAAATATTTGCTAAGAGGTGACGTTTTCACCTCTTAGCCAATAGCCGTGCAGTAAATCTAGCTCCTATGGGCGCCAAGCCGGATTTACCGCACAGCTATTGGCTAAGAGTTGAAAACGTCACCTCTTAGCAAAAAAATGTTTTAGCCATAGCAGCTAAGAACGGCAATCGATTGCCTTGCTACATTTGCTGGGAAGGCAGAAAAGGCAAAAAATGTGTATGAAGCAGATAGCACTTTTTATTAAAACTAAATTTTCAGTTACAAAATGTTGAAGTCAACAATTCAGCAGTTGCATATTACCATACTGTATCACATTCTGATAAAGTTCATGGTTAAAGGGACACTGAACCCAATTTTTTTCTTTTGCGATTTAGATAGAGCATGTAATTTTAAGTAACTTTCTAATTTTCTCCTATTAGCAAATTTTCTTCATTCTCTTGGCATCTTTATTTGAAAAGCAAGAATGTAAGTTTTGATGCCGGACCATTTTTGGTGAACAAACTGGGTTGTTCTTGCTGATTGGTGGATAAATTCACCCACCAATAAACAAGTGCTGTCCAGAGTACTGAACCAAAAATGGGCTGGCTCCTTAGCTTAGATGCCTTTTTCAAATAAAGATAGCAAGAGAACGAAGAAAAATTGATAAATAGGAGTAAATTAGAGAGTTGCTTAAAATTGTATGCTCTATCTGAATCACAAAAGAAAGAAAATTGGGTTTAGTGTCCCTTTAACTGGTGTTAGCATTATTTTGGACTAGTCATATATTTACATTATGCATACAAAGAGAGAAGTGCTCTACCAGGAACGAACAACAGCTCAGTAGCTTGTTCTATGGCGAGTTACCACCTAGGAGCAGCCTTTTTTAGCCCAGTTGTGCTTTTCACAGAGGAAAATTTTCCTGAAGTATTTCAGTCTGGTCCTGCCGAACAGGGTCAGTCCAGCCCGAAATACCAGGCAATTCTCCTCTGAACACAGAACATGACAACCCCCCCCCTCCCCATCACCCTTTGAGAAACTTCCTCAGGGTCAAAAATCCATACAAAGAGAGAAGCACAGTGGTCTGAGGACGGGGGAGACCACGAAAACGTTAACCGCATAAATTAAATGTTTTTTTGTGAAACGGAGAGTGCCTTCTTTACTTTCTAATATAATTTTTTCATACACACACACACATATACATACACACATGCCACTTTATTAGGTACACCTTGCTAGTACCGGGTTGGACCCCCTTTTGCCATCAGAACTGCATTAATTCTTTGTGGCATAGATTCAACAAGGTGTTGGAAACATTACTCAGAAATTTTGGTCCAAAGGTGCTCTATTGGATTGAGATCTGGTGACTGGAGGCCATTGGAGTACAGTGAACTCATTATCATGTTCAAGAAACCAGTTTGAGATAATTTGAGCTTTGTGGCATGGTGCATTATCCTGCTGGAAGTAGCCATCAGAAGATGGATACACTGTGGTCATAAAGGGATGGACATGGTCAGCAACAATGCTCAGGTAGGCCGTGGTGTTTAAACGATGCTCAATTGGTACTTAGGGGCTCAAAGTATGCCAAGAAAATATCCCCCACACCATTATACCACCACCACCAGCCTGAACCGTTGATACAAGGCAGGATGGATCCATGCTTTCATGTTGTTAACCCCAAATTCTGACCCTACCATCTGAATGTCGCAGCAGAAATCGAGACTCATCAGACCAAGCAACGCCTGCAGGCAGGCCATGCTAGCATCAGCACTCTCTGCTTACGCAACCATACGCTTGTAATCTGGGCAGAATGTGGTTTGGCATTGTACTGCTGGAAAATGCAGGAATGTCCCTGGAAAAGACAATGGCCTGGGTGGCAGCATATGTTGCTCCAAAATGTATACATATCTTTCTGCATTAATGGTGCTTGCAGATGTGCAAGTTACCCATGCCATGGGCACTGAAACACCCTATACCATGACAGATGCTGGCTTTTGGACCTGACAATAAAAGCTTGGATGGTCCTATTCCAATTTAGCCCGGAGAACACAACAGCTGTTTTTTCCAAAATCTATTTGAAATGTTGACTCGTTAGACCACAACACACGATTCCACTGTGCTACGGTCATCTCAGATGAGACCGAGCCCAGAGAAGTCAGCATCACTTCTGGACAGTGTTGATGTATGGCTTCTGCTTTGCATAGTAAAGCCTTAACTTGCATCTGTGGATGCAGCAGCGAATGGAGTTGACTGACAAAGTTTTACCAAAGTTTTCAAAGTACTATGCTGAAGACCAACTCTGAACACAACACTTCAAACTTTAAAGCGGATGGATTACAGCAGCAGGTCACAGTGAGTCCACTGCTGTCAGCTAAGAATAGGAAATAAAGGCTACAGTGGGTAAAGGCTCCCAAAAACTTGACAGCAGAAGATTTGAAAAATATTGCCTGGTCTGACATCTCTCTATTTCTGTTGGATTATGCAGAATTTGGTGTAAACAATATGAATCCGTGGTTCCATCCTGCCTTGTGACAATGATTCTGGCTGGTGATGTAAAGAGGCCTACAATAGGCTTCTTAAATCAATCGAACATTATTTAAATGCCACAAACTACCTAAGTATAAGCTGCTAATAGTTTATAACCAAAATCTACCCATCTCACATTAACAGACTGTCATAAAGCATATGTAATCTCAAGCTGGTTCCACGAACATGACAATAAGTTTTGTGTACTAAAATGGCTTCCACAGTCATCAAATTGCAATTCAGTAGAGCGCTTTTGGGGGCGACTTGGTGTAATGGGTAATCTGCATCATAAATATGGAGCAGACAGATCTGCAGCACCTGCATGATATCAACAGTGGACCAGAATCTCTAAGAAATGTTTACAGAACCTTATTAAACCCATGCTATAAAGAATTCAGGCTGTTCTATGGGCAAAAAGGAAGGCCTACCCCGTATTAGAAATGTGTGCTGCTGAGTGTATAACTAGATTAATTTGTGCTAAAAATGCAATAATACTTTCACATTTCTCTATAAACGGTATAAGCTCTTTGCATCTATAATGCTGTAATGAAAAATTGTGTACGTTCCCTAAAAGAATTAAAAGTACTTTTCCCCGTATGTCATTTTGTGGCCTGGAGCAATATAAATACAGAAGTTGATACGGGTGCACCAGTTTAAATATACAATTCAATAGATTTTGGTTATTTATTTTCATTGTTTTTAAATGTGTGTTACAAATTGTACTTTTTTATGAATAGACATTTAATGTATAAGTTTCTATTTGCAATCTAAATGCAAATTATGATTTCCCCAAGTGTCAGTTAAAAGGTTAATAAACAATGTTATTACAAAATATGAACAACTTTAGTGTAAATTTACTTTCTCACACCCTACAGAATAGATCAGCTATAAATGTTTAGGCTGCTCTGTAAAAGTTATGCATACAAATTTCACAAATGCAAGATATGTTAGAAATTTTATATTATATATTTACAGGATTAAAGGGCTAATAAAGTCAAAATTAAAGGGACTTGATACCCAAATGTTGAAGCATTTGAAAGTGATGCAGCATAGCTGTAAACATCTGACTATCACCTGAACATCTATGTAAAAAAGGAAGATATTTTACCTCAAAAATGTCCTCAGTAGCTAGCCACATCCTATTGTAAATTATTTTAAACAGCCAGTCAGGATGCTAGTCCTAGGACTTGCTCGGGAGTGTGTTTTTGGCATGCACAGGCATGTTATTTCCCTATGCAGTTTAAGGACGTTTGCTATGAAATCTCATGAGATTTCAGTGAAATCTTATGAGACCACAGTAAAGCAAAGTGTGACATCAGCACTGGTGAAGCAGATTGACTGTTTTTTTTCCCCCCCCAACATGCTGACAGTAGCTGAGGGATAGCTATTCACAGAGAACTTACTATTGTGAGCTAAAGAAATTGTGAGGTAAAAGATCTACTTTTTTACATAGAGATGTTGAGGCGATATTTCCTTGGCAGCTTTTTTCAGTTTTGCTGTGTCACTTTCAAGCATATGGGTATTATGTCCCTTTAAACTTTCATGATTCAGATATAGCATGCAATTTTAAACAACTTTCCAATTTAATTCTATTATCAAATAAAAATAATTAGCTTTATTCTCTCTCTATCCTTTGTTGAAGACTAAGCCTACATAGGCTGACAGGAGTTTAGGAGTGTGAACGTGTCTTTGGCAGTAGTGTTTGTAACTATGTATAACATTGCTATAAACAATGTTGCAAACACTGCTGCCAGAAAGCTTAGGACAGCTACACTCTCCTGAGCTCACCTAGGATTACTCTTGAATTAAGGATACCTAGAGAACTAAGCAAAATTGATAGTAGAAGTAAATTGGGATTAAAGTTTCATTTTGACTTTACTGTTCCTTTTACAAAGGCATATTTATTTTTAAATATAATTTTATGGACATACAACAAATACTTATTACAAATAATTTATTTTCTGTATTTCGTGTTATGTACTTTTAAGTGTAAAACAAAAAAGATTTAAGTAAAATAAACAATAATTTTACCATTACTATTTTGCCGACATCTGGCATAGCCTACGGTTCCATGCTTAGGAATACTCCTCTCCTCAGAAATGCTGAGTTTTCCAACACGATAACCTGTTGCTGCAATATCTTCCCCCTTCTTAACTAGATGGTATTGTCCGCAAGTATCAGATCCCTTCCTCAGTTTTATTGGACCTCCAGATGCCTCATACAAGCCACCCGGCTTTCTGCCAAATCCTTCTCCTAAGTCCCCACCTGCCATAAAGTCTTCCTCTTCTTCTGTCTTCTTGCAATTGTACTCTGAAACAAACCCATCACTCATTGCAAAAATCTTCTGGTATATTTGCTTTTCTGTAAAAATAAATAATTATTGCAAAGTCTATTATATTATGGATGAGCATTCAGTCATGTTTTTGCTTTATAAATGTGTTTTTTGACATTTTAAAGGAATGTAACTTCCCAACTGTGCACTTTCTACCAAAAAAAAAGAAGCATATGACCTATGAGACTAATTCAAAGTAGTAATGCACCGAAATGGAAATTCTGGATCGAAACCAAAGATCCAGGACACACTTGGGCAAAAACCTAAAATGTATTTTTTTCAAATTATTTTAAAATATTTTTTTTTTTGCATAATTATACTATTTAATGAATTAATTTGAATAGAAAAACTGCAAGCCAATAAAATAGACACTTTTATTGAAAGTAACATACTAAAATTGGATAAAAAAAATCTTGCACATGGTCAAATCAGAAATGTTTATTAATTGAGATAATTGTCCTTTCTTTTTCTGATATTGTTCTGATTAAGACAGGTTATGGCACATGATAAAAACAGCTCAGATATGGCATGCGTTACCCTTATAGATTAACACATGAACATTAAATATAGACGAGAGAGAAAGATTTATGCTGTAAAAGTGAAAAAATTAACCCCCATGGTCCCAACAACAATTTTAACCCCTTTACGCCATTAGGACGTTCCATGTCATCCTATCAGCGGTGGGCTTTAACACAGTTACGTCAGCATGGAACGTCCTACCATATACTGCATCCTGCAGCTTTCTCCATTGAGGTAGGAAAGGATTGGCCTTAGGGTTTCATCCCTAGCAGCTTAGGCAGTCACCCCATGATCCGATCTTAGCCTGGAAATCACGATTTCATTTATACAAAGTGTTTACAATGGAACTTTGTTCTGATGTGAGCACTATTATTCCGCCACAAAGTGGTTAAACAACTAATTTATTTCTTCATTCTCTTGGTATCATTTGTTGTAAAGCAGTGACTTATTCTTAGGAGTCTGTGTCCTGGCAAATCAGCAAACGCCTCAGATTAGCCAATTCCATCACTTCCGGTGACATGGAATCAGCTGTATCACTGCAAAGTGCACATGCACTTCATTGAGTAACCGCATCAAACATAAATACGATGCACTGTAATTCCCCCATCTTCACTATCTTTTTGTCTCTGCCTGGGGGGTAAAGCCCCCCTTTTAAACCTCATTCCTCAAGGTTTACTTGGGGTGGATTCCAGAGGATCGGCGGGGCGCCCCCTTGAACCCCCAGGCAGAGGCAAAAAAAATGGTGAAGATGGGGGAATTAGAGTGCATCGTATATATGTGTGGTTAGCAAGAAGTTCCGTTGCTGAGATTTGCTTCTGTGGTAGAGCACATGCGCACTGAGTCAATGTTTGGTCAGACTTGGCTGATCTAACTGACATGCAACGATTGGAATGTGGTAATGCGCTGGAGAATGCAGTGACGCACAAACACCTGCGGGACCTGCATTGGCTCCCCATCAACAAAAGAATAACCTTCAAGCTTCTCACCCACGCATTCAAGGCCCTCCACAACATCGGTCCCGAATACTTAAACCACCGCGTTACCTTCTACACCCCTACCAGACAACTTAGATCGGCTGACCAAGCCCTCGCTGTCATCCCCTGCATCAGGAAAACCACAGCGGGAGGCAGATCCTTCTCTCACCTGGCAGCCAAGACTTGGAACACCCTCCCGCTGCACCTCAGACAAGCTACCACCCTAACAAAGTTCAGAAAGGACCTCAAGACCTGGCTCTTCGACTGAACTGCAACCCTCAGCGCCTTGAGACGCTTACGGGTGAATAGCCACGCTTTACAAGAACCCGATAGACGCGCCAGAGCGCATGCGTAGTGAAGACATTTGCAGTCACACAGCCGATTCCACTTCACCGGAGGAAGTAGCTAATCTGTCAGAACACCGGCTGATTTCTGGAGCGCTATATGGCAGCAGTTTTGCCAGAATGTTATCCTTTTGCAAGAGCACTAGATGGCAGCGCTATTTCCTGCTATGTGGTGCTACAGATGCCTACCTAAGTATCTCTTCAACACAGAATATTTTGGGAACTAAGCAAATTATATCTGTCTGAATCACTAAAGAACATTTTTGGGTTTGATATCCCTTTTACTGGTTTATAATCTGATACAGAATTATTTCATAAAAACAATATAAGAACAGTAATAAGAATGATAAACAAATGGTATTCTAGTTTAAGGTTGGTAACCTCATGTAAGGCGAACAGAGAATTGTGTGCTCTGAGAAGAAAACACCTCCCCTCATGATGGTGGGTTTTGGGATGTACTTTACTAAATAGTCTTTTTTTCTGATTTAAAAACAAGCAAACAATAGACCTCTTCACCCTGTTAATATTGGCTGTTTCCTGCTTCATTTCCTTATACAGGAAATCCACCTTAAGATACCCTTAACAAAATAACAGTGAAAATAACAAAACAAAAAAAGGTAAAGTAGTTCCAGCAAAAAAAAAAAGAAAGATATAAATATATATTTAAAGCATTTCGAATGCTTACAGTTATCGCGTGCTTACCGGTTGTGAGGAGGGAGTCACCTCAGGAACTGATCCGGATCGGCAGCCCGGGCTTCCCTCTGTGGTGTTTGCTTTAGCCCAGGTTTCTCTTGACTGACTGTCGCCTCCTCGCAAAACAGACGTGGCCTCCCCTCTGTCATATGAGGAAATGGGATGGGATAAGGGAGGGACCCGGGCTCAGGTAATGCTACAGGTAGAAGGGAGGTCACTTGTGTGTGAGTATAAGCTCCTCTGTATTTACCCTGCATATACACAGTCTGTCATAAAAGTAGTACAATGCAAATAAAAAAAATGACAACTGTACATCAAATAAGTAAAATATATTTTTGCGTTTGCAATTACGTCCTTAGTAATAAACATTATGCATCCACTTATTTTACTTTTTATCTGACCTAAACTTTATTTGCAAAAGCAAACGCATCTTTTCTTGTAACATTTAAATATGTAAAATAACACATTTTAAAAGAGCACAATTCTATATTATTTATATATTTTTGTATGTAAAATGTACCACTCACTGCTCATAAAAAAAGTGCCACTGCCTCTGTCTGTTTGTTGCCCTCAGAAAGCGCACTCCAGTGAATTACTCCAGGATTAGCTATGGATTCCTAGCAGAGTAGCAGAGCAGGTTTATGTGCTTTTAAAATTTGTCCAGTGGCAACAACAAAAAATACTTTTAGGGAATACATTTATCTCCATTTACAGCCAAGGATTACAATACCAAGAACACAATAAGTCCAGAAATGCTTCTATGCTAAAATAATATATGACAGTCTTTAGAGCAGTAAAATATGATTTTAACAATAATTTATGTATATTTATGTATAAAACATTGCAATTTACATTGCAAATGTTTATTAGAGCCATTATTAAGACTGTTATAAAGTACTTATGGCTTCTATCTTACCGCAGGTTTACACATAGTTCCTCGTTTTATTTCACAAGTGCCCAAAACAAGTGTTGTTAGGTGTTAACTATAACCTTACCCCCAATTTTATTTAAAGGGACAGTAAAGTATAAAATAAACTTGAATGATTCAGATAGAGCATTCCATTTTAAGAGACTTTTCAATTTACTTTTATTATCAAATTTGCCTTGTTCTTTTGGTATCCTTTATTGAAGAGTATCCTTCATAGGCTAAGAAGCAGCAATGCACTAATGGGGCGGATCTCATCACATCTCATGAATTAATAACAAAATGCATACGTGTGCAGCCACCAATCACCCAATAGCGCTCAGTAATGTATTCATGCTCCTGAGATTACCTAGGTTTTCTCTTCAACATAGAATACAAAGAAAATAATGCAAATTTGATAATAAAAGCAATTTGGAATTATGCTTAAAATTAAATGCTGTATCCGAATCATGAAAACTTAATTTTGGCTTTACTATCTCTTTAACATTCACCAACTAGGTAACTTTTATAAGAAAATTAGTATAGTATAGTATGTTGCTTTCCAAAAATAACCCAGTGGTAAAATACTGGTTTTGCACATGAGGAATCAATGCAAATATATTTAAAATATTTAATAAAATATTTAATCTGTGTCCAACAGATACAGTATGGTCTAGGGGTTATGTTCCCAGAAATACAAAGTTCCCAACTATCTCAGACATAGTATTTGTCCCCTTTTGAATTACTCAACTGTTCTGTTGTTGTCATTTTCATAGGCAGAGAGGGGTTTAACAATAGTGGTAGCAGCAGGTGTGTCTTTCAACAAACAAGCATCCATGGTGCCCAGCTAGCTCATAGGTTACTGCAAAAGGCAAGGGTATTGCTATTGGGAGCTAACAGCCTCCATTTTGGTACAATGAAAGCTGCAGGTCTATTTGATCCCTGTAGTGTGACTCCCTGTATACAATAGCTCCTGTGAGCTTTTTCCATTGATTTTGATCTTTGACAAAGTTCTCCAGCTCCCTGCAACAGAGTCAGACACATGTAAACTGCTGCTACAGTGTTAATCTGGAATGTGACTTTTAGTAGTCTCATAATGCAGTTACCAATATTAAAGGGACAGATAACTCAATTTTTTTCTTTCATGATTCAGACAGAACATCCAATTTTAAACAACTTTCCAATTTACTTCAATTATCTAATGTGCTTTGTTAAAAAGCATAGCTAAATGGGTTCTGCGCCTGATTGCTATTTGCTGATTAATGGCTGCACATATAAAATGTACAGCCACCAATCAGCAAATAGCACCTAGGTGCTGAGCCTACCTAGCTATGTTTTTCAAAAAAGAGTACCTAAATAAAATAATCAAGCAAAGTAGATGATAAAAGTAAATTGGAAAGTTGTTTAACAAAGGATGTTCTATCTGAATCAAGAAAAAAAAATGTTGAGTTTCTTTCCAAAGATATGGAGAGTCCACAACGTCATTCCAATAACTAGAGCCCCACAGCAAAGCTGTTAAGTGTCACTCCCCTACCCGTAATCCCCAGTCATTCTCTTTGCCTCTGTCAATGAAAGAGGTGAAGTTTGGTGTCTGAAGAAATAAATTCCTTTTTCGGGTACTTTTCCCTGCAAGCAAGGATTTGGGTTTAGCTGAGTCCACGTCAATCTCTTCAGTAGAGTAGTGGTGGCTTTTAAGCAGTTAGGAAACAAAGCAAGGACTACCTCACAACTTCCTAACACATTGCTGCCCATGGTACAGAAAGCCAGAGTTGGTTACTCTGTTCTTTCTTTTTCTACAGGTCTCTGTAAGGAGTATGTGTCCTTTCACGCCGTGTGAGCTGTCTTCCTGCCGGACAGCTAGACTGCAGGTAAGTGCTTTTGTCTTCTAGGTCTTGGAGACTTGCACTTCAGAAGAATATGTCTTATGCAGTAGATGGGGACATTTTTAAAATCCTTTATACAGGATTTTCTTTGGCAGTGGTCAGGCACATTATGTATGTTGAGACTAGGGGTTAGTGTTCCCTTTATTGCAACGTTTTTCCTCTTTGGGCTAATTTTGTTGAAATACTTTATTAGTATATGTGTGGCTTATGTTTTATACAGGGATTTATGTATAAACTTAAAATTTGGCAGTTGGTTTTCTTTGCTTGCTTAGCTAGAACAGGCTAACTGGCAGACTGCTTGAGCGTTTGTGTAAATTAAGCTCCGGTGTTGTAGGCAGAGGGAAACTCGCACCTTTTACTTGCTGCGTCGTTTCCTCTTTCTGCTGATCATGTGATCATATTCACGGAGCAGTGTCTTTGAATTTCAGTCTCTTCAGTGTCAATCTACTATATGATTGTTTTAGAGACTTCTGGCAGCCAAATTGTGTATAAGTATTACGGTAAGGCACCTCAGCCTGTCTGAGGTGTAGGGGGCCTGATTGGTTTATTTTTTTTAAAGAATTTTTGCATAATGTTAAGCGGCTGTGGCATTAAAAATTCTTAAAGTGACAGTGTATTTAAAATATTTCTACAATTTGGGGAATTTTTTATTTAGTATTATGGACATGGACCAAGACTCTGTGTCTTTTGACAAATGCTTGTTATGCCTTGAGGCACAAATTGTTTTGCCTATGCAATTCTATGCTGCATGCTTAGCTAGAACACTTCAATTTAAAGATAAATTGTTGCCCTCTGAGCCCAATGTCTCTCAGGATGATGCTGTTCAGGCAATGCCACAGCTTTCTCCTCAAACATCCCAAGCCTCTATGGCGTCACATACAGTGCCCTGCAGTTCCTCTCAGCCTCCTGGAGGAGTTTATTTGCCTGCAGATTTTGCTGCACATGTATCTTCTGCAGTATCTGCGGCATTATCTGCTTTTTCTATGCTGGGAAAACGCAAGAGGAAAATTAGACATTCAGATAGTAAGGTTTCTGTTCCACCTACTGCTACGCAGGTTGCCCTCCCTCATAAGTCTGATGAGGAGGATACGTCGGTAGCCTCTGAGGGTGAAATCTTAGATTCAGACAGTATAATTCCTTCATCTAATACTGAAGAAGTAAACTTCAGATTAAGCTTGAATACCCTTGTGTACTATTAAAGGAGGTATTGGCTACTTTGGACGACTCTGATACTTCAGTCGTTGTCAACCCTAAGAAGTCTAGTAAACTTAATAAATACTATGATGTTCCTTCTCCTGTGGAAGTGTTTCCTGTTCCAGACCGTGTGACGGAGATTATTTCACAGGAATGGGAGAAGCCAGGGATACCTTTCTCCCCATCTCCCGTCTTTAAAAAGTTGTTTCCTGTTGCTGATTCCATTAAAGATTCATGGCGCACGGTGCCTAAAGTAGAAGGGGCTATTTTTACTTTGACTAAGAGAACTACAATCCCTATAGAGGATAGCTGCTCCTTTAAGGATCCCATGGACAAAAAGCTGGAGGCTTATTTGAAAAAGATGTATGTTCATCAAGGTCTTCAATGGCAACCTGCAGTTTGTATTGCCACAGTAGCAAGTTCGGCGTCTTATTGGTGCAATGCCTTGTCTGTATCAATTTAAGTAGAGACTCCGTTGGAGGAGATCCAAGATAAGATTATGGCTCTAAAACTAGCCAATTCCTTTATTTCTGATGCTAACATGCAAAGTATTAGACTGGGAGACAAGATGTCTGGCTTCACTGTCTTAGCCCGTAGGGCTTTGTGGCTAAAATCTTGGTCAGTCCAAGCTTCTGGCGCTTTCCTTACAAGGGTAAGACCTTGTTTGGACCTGGTCTGACAGAAATAATTTCTGATATTATGGGTGCAAAAGGGTCTTTTCTACCACAAGACAAGAAGAACAGACCTAAAGGACATCAAAGTAATTTTCGTTCCTTCTGTAACTTCAAAGTTCAAAAGTCTTCCCCTCCCTCTTCCAAGCAGGAACAGTAGAAGTCTTCTTGGAAGCCTATTCAATCTTGGAATAAGGGGAAGCAATCAAAGAAACCCTCAGCTGAGTCTAAGTCAGCATGAAGGGTCGGCCCCTGATCCGGGATCGGATTAAGTGGGGGGCAGACTTTCCCTGTTTTGTCAAGCGTGGAGACGAGATGTCCCTGATCCTTGGGCTGTGGACATAATATCTCAGGGTTACAAAATAAAATTCAAAACTTTCCCTCTCAGGGGCAGATTCCACCTCTCAAGATTATCTGCAGACCAGGTAAAAAGAGAGGCATTCTTGAACAGCGTTCACGACCTTTCCTCCCTGGGAGTAATTGTTCCAGTTCCAGTAAGGGAACAGGGTCTATGATTCTATTCAAATCTGTTTGTGGTTCCCAAAAAAGAGGGAACTTTTCAACCCATTTTAGACCTAAAGTGTATCAACAAGTTTCTCTGGGTACCGTCCTTCAAAAAGGAAACCATTAGTTCCATTCTTCCTTTGGTTCTAGAGGGTCAGTTCATGTTGACCATAGACCTGAAGGATGCGTATCTTCATGTTCCTATCCACAGGGATCATCACAAGTTCCTGAGATTCGCCTTTCTAGACAAACACTTTCAGTTTGTGGCTCTTCCGTTTGGCTTGCCACAGCTCGCAGAATTTTCTCAAAGGTTCTGGGGGCTCTCTTGGCAGTGATCAGGTCTCGGGGAATTGCAGTGGGGCCCTATCTGGACGACATATTGGTTCATGCGCTGCGCTATCTTTTCAACAAGCAAACTCTCATACAGAGATCTTGTTGTCTTTTCTACGTTCCCACGGATGGAAAGTGAATCTGGAGAAGAGTTCCCTTGTTCCAGCTACAAGGGTGGTTTTCTTAGGAACCATAATAGATTCCTTATCTATGAAAAAAAATTCTGACAGAGGTCAGAAAATCCAAGATTCTTTCCTCTTGCCTCTCTCTTCAGTCTACTATTCGGCCGCCAGTAGCTCAATGTATGGAGGTAATTGGTCTGATGGTCGCTTCCATGGACATCATTCCCTTTGCTCTATTCCATTTAAGAGCTCTGCAGTTATGCATGCTCAGACAATGGAACGGAGACCATTCAGATCTGTCTCAGAGGATAGATCTAGACCAGTCGACAAGAGACTCTCTGCCATGGTGGCTTGCTCAGGAGCATTTGTCTCAGGGCACATACTTCCGGAGACCTTCCTGGGTGATAGTGACCATGGATGCCAGCCTGCTAGGCTGGGGAGCAGTCTGGGACTCGTTAAAGGCTGAAATTTGATTCACAGCATGTTCAGGCTACTACATTTGCTTTTTGTTCTCATCGGGAGCTTAGGAGAAGCACAATTTCAATGCAAAAGCAAGAGACTTTTAATGTCCTTTTAATTATAACTATTTAGCGATGTAGGTAATCTCTTCACTGTTGAGCCATTTGACACCCATGCGCTAGAGCTTTTGTTTTATAGCTGATTGCCACATATAACAGCAAATATTTTCTAAATATTTCCAACATGCATTTTATTGTCCCACATTTAGTATAAGTTAATAATTAAAAATCAGAAGATAAAATTATAGATCTAAAATATCAAATTATAAAATTTTTAGATGTCATTAACTAAACCCCTGATATCTCTACCCAACCTATACTCTGTATAATTACTCAATTCTCCTCCATATCGGGTTATAAGGTCAATATTGACAAATGTGAGACAATGGCAATTAAATTACCAGATCACACCAGGAAACTATTAGAGCTCCATTTTGAATTTAAATGAGTCAAAAAACATATAACATATCTTGGAATCAACCTAACTACACATTCTTTATATTTATATAGGGCTAACTATCTCCCATTATTTAAAACCATTAGGCAAGATCTGCTTAAATGGGGACAATACCGCTTCTCATGGTTTGGGCGGATATCAGCGATTAAAATGATGATTTTACCCAAGATTCTTTACCTGTTCCGTGCTTAACCAATAAGGGAGCTAGAGGAGACCCAATCCATAAATAACAAATTCTTGAGAAACAATAAAAAAACATAATTTATGTAAGAATTTACCTGATAAATTCATTTCTTTCATATTGGCAAGAGTCCATGAGCTAGTGACGTATGGGATATACAATCCTACCAGGAGGGGCAAAGTTTCCCAAACCTCAAAATGCCTATAAATACACCCCCACCACACCCACAATTCAGTTTAACGAATAGCCAACAAGTGGGGTGATAAGAAAGGAGCAAAAAGCATCAACAAGGAATTGGAATAATTGTGCTTTATACAAAAAAATCATAACCACCATAAAAAAGGGTGGGTCTCATGGACTCTTGCCAATATGAAATAAATGAATTTATCAGGTAAATTCTTACATAAATTATGTTTTCTTTCATGTAATTGGCATGAGTCCATGAGCTAGTGAGGTATGGGATAGCAAATACCCAAGATGTGGAACTCCACGCAAGAGTCACTAGAGAGGGAGGGATAAAAATTAAGACAGCCAATTCCGCTGAAAAATTAATCCACAACCCAAATCAAAAGTTTTAATCTTTGTAATGAAAAAAACTGAAATTATAAGCAGAAGAATCAAACTGAAACCGCTGCCTGAAGTACTTTTCTACCAAAAACTGCTTCTGAAGAAGAAAAAACATAAAAATGGTAGAATTTAGTAAAAGTATGCAAAGAAGACCAAGTTGCTGCTTTGCAAATCTGATCAACAGAAGCTTCATTCTTAAAAGCCCAGGAAGTGGAAACTGACCTAGTAGAATGAGCCGTAATCCTCTGAGGCGGGGATTTACCCGACTCCAAATAAGCATGATGAATTAAAAGCTTTAACCAAGATGCCAAAGAAATGGCAGAAGCCTTCTGACCTTTCCTAGAACCAGAAAAGATAACAAATAGACTAGAAGTCTTCCTGAAATCTTTAGTAGCTTCAACATAATATTTCAAAGCTCTTACCACATCCAAAGAATGTAAAGATCTCTCCATAGAATTTTTAGGATTAGGACACAAAGAAGGGACAACTATTTCTCTACTAATGTTGTTGGAGTTCACAACTTTAGGTAAAAATTTAAACAAAGTCCGCAAAACTGCCTTATCCTGATGAAAAATCAGAAAAGGAGACTCACAAGAAAGAGCAGATAATTCAGAAACTCTTCTAGCAGAAGAGATGGCCAAAAGGAACAACACTTTCCAAGAAAGTAATTTAATGTCCAGAGAATGCATAGGCTCAAACGGAGGAGCCTGTAAAGCCTTCAAAACCAAATTAAGACTCCAAGGAGGAGAAATTGATTTAATGACAGGCTTGATACGAAACCAAAGCCTGTACAAAACAATGAATATCAGGAAGTTTAGCAATTTTTCTGTGGAAAAGAACAGAAAGAGCAGAGATTTGTCCTCTCAAAGAACTTGCAGACAAACCCTTATCCAAACCATCCTGAAGAAACTGTAAAATTCTAGGAATTCTAAAAGAATGCCAAGAGAATTTATGAGAAGAGCACCATGAAATGTAAGTCTTCCAAACTCGATAATAGATCTTTCTAGACACAGATTTACGAGCCTGCAACATAGTATTAATGATGGAGTCAGAGAAACCTCTATGACTAAGCACTAAGCGTTCAATTTCCATACCTTCAAATTTAATGATTTGAGATCCTGATGGAAAAACGGGCCTTGAGATAGGTCTGGTCTTAACGGAAGTGGCCAAGGTTGGCAACTGGACATCCGAATAAGATCCGCATAACAAAACCTGTGTGGCCATGCTGGAGCCACCAGCAGTACAAACGAACGCTCCATTATGATTTGGGAAATCACACTTGGAAGAAGAACTAGAGGTGGAAAAATATAGGCAGGTTGATAACTCCAAGGAAGTGTCAACGCATCCACTGCTTCCGCCTGAGGATCCCTGGACCTGGACAGATACTTGGGAAGTTTCCTGTTTAGATAAGAAGCCATCAGATCTATTTCTGGAAGCCCCCACATCTGAACAATCTGAAAAAAACACATCTGGGTGAAGAGACCACTCTCCCGAATGTAAAGTCTGGCGACTGAGATAATCCGCTTCCCAATTGTCTATACCTGGGATATGGACCGCAGAAATTAGACAGGAGCTGGATTCCGCCCAAGCAAGTATCCGAGATACTTCTTTCATAGCTTGAGGACTGTGAGTCCCACCCTGATGATTGACATACGCCACGGTTGTGACATTGTCTGTCTGAAAACAAATAAACAGTTCTCTCTTCAGTAGAGGCCAAAACTGAAGAGCTCTGAGAATCGTACGGAGTTCCAAAATATTGATTGGTAATCTCGCCTCTTGAGATTTCCAAAGCCCCTGAGCTGTCAGAGATCCCCAGACAGCTCCCCAACCTGAAAGACTCACATCTGTTGTGATCACAGTCCAGGTTGGACGAACAAAAGAGGCCCCTTGAACTATACGATGGTGATCTAACCACCAAGTCAGAGATAGTCGAATATTGGGATTTAAGGATATTAATTGTGATATCTTTGTATAATCCCTGCACCATTGGTTCAGCATACAAAGCTGAAGAGGTCTCATGTGAAAACGAGCAAAGGGGATCGTGTCCGATGCTGCAGTAATGAGACCTAAAACCTCCATGCACATAGCTACTGAAGGGAATGATTGAAACTGAAGGTTCCGACAAGCTGCAACCAATTTCAGATGTCTCTTGTCTGTTAGGGACAAAGTCATGGATACTGAATCTATTTGGAAACCTAAAAAGGTTACCCTTGTATGAGGAATCAAAGAACTTTTTGGTAAATTGATCCTCCAACCATGTCTTTGAAGAAACAACACTAGTTGATTCGTGTGAGATTCTGCAGAACGTAAAGACTGAGCAAGTACCAAGATATCATCCAAATAAGGAAACACCGCAATACCCCGCTCTCTGATTACAGAGAGTAGGGCACCGAGAACCTTTGAAAAGATCCTTGGAGCTGTTGCTAGGCCAAAAGGAAGAGCAACAAATTGGTAATGCTTGTCTAGAAAAGAGAATCTCAGGAACTGATAGTGATCTGGATAAATCGGAATATGAAGATATGCATCCTGTAAGTCTATTGTGGACATATAATGCCCTTGCTGAACAAAAGGCAGAATAGTCCTTATAGTCACCATTTTGAATGTTGGTATTCTTACATAACGATTCAAAATTTTTAGATCCAGAACTGGTCTGAAAGAATTCTCCTTCTTTGGGACAATGAACAGATTTGAATAAAACCCCAGACCCCGTTCCTGAAAAGGAACCGGCACAATTATCCCAGATAACTCCAGGTCTGAAGCACACTTCAGGAAAGCCTGAGCTTTCTCTGGGTTCACTGGAATACGTGAGAGAAAGAAACTTCTCACAGGCAGTCTTACTTTGAAATCTATTCTGTACCCTTGAGATACAATGTTCTGAATCCAATGATTTTGGACTGAATTGATCCAAACATCCTTGAAAAATCTTAGTCTGCCCCCTACCAGCTGAGCTGGAATGAGGGCCGCGCCTTCATGCGGACTTGGGGGCTGATTTAGATCTTTTAAATGGCTTGGATTTATTCCAGACTGAAGAAGGCTTCCAGTTGGAAACCGTTCCCTTAGGGGAAGGATTAGGTTTCTGTTCCTTATTTTGTCGAAAGGAATGAAAATGGTTAGCAGCCTTAAATTTACCCTTAGATTTTTTATCCTGAGGCAAAAAAAGCTCCCTTCCACCCAGTGACAGTTGAAATAATCGAATCCAACTAAGAACCAAATAATTTATTACCTTGGAAAGAGAGAGATAGCAACGTTGATTTAGAAGTAATATCAGCATTCCAAGATTTAAGCCATAAAGCTCTTCTAGCTAATATAGCTAAAGACATATATCTAACATCAATTCTGATGATATCAAAAATGGCATCACAAATGAAATTATTAGCATGTTGAATTAACTTAACAATGCTATACACATTATGATCTGGTACTTGTTGCGCTAAGGTTTCCAACCAAAAAGTTGAAGCAGCTGCAACATCAGCCAAAGAAATAGCAGGCCTAAGAAGATGACCTGAACATAAATAAGCCTTCCTTAGATAAGATTCCTATTTAAAGGATCTTTAAAAGAAGTACTATCTGCCGTAGGAATAGTAGTACGCTTAGCAAGAGTAGAGATAGCCCCATCAACTTTGGGGATCTTTTCCCAAAACTCCAATCTATCAGTCGGCAAAGGATACAGTTTCTTAAACCTTGAAGAAGGAGTGAAAGAAGTACCCAATCTATTCCATTCCCTAGAAATCACATCTGAAATAGCATCAAGAACTGGAAAGACCTCAGGAATAACTACATGAGGTTTAAAAAACAAATTTAAACGTTTACTAGTTTTAATATCAAGAGGACTAGTCTCCTCCATATCTAATGCAATCAACACCTCTTTTAATAAGGAACGAATATACTCCATTTTAAATAAGTATGAAGATTTGTCAGTGACAATATCTGAGGCAGAATCTTCTGAACCAGATAGATCCTCATCAGAGATAGATAAATCAGAATGTTGTCGGTCATTTAAAAATTCGTCAATTTTATGAGAAGTTTTAAAAGACCCTTTACGTTTATTAGAAGGCGGTATGGCAGACAAAGCCTTCTGAATGGAATTAGAAACAAATTCTCTCAAATTAACAGGAATATCCTGAGCATTAGATGTTGAAGGACCAGCAACAGGTAATGAACTACTACTAATGGAAATATTGTCTGCATGTAAAAGTTTGTCATGACAACTATCACAAACTACAGCCGGAGGAACAGTTACCACAAGTTTACAACAAATGCACTTAGCTTTGGTAGAACCGACATCAGGCAGCAGGATTCCAGTAATAGATTCTGAGACAGGGTCAGATTGAGACATCTTGCAATATAATATGTAACAGAAAAAATAACATATAAAGCAAAATGATCAATTTAGGACTCTGGAAACCAGAAGCAAAAAGAAATGAAGTCTTAAATAATGTCAAGTATGACGGCCACAACTGACAAAATATTTTTTGGCGCCAAAAACGTCTGCAACAAACATGAGCGTCATAGATGACGCAACCTTGTGAAAAAACTCGGCGCCGACTAAGACGCCGGAAATGATGAAATTACGTCAACAAACGTAATTCTCGCGCCAAAAAAGTCTTGCGCCAAGAATGACGCAATAAATTATAGCATTTTACGCTCCCGCGAGCCTAACAGCCCGCAATTTAGAAAAGAAAGACTATTTGAAAACTTCAGGTAAGAAAAATAATTTTCTTTTTTTTTTTTTTTTATTCATTTCCCAGATATGAAACTGACAGTCTGCAAAAAAGAAATATACTGATGAACCTGAATCATGGCAAATATAAGAATAAACATATATTTAGAACTTTAAATATAAAGTGCCAAACCATAGCTGAGAGTGTCTTAAATAAAAGAAACATACTTACCAAAAGACACTCATCTACATAAAGTAGATAGCCAAACCAGTACTGAAACGAGAATCAGCAGAGGTAATGGTATATAAGAGTATATCGTCGATCTGAAAAGGGAGGTAGGAGATGAATCCCTACGACTGATAACAGAGAACCTATGAAATAGATCCCCGTTAGGATGACCATTGTATTCAATAGGTAATACTCCCTTCACATCCCTCTGTCATTCACTGCACTCTGAGAGGAACCGGGCTTCAAAAAGCTGAGAAGCGCATATCAACGTAGAAATCTAGCACAAACTTACTTCACCACCTCCATAGGAGGCAAAGTTTGTAAAACTGAATTGTGGGTGTGGTGGGGGTGTATTTATAGGCATTTTGAGATTTGGGAAACTTTGCCCCTCCTGGTAAGATTGTATATCCCATACGTCACTAGCTCATGGACTGTTGCCGATTACATGAAAGAAATCAAGAATATCCGATAGCATTCTCACTAAACACAGGCAACTAGGAGGACTGGGAGTACCCAACCTAATGGATTACTACCAAGCTGCTAGATTGGCCCAGACAATTTTGGTGATTAACCAAGAGGAGGGGCTCAGATAGGTCAGATTAGAGGCTGACATTAATGGTTTTACTTCACCAGAGGCTATGATTTGAGACACTCAAAACTCAGCTGTTAAACCCCACATAACGTATCCAGTCACATCACATATGATTACACAATGGACCAGGCTGACGTCGACACTATCTCTTTTACCCACCAACTCTTTTCAAAAACCTTTAAAATGTGTTTTATCATCCATATCATCTTCAATATTAACTAAATGGGAAAATAAGGGACTTTATAGAATAGCAGTTATCTTAGGGAACAGGAAAATAATACCATATAATAAATTACAAGAAAAAATTAGCCCCCTCAAATTACACAGGTACCAATACTTACAAATGTCATTCACTCTCCGAGTATTCTTAACTAAATTCCCAGAGGGAGCCCCCACTAAACTTAAACTCCTCTGTACATTAATATCAATACATAAAAAAACAATATTACAATTATATCTTACTATACAAAAAGCAAATAGAACCAACTCCACAGTCCACAATAAATGGGAACAGGATTTAGAGGTAGAAATGTAAAGGGAGGAGTGGAATCAGCTACTATAACTCCTGTAGGGGTCTCTTGAGCGCTGACATGATTGAAAATTGTTATAAAACTGTATACAAATTGTATCTAACTCCAGTTATTACATAACACACTGGAAATAATGGTTCTAACCTCTGTTACAGAGGATGTGGAGCTATTGGCACATACAGACATATGTGGTAGGATTGCCCACACTCAAGAGGAGTTTGGGAGAAGCTCTCAAGAGTTCTCAGCTCTATTTTGACTGAACCCATACAATTAACAATCCAACAAGCACTACCACATAAAAATAACAAAACATACAATAAATATATTTATTAGAACTGTGTGTATGGACACTAGGATATGTATTGCTCGCCATTGGAAAGTAGGACCCCATATGTGGGATGAGATTCTAAATAAAATTAGACACTCTTACCACATGTATGAACAGGTAGCCTACATACAAGACACTCAAACAATATTTTTAAAGGACATGGTTTTATTGGATAATGTATGAGGCACAAACATAAAACATACATGTTAATAACTTTGAGTTGGGAAGGAGTGTGCACGACAATCGCTTCATGGCATCGGGACTGAGTGCGGAGATCCGGTAGTCCTTCAGGAGAGCCTTGACAACAGTAAGATATCTAGATAAGCATCTACTTTTTGTTTTTGTTTTTTTCTTTTCTCTCACTCAACAAAGATACAAAGCAACATTATTTACCCATTGTATGGATCCTTCTGGTCCTACCTATTTCAGGGACCAGACCAGATTACCAATATGATCATAAATTGAGAAGTATAATAGAAAATTATTTTTGTTTATGATTAAATGTATCTATAACTCCTGTAATAAAATACAACCTTAAGTATTTATTTGTATCTAAAGGTTATGTAACCATATAATTGGGTAAAGCTCAATGTCTGTTTATATTGCTGGATTGTCACTTATTGTATTTCATGATGTGTTTTCTTTATGAAAACTTAATAAAAACAATTTCAACTTAATAATAAAATTATTAGATACATTTTAAAATTGGTAAACAAAAAGAAACAGGAAAAAAGTTGCACACTAATAAGTTAATAAAATAAGTAACTTGAGAACAGGTGCTTCCTAGAAAAGTACATATGAAACAGCATAGAGAAGGAAGTGGGAACTTCACAATAAGAAATTCCCAAAAGTCTAGGTAAATCCAGCACAACTGTACAATTGAATAAAAACACAAAAGCCTATATGTCAAAAACGATATAAATATTTATTAACTATATGCACAAAACACACATACACATTCATACAGTGGATCCCACACAGAAAAGTATTATAGAGTACTGGCCAGAAAGATTGTTATCTGGTGCACCAGGGAAAATAGACCAAAAAATGTCCGTTTAAGATTTGCAGATATTTATAATCCAACAGGTGCAGCGTTAATGCAAAGTGGGTGCAATTATACAATCCCCGGTGTATAGAGACCAGTCACTTCAGACTTAAACCCCAAAAGTTACTGAGTCAAAAAGTGCTTAAAAGGCATAGCATAGGAGGAGCAGTAGAGACACGCGTCTTTATTCACAGGTGCTGTTTTATCTTCAGACAGTAATATTCAGTGCACGGATGCATATCACATATTCTACCTGTATTTGTTCACGCGGTCGCTCCTCCTAGCAGCCTTATTCTGAGAGCGTCCAAACATCAGGGGTAAGTCCAAATGAGCAGGGGATCTGCTGTAAAAGGCTGCCAAGCACTTGGAATACTGAATATTACTGTCTGAAGATAAAACAGCACCTGTGAATAAAGACGCGTGTCTCTACTGCTCCTCCTATGCTATGCCTTTTAAGCACTTTTAAGCACCGGGGATTGTATAATTGCACCCACTTTGCATTAACGCTGCACCTGTTGGATTATAAATATCTGCAAATCTTAAACGGACATTTTTTGGTCTATTTTCCCTGGTGCACCAGATAACAATCTTTCTGGCCAGTACTCTATAATACTTTTCTGTGTGGGATCCACTGTATGAATGTGTATGTGTGTTTTGTGCATATAGTTAATAAATATTTATATCGTTTTTGACATATAGGCTTTTGTGTTTTTATTCAATTGTACAGTTGTGCTGGATTTACCTAGACTTTTGGGAATTTCTTATTGTGAAGTTCCCACTTCCTTCTCTATGCTGTTTCACATTTTAAAATTACACTAAATTCTGATTTTTCCAGAGGACGTTACATCAGCAGACGTCCCAACTGTCCCTATTTGAGAGGGACAGTCCCTGATTCTGAGCTCTTGTCCCACTGTCCCTCTGAGACAGCCATATGTACCTATTTGCAGAATTTCCCTTAGTCCCACCCATGGGAACACCCAGCCATGCCCACAATTCCACTTAATATCCCACCCCTCCCAATACGGCTCCTCCCACAAAACAGCAACCGGACCCCATCAACCTTTCTGAGTCCCTGATACCCAGCCATAAATGTTGGGAGGACAACAAAATGAGACCAGCGGTTAACTTCCAGGTGAACATTATTACTATCATGATCACTTGATAGCTATAAGGACATAAAACCCCTTATTTGAATCATGGGACTTCACACTTTAAATATTTCTCTGGTGAGGGGGTATTAAATTCTCTTAGAAAATTATGTAGCGGCTGGATGAACATAGGACCTTTCATTTCAAATAAGTTAGCCTATGTACTGTGGGGGAAACATTGGGGATGCCCCACCCTCTGTTCCATATATCTATAATTCTGTCAGGTCATTACTGTTGCCATTAGTGATCAGTTGATAGCCACCTGGGCAAGTAACCCTCTTTTGCCTAGTTTTATTTTGGGATGCAATGGTGTTTGCCATTTATATTACAGTTACCTGCTATCTAAAGGGTCATGAGTAATGTGACCACGTGTCCCGTATTGCCCGGGACAGTCCCGCATTTTAAAGGTCTGTCCCGGGTCCCGGTTGGAGGCATTCATTGTCCCCGGACTGACTGACTGAAACTGACAGCAGCACACTGACAGCACTGACAGCCACGCAAATTGACTCACTGACTGACTACGACTCCAAGCTTGACTTCCCGCAGCGCAGATAGAGGTGTTGAGACTCCTCCTAGACTGTATCCAGAGACAACATCATCGCAGGGGGCAGACCAGAGGCGCCACTTCCGGAATCCGGATATTAATTTATTTTAATATTATGCACTGCACGATTGATTCCCCCAGACCACCCGCCACCCCCTCTGGTTGCCGACGTCTAGTCTACTCTAGTCTAGCTTCAGCCTATATAATGCGATACAATGTCGCTGGCTGCTACATTGATTACTGGACAGTGGACCTGCGTAGAGGACTACGTTAGTGGAATCGAGACCGGTGGAGACTGGAGAGAGTGACTGCTGTGCCTGACAGAGTTGGACTGGAGCCAAGTATTAGGTAACGGTGGTACCTCAGTATAATATTTACAATACTGGGTCTATCTAAATAGCCTCATGTCTCTACATAGTGCACACCATTAAATATTTGGATTTGAGTCGATATCTATTGATTTGATGTCAGTCAGTGTTGCTAATGGTGCAGATACATTATCGTAATTTCTACCTCAATAGATCAGTGTCATTTTTTTGTCAAAGTTATCTGGAGCAGTTCAGATTACTTTGACAAAAAATGACACTGATCTATTGAGGTAAAATTACATAATGTGTCTGCACCGTTATGAACTGCATACTAAAAAAAAAAATTACATTTATTTTTTATTTGTTTCATGTTAAAGGGTTAGTCGTATTTAAAAAAAATATATTTTTGTTCAAGAACAGTTGTTTTTGTACACATGAAATATTTATGTGTGTTTATTTTTGTAAATGCTTGCCCTGTCCCACTCAATAGCGTTGCAGGAGGTGTCCTTACCAGCCAGGTAGCAACTGAGTCTCAAGTATCACCTCGCAGATATTTCCATGTGTACAAAAACAACTGTTCTTGAAAAAACTATTTTTTTTTTTAAATATGACTAACCCTTTTAACATGACACCCCTCATTTGAAAATATGTAATCTCCTCTATGGAGTTAGGGGTGTTGTGTGTATGTTGTATGCTGGTCTTTGGGGGGTAGGTGTTCCATTGGGGCTCATCCTTGTTCATTCTAGCTGCCTTTGGAGCAAGAATATTTTGCTGATGTTGCGATGGGTCCTTTTTGTGTTTGTACACATTATGTGCATATGGTTTTATTTTTATTTGGATGGTCAATATTGTCTCAGTGAGACAATCTTCTTGGGGGTCCCCTAACCTTGCCAGACTATAAATGCCCAAAACCGTCCCCATTTCTAAGTCTGGTGTGCTCCATTGGGGCTCATCCTCGTTCATTCAGCTGCCTTTGGGAGTCAGAATATTTTGCTTGATGTTGGGATAGGGTCCTTTTTGTGTTTGTACACTTTAAGCCATATGGTTTTATTTAGCCAGGTGGTCAATATTGCCTCAGTGAGACAATCTTCTTGGGGGTCTGTTAGGTGTTTGTTTTCAGGAGGGGGTGTCAGTTCAGAACTGGCATCAGGCACAACCGTACAGCTGGAAATTAGTACTTATCTGTTCAGGATATCCAGGAGAATAGCTTTCAGACCACACAGCTATGATTCCAAAAGTTATATCTGTTTATTGCAAGTTGTAAGGCACTTTTTAATAGCCAAGAGTTACAGAATATAGTGTTAACCAAGTGACATATTCATAAATCATCATCTTACATAGTATCTTCTATAAGAACAAAGAAACTCATTTAAAATATAATTGGAACGAAAAAGGAGTGTTAGGGAGTCATTTCTACAGAAATACCTAACTTCAGATAACAGTAAATCTGGGCCTCATAGCCCACCACAAATCAAGGCCGTTTGACATGTTGTAGAGATAACAATGCATCCAAGCACATCGTCAGGGTCATTCTCAGGGCTATTCTATCTAATGCAAGGTCTCCTATCATCAGCATATTTTCTCACTCCATAATAAACTAACTATAATAAAAGATTCATTAGACAAGATGGATGCCTAAGACAAAATCGCGGCGAAGAAACCAAGATGGTGCTAGTTATGCTAACAATTCTACCAGGGTACAGGGTCCGTAACCATGCAGACTACAATGCCCAAAACAGTCCCCATTCTAAGCCTGGTGTGTAATTTGTTTTGCTTACAGATCCGCTCCCTACAAAAATGCATTTATTAGTTTTTGTTATTATTATTATCATTTATTTGTATAGCGCCGCAAAAAAAGTTTTTGTTTGTTTTTTATTTAAAGGGACAATCAGCACAAATGTTTCACTTACTGTTGTTCATTTAGTCAACAATTAACCCAATTGTAGTTTATATCTCTCCGGTTTGAAATGGAAGCCAGACTGCTCCTGTCTAAAGGTGTGTTTTTACTGTCCCCTCCCTTGCCTCTTACCAGTTCCTTTGCGACCATGCGCTGCACGCTAGAAGAGCTGGGGACATATAATAATCAGACCCGACCGAACTACAAATAATACTTCCTTTTTCTGCTGCAAGTGGAATCTACACTTTTCAGCGTGTTGAGGAAGCAGATTAGCCAGATGAGTAAAGTGGCAGGTTGGTATGCTAAACTGCTTTTCTACTTTTCATGATTTAGTATAGGATGATTTAGTATAGGAAACTCCTAAGCAAGATCTTCCACGTGCACAGGGTATAACACTACAGTGGAAGGATTTGTCCATTATAGTAGATGGGGTACTACAAGTATGTGGAAACTTTTGCTCGAAAATAGCTAGATATATGTACCATATAATTTTATTACAAACATATTGGATGATTACTATAGTGATTATTAGTCCCAAATATTTGTAATGCACATGCATGCCTAAAATGAAGGGAAGGAACTGGAACCTGGAGCACACATATGCAAAGCCACTTACTAAAGTCAGTCGTTCAGAGCTCTGGAAATATCCTGCTCTTTGGGGGATTGAAAACCCTGTGAGCAATAAAGATTATAAAATGCACAGCAAATCAAATTATGTGTGTATTTGTGAATGGGACACATTCACACATATGAAGTCACATAAACAAAAGTTACACAGCACAAACTTCAACATTGTTTAGTTGGTACAGGAGGAAGGGGGAAAGTATTACATCTTATACACAAAACCAAGAAATGCTTACTGACTTTTCTAGTTTTTCCCACTTGTAAGAAAGAAAGATGAGAAATCAGATAAAGAATTTTTAGGAAGAGTGAAAAAAAGAAAAAAGTCACAGACATTTCACATAACCTGAAAAAATAGACATTCTTTATCTCACCAATCATTTCTCTAAACCAGAACAGTTTCTCTGAACATTCCCATAACGCAGACTTTGGGGCTGATTTATTATAGTGCAAGCGGACATGAAACGTTGTAGCGTATCATGTCCACCACACATCGATAAATGCCGACAGCAAACGCTGTCAGCATTTATCATTGCACAAGCAGTTCTTGTGAACTGCTTGTACGATGCTGCCCCATGCAGATTTGCGGCTAGCAGGGGGTGTCAATCAGCCCAATCGTATAGGATTGATCGAATTGATGTCCGCAGCCTCAGAGCAGGCAGACAAGTTATGGAGCAGCGGTCTAAAGAGCGCTTCTTCATAACAGATGTTTCCGGCGAGCCTAAAGGCTCGCGTGGAAACAGGGGGCATCAAGCTCCATTTGGAGCTTGATAATTCGACCCCTTGAGACATTTCACCCACAAATTTTTTTTTAATCTTTACAGACAACCATATGCCAAATTTGAATATATATCTCAGTTACCGCTCTTTCCTTGAAAACAACGGTATATGTAGCAGGGCTAGTCTTCATCTGCATGTTTTGTGATTTCTGTTTGCCATAACTTCTACTACACCATGTTCCCTTCCAAGGCTAACCATGCTACACATAACTGTCATGTGAGTTGTTTTATGGGAAAGTGCAGTAACATTGAGATAGATAGCAGGGTTAGCCTTGAAAACAAAGCATGGTGTAGTAGCAGTTATGATAAAATGAGATTTATGCTTACCTGATAAATTTGTTTCTCTCTTGACACAGTGAGTCCACAGATCATCATAATTACTATTGGGATTATCACTCCTGGCCAGCAGGATGCGGCAAAGAGCACCACAGCAAAGCTGTTAAATACCACTCCCCTAACCCACAACCTCCAGTCATTCGACCAAAGGGAAAGGAGAAAGGAAGTAATATAAGGTGCAGAGGTGCCTGAGGTTTATGAAAAAATAAACTGTCTAAAAATACAGGGCGGATCCGTGGACTCACCGTGTCAAGAAAGAAACAAATTTATCAGGTAAGCACTAAATTTAATTTCTTTCTAATGACACGGTGAGTCCACGGATCATCATAATTACTATTGGGAATCAATACCCAAGCTAGAGGACACGGATGATAAGGGAGGGACAAGACAGTTAACCTTAACAGAAGGCACCACTGCTTGAAGAACCTTTCTCCCAAAAGAAGCAAAAGTATCAAATTTGTATAATTTAGAAAAAATGTGTAAAGATGACCAAGTGGCAGCCTTCCAAATCTGTTCCACAGAAGCTTCATTTTTGAAGGCCCAAAATGAGGAAACAGCCCTTGTGGAATGAGCCGTTATTTTCTCAGGTGGCTGCTATCCAGCAGTCTCATACACCAAACGAATAACACTCCTCAGCCAAAAATAAAGAGAAGTAGCCGTAACTTCTAACCTTTGCGTTTTCCAGAAAATACAACAAACGAAGAAAATCTCTAGTCTGCAAATAAAACTTCAATGCACGAACCACATTCAGGTTGTGCAACAAACACTCCTTATGAGAAGAAGGATTAGGACACAAGGAAGGAACAACAATTTCTTGAATAATATTCTTATCCGAAACCACTTTTGGAAGGAAACCTAAGGCAGTACGCAGGACTACCTTATCAGAATAAAAATAAGGTAAGGAGACTCTTACTGCAGCGCTGAGAGCTCCAAAACTCTTCTAGCTGAAGAAAAAGCAACCAAAAACAAAACCTTGCAGGATAACAATTAAATATCCAAAGAATGCATAGGTTCAAATAGCCTGCTGAAAGATTCTAAGAACCAAATTAAGACACCTTGGAGGAGTAGCAAACTAAAACATAGGCCGGATTCTAACCAAGGCCTGACAAAAAGACTGAACATCTGGCACATCCGCCAGACGCTTGTGCAACAAAATAGATAAAGCAGAAATTTGACCCTTCAGGGTACTAGCAACAAAACCTTCTCCAGACCCTCTTGGAGAAAAAACTAAATTCTAGGAATTCTAACTCTACTCCAAGAATAGCCTTTGAATTCACACCAATAAAGATATTCCCGCCATATCTTATAATAAATTCTTCTAGTCACAGGCTTGCAAGCCTTAATCATATTTTTAATGACCTACTCAGAAAACCCACGCCTAGATAGTATCAAGCGTTCAATCTCCAAGCAGTCAGCTTCAGAGAAACGAGATTTGGATGAAGAAAAGGACCCTGAAGTAGAAGGTCCTTCCTCAACGGAAGACTCCAGGGTGGAAGAGATGACATCTCCACCAGATCCGCATACCAGATTCTGCAAGGCCATGCTAGAGCAAAGAGAATCACTGAAGCCCTCTCCTGTCTGATTCGAACAATGACTCGTGGAAGGAGAGCAAACGGAAAAAAATGCATCTTGAAAAGAGCATCTTGAAAAAGCCCTGTATGGGGAGAAATGCGTTGATGTAGTTGCAACTCTTGATATTTCTATACCTATTTGTAGCTGGAGCTATAATATTTATTTTAATCACTTTTGGGATCTAATACCCTATGCATCAGTGATTAATTGAAAACCGCATACCACGCTGGCAGAGACTGACAGAATTGGTAACAAGGTCAGCGCGGTCTAACAGGCTATCACAGGACCAACTGATCCATTGCACAACAAGGTCACTGATCCTCTGTAATTGGGGATATTGGACAAATCTAAACTATCCTTTTCTTCCACACACCATTCTTCAAATGTATCTTGCGTGCTGGAAGGCACTTAAGAGCAGATACTTTGTGTTGTTGGAAGTCAAAGTTACTATTTGAAGCCGCTCCGCTAAAGGACCAATCAGACGGCTAATCCAGGACAGCGCCCATAAAGGTGACGTCATCCCGCTACGGCGGTAACTTTACTCACAGAGACCACAGAGTACACACAGCCTGGGGGTAAGGCTGCGGTTGCTCGCAATCTAAAACTAAGCACTTTCATTTGGAACTTTTACATTTGAGACTTTGAGTTTGGACTAAGTCAAGTATTACTGGTTCTACATTAACGGCCTCAATTATATTTTCTACAGATCTGTTTTTATGTGGTGGCAACCTAGTTCTAACTTTTAACGGAGACGTCCGTTTTTTATACCATTTTAACAGATAGGCATTTTAGCATTGTGTTTTATTGTGATTATTAAATTTGGCATAGCCATATTACATTTATTTATTGTTTGGATTTCATTTACCATCACTATAGTTATACGTATTGGTTTAGGCTTATTAGCATTTTAATTAAAGGGATACACCTCTTACTTTTATATTTCATTTATTTGCAATATCACATAAAATTGTTTGTCTCACCTTTAGCTATACAGGGAGTGCAGAATTATTAGACATGTTGTATTTTTGAGGATTAATTTTATTATTGAACAACAACCATGTTCTCAATGAACCCAAAAAACTCATTAATATCAAAGCTGAATAGTTTTGGAAGTAGTTTTTAGTTTGTTTTTAGTTATAGCTATTTTAGGGGGATATCTGTGTGTGCAGGTGACTATTACTGTGCATAATTATTAGGCAACTTAACAAAAAACAAATATATACCCATTTCAATTATTTATTTTTACCAGTGAAACCAATATAACATCTCAACATTCACAAATATACATTTCTGACATTCAAAAACAAAACAAAAACAAATCAGTGACCAATATAGCCACCTTTCTTTGCAAGGACACTCAAAAGCCTGCCATCCATGGATTCTGTCAGTGTTTTGATCTGTTCACCATCAACATTGCGTGCAGCAGCAACCACAGCCTCCCAGACACTGTTCAGAGAGGTGTACTGTTTTCCCTCCTTGTAAATCTCACATTTGATGATGGACCACAGGTTCTCAATGGGGTTCAGATCAGGTGAACAAGGAGGCCATGTCATTAGATTTTCTTCTTTTATACCCTTTCTTGCCAGCCACGCTGTGGAGTACTTGGACGCGTGTGATGGAGCATTGTCCTGCATGAAAATCATGTTTTTCTTGAAGGATGCAGACTTCTTCCTGTACCACTGCTTGAAGAAGGTGTCTTCCAGAAACTGGCAGTAGGACTGGGAGTTGAGCTTGACTCCATCCTCAACCCGAAAAGGCCCCACAAGCTCATCTTTGATGATACCAGCCAAAACAAGTACTCCACCTCCACCTTGCTGGCGTCTGAGTCGGACTGGAGCTCTCTGCCCTTTACCAATCCAGCCACGGGCCCATCCATCTGGCCCATCAAGACTCACTCTCATTTCATCAGTCCATAAAACCTTAGAAAAATCAGTCTTGAGATATTTCTTGGCCCAGTCTTGACGTTTCAGCTTGTGTGTCTTGTTCAGTGGTGGTCGTCTTTCAGCCTTTCTTACCTTGGCCATGTCTCTGAGTATTGCACACCTTATGCTTTTGGGCACTCCAGTGATGTTGCAGCTCTGAAATATGGCCAAACTGGTGGCAAGTGGCATCTTGGCAGCTGCACGCTTGACTTTTCTCAGTTCATGGGCAGTTATTTTGCGCCTTGGTTTTTCCACACGCTTCTTGCGACCCTGTTGACTATTTTGAATGAAACGCTTGATTGTTCGATGATCACGCTTCAGAAGCTTTGCAATTTTAAGAGTGCTGCATCCCTCTGCAAGATATCTCACTATTGTTGACTTTTCTGAGCCTGTCAAGTCCTTCTTTTGACCCATTTTGCCAAAGGAAAGGAAGTTGCCTAATAATTATGCACACCTGATATAGGGTGTTGATGTCATTAGACCACACCCATTCTCATTACAGAGATGCACATCACCTAATATGCTTAATTGGTAGTAGGCTTTCGAGCCTATACAGCTTGGAGTAAGACAACATGCATAAAGAGGATGATGTGGTCAAAATACTCATTTGCCTAATAATTCTGCACTCCCTGTAGTGCTAGAAGCTTACTTATGGGTTTAGACTAATTAGCACTTCTATTTAAGGGATACACCTTTTACTTTTATATTTAAGTAATTTTGCTTAGTCACGTTTTATTGCCTGTTTCACCTTCAGCTATTGCGCTCCTGTTTTTGTCATTTTGTATTATTATTTATGACCTATGTTAGGGACTCCTAGGTCTCTTCATGAGTTTGGTGATTTCACCCTGCGCTCATTTCTAACCTCATTTATTTAAAAAAAGTCATACGCTAGACCGAAGTTCCAAGGAACTGCCAGAGCGTCTATCAACACAGCCCGAGGATCTCTTGACCTCGACCTGAACCTTGGCATTCTGATGAGATGCCATGAGATCCAATTCCGGCTGCCCCCACTTAAGAACCAAGTTGGCAAACACCTCCGGGATGAAACGTCTGTCTGCTCAGAAAATCCGCTTCCCAATTGTCCACCCCTGGAATGTGGATCACAGACAGACAGCAATTGTGACTCTCTGCCCACTGAATAATCCTGGCTACCTCTGACATGGCTAAGGAACTCCGAGTTCCTCCCTGATGATTGATGAAAGCCACTAACATTATATAGTCCAACCGAAACCTTATAAGCTAAGCTGAAGCTAACTGAGGCCAGGCCAGAAGAGCATTGAAGATTGCCCTCAACCCTAAGATCTTCATGGGAAGAAGCGATTCCTCCCGAGTCCATATACCCTGAGCCTTCAATGAGCCCCAGACAGCTCCCCAACCCAGCAGGCTGGCATCCGCGGTCACAATTACCCAGGAAGGTCTGCGAAAGCAGGTTCCCTGAGAGAGGTGTTCCCGAGACACCCACCACAGAAGAGAATCTCTTGTCACCTGATCCAGAATGATTTGCGCAGACAGATCTGCATAATCCCGTTCCATTGTCTGAGCATGTATAACTGCAGAAGCCTGAGATGGAACCGAGCAAACGGTATGATGTCCATAGTTGACACCATCAGACCAATTACCTCCAAACATTGAGCCACTGACGGCCAAGGAGAGGACTGAAGGGCAAGACAAGAGTTGAATATCTATGTTCTTCTGACCTCTGTCAGAAACCTCTTCATCTCTAGAAAATCTATAATGATTCCCAAGAATACCACTCTTGTAGCAGGAACCAAAGAACTTTTTCCTAAATTCACCTACCATCCTTGGGAGCGCAGAAAAGACAACAACAACTCAGTGTGAGAGTTTGCCTGTTGAAAAGATGATGCCTGAACCAGAATATCGTCCAGATAAGACGCCACTGCAACACCCCGCAACCTGAGCACCACCAACAGTGCTCCCAGAACCTTCAAGAAAATTCTTGGAGCCGTTGCCAGACCAAAAGGAAAAACCACAAACTGAAAAAGTTTGTCTAGAAACGCAAACCTTAGGAACTTGTGATGATCCTTGTGGAAGGGAATATGCAGATATGCATCTTTTAAATCCACAGTAGTCATGAACTGTCCTTCCTGAACCCAAGGAAGAATGGAACGGATAGTATCCATACTGAACAATGGAACTCTGAGAAATGTGTTTACCCATTTGAGATCCAGAATAGACCTAAAGGTTCCCTCTTTTTTTGGGAACCACGAACAGGTTGGAATAAGAACCTAGACCCTGCTCCTGAACTGGAACAGGAACTATCACTCCCAGATCAGAAAATCCTAGACAAATCTTAAGAACGCCTCTCTTTTTATCTGGTCTACAGCTAATCTTGAAAAGTGAAACCTGCCCCTCGGAGGAAAACCTTTAAACTCCACCTTGTATCCGTGGGATACTACATCCACCGCCCAGGGATCTGGAACATCCCGAACCCAAGCCTGAGCAAAAAATGAAAGTCTACCCCCCCACAAGATCCGCTTCCAGACTGGGGGCAGAACCTTCATGCTGACTTTGAATCAAAGACAGACTTCTTAGACTGCTTCCCCTTGCTCTAAGACTGATTGGACTTCCAGGAGGACTTGGACTGTTCCTGCTTGGAGGAGGAAGGCTTGCCTGCAAAGTTAAGAAAGGAACGAAAATTACGACCCTTTGACTTATTTCTCTTATCCTGGGGAAGGGAAATAATCTCAGCTAAGCCCAGCCCTAAAAAGGTCCTACCCTTGTAAGGAATAGACAAAAGCTTAGACTTAGAAGACACATCCGCAGACCAAGACTTCAACCACAAAGCCCTGCAAGCCAAAACAGCAAAGCCAGAAATCTTTGCTCCCAGTTTGATAACCTGCAAAGATGCATCCGTGATAAAGGAAGTAGCCAACTTAAGAGCTCTAATCCTAACTAGAATTTCCTCAAGAGACGTATCTACTTGAATAGAATCAGATAACGCATCAATATGCTGCCGCACTAGTGACAGTCGCAATACACACCGCAGGCTGCCATTGCAACCCCTGGTGAACATACATCCTTTTAAACAACGCTTCCATCTTATCCATAGGATCCTTAAAAGAACAGCTATCGTCTATGGGAATAGTAGTCCTCTTGGCTAAAGTGGAAACAGCACCCTTCACCTTAGGAACTGTCTTCCAAGACTCCTTAACAGAATCAGCAATTGGAAACATCTTCTTAAAAATAGGAGAAGGTGAAAAAGGAATCACCGGCTTCTCCCACTGCCATGCAATAATCTCAGATGCACGATCTGAAACAGGAAAAACCTCCACCGCTGAAGGAACATCAAAATACTTATTCAGCTTACTATGGCCTAGATTTAGAGTTTGGCGGTAAAAGGGCTGTTAACGCTCCGCGGGCTTTTTTCTGGCCGCACCATAAATTTAACTCTGGTATCGAGAGTTTAATCAAATGCTGCGTTAGGCTCCAAAAAAGGAGCGTAGAGCATTTTTACCGCAAATGCAACTCTCGATACCAGAGTTGCTTACGGACGCGGCCGGCCTCAAAAACGTGCTCGTGCACGATTCTCCCATAGGAAACAATGGGGCTGTTTGAGCTGAAAAAAAACCTAACACCTGCAAAAAAGCAGCGTTCAGCTCCTAACGCAGCCCCATTGTTTCCTATGGGGAAACACTTCCTACGTCTGCACCTAACACTCTAACATGTACCCCGAGTCTAAACACCCCTAGCCTTACACTTATTAACCCCTAATCTGCCGCCCCCGCTATCGCTGACCCCTGCATTACACTTTTAACCCCTAATCTGCCGCTCCGTAAACCGCCGCCACCTACGTTATCCCTATGTACCCCTAATCTGCTGCCCTAACATCGCCGACCCCTATGTTATATTTATTAACCCCTAATCTGCCCCCCACAACGTCGCCGACACCTACCTACACTTATTAACCCCTAATCTGCCGAGCGGACCTGAGCGCTACTATAATAAAGTTATTAACCCCTAATCCGCCTCACTAACCCTATCATAAATAGTATTAACCCCTAATCTGCCCTCCCTAACATCGCCGACACCTACCTTCAATTGTTAACCCCTAATCTGCCGACCGGAGCTCACCGCTATTCTAATAAATGTATTAACCCCTAAAGCTAAGTCTAACCCTAACACTAACACCCCCCTAACTTAAATATAATTTACATCTAACGAAATAAATTAACTCTTATTAAATAACTTATTCCTATTTAAAGCTAAATACTTACCTGTAAAATAAATCATAATATAGCTACAATATAAATTACATTTATATTATAGCTATTTTAGGATTAATATTTATTTTACAGGCAACTTTGTAATTATTTTAACCAGGTACAATAGCTATTAAATAGTTAAGAACTATTTAATAGTTACCTAGTTAAAATAATAACAAAATTACCTGTAAAATAAATCCTAACCTAAGTTATAATTAAACCTAACACTACCCTATCAATAAAATAATTAAATAAACTACCTACAATTACCTACAATTAACCTAACACTACACTATCAATAAATTAATTAAACACAATTGCTACAAATAAATACAATTAAATAAACTATCTAAAGTACAAAAAATAAAAAAGAACTAAGTTACAGAAAATAAAAAAATATTTACAAACATAAGAAAAATATTACAACAATTTTAAACTAATTACACCTACTCTAAGCCCCCTAATAAAATAACAAAGACCCCCAAAATAAAAAATTCCCTACCCTATTCTAAAATACAAAAATTACAAGCTCTTTTACCTTACCAGCCCTGAACAGGGCCCTTTGCGGGGCATGCCCCAAGAAGTTCAGCTCTTTTGCCTGTAAAAGAAAACATACAATACCCCCCCCCCAACATTACAACCCACCACCCACATACCCCTAATCTAACCCAAACCCCCCTTAAATAAACCTAACACTAAGCCCCTGAAGATCTTCCTACCTTGTCTTCACCATACCAGGTTCACCGATCCGTCCTGGCTCCAAGATCTTCATCCAACCCAAGCGGGGGTTGGCGATCCATAATCCGGTGCTCCAAAGTCTTCCTCCTATCCGGCAAGAAGAGGACATCCGGACCGGCAAACATCTTCTCCAAGCGGCATCTTCTATGTTCTTCCATCCGATGACGACCGGCTCCATCTTGAAGACCTCCAGCGCGGATCCATCCTCTTCTTCCGACGACTAGACGACGAATGACGGTTCCTTTAAGGGACGTCATCCAAGATGGCGTCCCTCGAATTCCGATTGGCTGATAGGATTCTATCAGCCAATCGGAATTAAGGTAGGAATTTTCTGATTGGCTGATGGAATCAGCCAATCAGAATCTAGTTCAATCCGATTGGCCGATCCAATCAGCCAATCAGATTGAGCTCGCATTCTATTGGCTGATCGGAACAGCCAATAGAATGCGAGCTCAATCTGATTGGCTGATTGGATCAGCCAATCGGATTGAACTTGATTCTGATTGGCTGATTCCATCAGCCAATCAGAAAATTCCTACCTTAATTCCGATTGGCTGATAGAATCCTATCAGCCAATCGGAATTCGAGGGACGCCATCTTGGATGACGTCCCTTAAAGGAACCGTCATTCGTCGTCTAGTCGTCGGAAGAAGAGGATGGATCCGCGCTGGAGGTCTTCAAGATGGAGCCGGTCGTCATCGGATGGAAGAACATAGAAGATGCCGCTTGGAGAAGATGTTTGCCGGTCCGGATGTCCTCTTCTTGCCGGATAGGAGGAAGACTTTGGAGCACCGGATTATGGATCGCCAACCCCAGCTTGGGTTGGATGAAGATCTTGGAGCCAGGACGGATCGGTGAACCTGGTATGGTGAAGACAAGGTAGGAAGATCTTCAGGGGATTAGTGTTAGGTTTATTTAAGGGGGTTTGGGTTAGATTAGGGGTATGTGGGTGGTGGGTTGTAATGTTGGGGGGGGGGGTATTGTATGTTTTTTTTTACAGGCAAAAGAGCTGAAATTCTTGGGGCATGCCCCGCAAAGGGCCCTGTTCAGGGCTGGTAAGGTAAAAGAGCTTGTAATTTTTGTATTTTAGAATAGGGTAGGGAATTTTTTATTTTGGGGGTCTTTGTTATTTTATTAGGGGGCTTAGAGTAGGTGTAATTAGTTTAAAATTGTTGTAATATTTTTCTTATGTTTGTAAATATTTTTTTATTTTCTGTAACTTAGTTCTTTTTTATTTTTTGTACTTTAGATAGTTTATTTAATTGTATTTATTTGTAGCAATTGTGTTTAATTAATTTATTGATAGTGTAGTGTTAGGTTAATTGTAGGTAATTGTAGGTAGTTTATTTAATTATTTTATTGATAGGGTAGTGTTAGGTTTAATTATATCTTAGGTTAGGATTTATTTTACAGGTAAATTTGTAATTATTTTAACTAGGTAACTATTAAATAGTTCTTAACTATTTAATAGCTATTGTACCTGGTTAAAATAAATACAAAGTTACCTGTAAAATAAATATTAATCCTAAAATAGCTATAATATAAATGTAATTTATATTGTAGCTATATTAGGATTTATTTTACAGGTAAGTATTTAGCTTTAAATAGGAATCTTTTATTTAATAAGAGTTAATTTATTTCGTTAGATAAAAATTATATTTAACTTAGGGGGGTGTTAGTGTTAGGGTTAGACTTAGCTTTAGGGGTTAATACATTTATTAGAATAGCGGTGAGCTCCGGTCGGCAGATTAGGGGTTAATAATTGAAGGTAGGTGTCGGCGATGTTAGGGAGGGCAGATTAGGGGTTAATACTATTTCTGATAGGGTTAGTGAGGCGGATTAGGGGTTAATAACTTTATTATAGTAGCGCTCAGGTCCGCTCGGCAGATTAGGGGTTAATAAGTGTAGGCAGGTGTCGGCGACGTTGTGGGGGGCAGATTAGGGGTTAATAAATATAACATAGGGGTCGGCGATGTTAGGGGCAGCAGATTAGGGGTACATAGGGATAACGTAGGTGGCGGCGATTTGCGGTCGGAAGATTAGGGGTTAATTATTTTAAGTAGCTTGCGGCGACGTTGTGTGGGGCAAGTTAGGGGTTAATAAATATAATATAGGGGTCGGCGGGGTTAGGGGCAGCAGATTAGGGGTACATAAGTATAACGTAGGTGGCGGTCGGCAGATTAGGGGTTAAAAATTTTAATCGAGTGGCGGCGATGTGGGGGGACCTCGGTTTAGGGGTACATAGGTAGTTTATGGGTGTTAGTGTACTTTAGGGTACAGTAGTTAAGAGCTTTATGAACCGGCGTTAGCCAGAAAGCTCTTAACTCCTGCTTTTTTCAGGCGGCTGGAATCTTGTCGTTAGAGCTCTAACGCTCACTGCAGAAACGACTCTAAATACCAGCGTTAGAAAGATCCCATTGAAAAGATAGGCTACGCAAATGGCGTAGGGGGATCTGCGGTATGGAAAAGTCGCGGCTGTAAAGTGAGCGTTAGACCCTTTAATCACTGACTCCAAATACCAGCGGGCGGCCAAAACCAGCGTTAGGAGCCTCTAACGCTGGTTTTGACGGCTACCGCCGAACTCTAAATCTAGGCCTATATTTCTTTGGAGTGACTAAAACCGTGGAGTCAATCCAAAGTTGCCAAAACTTCCTTAAGAAGCACCCGTAGGTGTTCAAGCTTAAACCTGAAGGTAACTCCTTCAGATCAGCAGCAGGAACTATACTATCTGAGTCTGAGATCTCCCCCTCAGACGCTACCGAAGAATCCTCCCCCTCAGATCCATGAGAGGAACTATTCGCCACACCTGATTCAGATACCTTAATGAATCCTTAAATCTCCTTTTATGCTTCCCCTGAAACATAGGAAAAGTTGCCAGGGCAACAGTTACCACAGAAGATATCTGGGTAGCCATGTCCTGCAAGGAAACTCAAACAGGAATAACAGATGAAACACTGGGCACTGCATGGGAAGACACTAAGTATGGGATGTTTGAAGAGCAAGCTGCGGCATATACCTGGACAGAACTTGAACAGCATCTGCCTTAACTAATGAAGGCTCAGATTCAAAAAGCCTATCCCTATAATGTAATGTCCTATCAATACATGATGAACAAAAAAGGGATTGGAGGTTCCACTGCATAAGCTACCTGTAACCTTTTGCAAAGCTTCTTGATCCATCTTTCACAAAAATAAATTAAATTAGCTTCCAAAAAATAAAAAACGTTACTGGCCCTTTAAATTTTAAAAAGACAACTTTTTTACTGCAAAAAAAAACGTTTAGCAAAAAAAGAACAAATAAGACCTCCAGGCAACCTCTGACCCTAACAGACATTGCTGCGAGCCAACCTGACCTCCTGCAAAACCGGAACGATACTCCCAAAACATACTGCCAATAAAAAGTAAACCCACATAGTCCCAGTTCCCAGAAAAGTGCCGTCCTTTCTTGATAAAATAAAAAAAAAACAAATAGGCACTCACCTGAGATCAATTTGCCCAGCAGCAGGGCAGCACACAGATATGGAAAGGCCTCCTCCCTCCATAGACCTGCGGAACAGAGAAAGTCTGACTAAACCTAATCAGGCATACATGATAGGGCAGCACCAAACCTGGAAGGCACAGTGAGAGAAAAAACCCACAAGTTTCCAGATGCTCAAAAGCCACCACAGCTCTACTGAAGAGACTAATGTGGAACACAGCTATACTCCAGTAAAAAACAGAACAGCCAGCTCTGCTTAAAAATAATAAACTCTTGATTGAAGAATCTTCAGACACCTAAAAACATTACCACCTCCTTGCTGAAGGCAAAGAGAATGACTGGGGGTTGTGGGTAAGGGGAGTGGTATTTAACAGCTTTGCTGTGGTGCTCTTTGCCGCCTCCTGCTTGCCAGGAGTGATAACCCCAATAGTAATTATGATGATCCGTGGACTCACCGTGTCATTAGAAAGAAATATAATTCACCAAAAATCCAGATGAAGGCTAACCCTGCTATATATCTTAATAGTACTGCTCTTTCCTTGAAAACAACTGGCATGATAGGTATATGTAGCAGGATTAGCCTTGAAAGGAAACCATGTTTTTTTCTCCCCTTACTTGTGATCTTAGTCTGCATTTGTTGTTCTTATTTTGGGCTCTTTCAGTAAACATTTAAAAAACAAGAAATTATTTTATTTCAAGGCTAACCCTGCTATATATCTCAATGTTACCCCTGCTCTTTTCTTGAAAACAACTGTATATGTAGCAGGGCTAGCCTTCATCTGCACAAAATAAAAATTGAAAGAAAGAAAAAAGCAAAGCAGAGTACTCTTACAAATTGATAGTCATTTTGTTACATTGGGAACATAAAAGTATTATACACCAAAATTGTTATTTTTAAAAAAGATAGATAACACCTTTACTACCCATTCCCCAGTGTTGCACAACCGACATTGTTAGATTAATATACTTTATAACATTTAAACCTCTAAATTTCTGCCTGTTTCTAAGTCATTTTATCACATGATTTTTCTTAGCTTTTCACAACAGGAGACTAGTTCATGTGAGCCATATAGAATAACATTGATGCTCACGCCCGAGGCGTTGTGGCAGAACACTGCACTAATTGGATCAAGTGCAAGTAAATAGAATAATACAGTAAATAGCCATGTGAATCAGGGGCTGTCACGAAGAAGCTAGATACAAGATAATCACAGAGGTAAAGGTATATATAATATAAACCATGTTTGGCTATGCAAACTGGGTAGATGGGTAATAAAGGATAAACTATCTTTTTTAAACAATAACAAATTTGAGGTTTACTGTCACCTTGAAGGTAAAAAACTGTTTATTCAGTAAGTAATAACTAAAGGCTAGATTACGAGTTTTGCATTATGAGGGGTGCTGGTGCGAACTTGCACGTTATTGTCAACCGCTCACTTCTCTACAGCCGCTTGGTATTACAGGTATATAAAAACCGGCGTTAACAGACAAGAAGTGAGCGTTAGAGACAAAATGAGCTCCCATACCGCACTCCAATAACAGCGCTGCTTAAGTCAGCGGTGAGCTCGTTGTACGTGCTTGTGCACGATTTCCCCATAGACATCAATGGGGAGAGCCTGCTGAAAAAAAGTCTTAACATCTGCAAAAAAGCAGCGTAAAGCTCCGTAACACAGCCCCATTTATTCCTATGGGGAAACACATTTTATGTTTACACCTAACACCCTAACATGAACCCCGAGTCTAAACACCTCTAATCTTACACTTATTAACCCCTAATCTGCCGCCCCCGACATCGCCGATACCTACATTATATTTATTAACCCCTAATCTGCCGCCCCCGACATCGCCGATACCTACATTATATTTATTAACCCCTAATCTGCCGCACCCACGTCGCCGCCACTATAATAAACATATTAACCCCTAAACCGCCCCACTCCTGCCTCGCAAACACTAGTTAAATATTATTAACCCCTAATCTGCCGTCCCCAACGTCGCCGCCACTATATTAAATTTATTAACCCCTAAACCTAAGTCTAAAACCCTAACACCCCCTAACTTAAATATAATTAAAATAAATCTAAATAAAACCTACAACTAATAACTAAATAATTCCTATTTAAACTAAATACTTACCCGTAAAAATAAACCACTAAGACTAGCTACAATATAACTAATAGTTACTTTGTATCTAGCTTAGGTTTTATTTTTTATTTCACAGGCAAGTTTTGTATTATTTTAACTAGGAGAATAGTTATGTAAATAGAATATTAACTATTTATAACTATCTAGCTAAAAATAAATACAAATGTAACCTGTAAATAAAAACCTAACCTAAGTTACACAACACCTAACACTACACTACAATTATAAGTACATTACCTCAAATTAAATACAAGTTAACTAAATTAAATACAATTACCTAGAATTACAAAATAAACAAACACTAAATTACACAAATAAAAAACAAATTACAAATATTTAAACTAATTACACCTAATCTTATAGCCCTATCAAAATAAAAAAAGCCCCACCAAATAAAATAAAAACCCTAGCCTAAACTAAACTACTAATAGCCCTTAAAAGCTCTTTTACCTGAAAAAAAATACAAACAACCCCCCAACAGTAAAACCCACCACCCACACAACCAACCCCCAAATAAAACCCTAACTAAAAAAACTAAGCTCCCATTGCCCCTGAAAGGGCATTTGGATGGGCATTGCCCTTAAAAGGGCATTTAGCTCTATTGCGGCCCAAACCCTAACCTAAAAATAAAACCCCACCCAATAAACCCTTAAAAAAACCTAACACTAAACCCCTGAAGATCCACTTACAGTTTTGAAGACCCGGACATCCATACTCAACGAAGCCGGGAGAATTCCTCAACGAAGCGGTTCCTTTAAATGACGTCATCCAAGATGGCGTCCTTTAGATTCCGATTGGCTGATAGAATTCTATCAGCCATTCGAAATTAAGGTTGATGCTCCGCGTCGGATGTCTTGAAGATGGAGCCGCTCCGCGCCGGATGGGATGAAGATAGAGATGCCGTCTGGATGAAGACTTCTGCCGTCCTGGAGGACCATCCTCCCGGCTTGGATGAAGACTTCTCCCGGCTTCGTTGAGGACTTCTTGCCGCTTCGATGAGGACTTCTCCCGGCTTCGTTGAGGATGGATGTCGGATCTTCAAAACTGTAAGTGGATCTTCAGGGGTTAGTGTTAGGTTTTTTTTTAAGGGTTTATTGGGTGGGTTTTATTTTTAGGTTAGGGCTTTGGGCTGCAATAGAGCTAAATGCCCTTTTAAGGGCAATGCCCATCCAAATGCCCTTTTCAGGGCAATGGGGAGCTTAGGTTTTTTTAGTTAGGGTTTTATTTGGGGGGTTGGTTGTGTGGGTGGTGGGTTTTACTGTTTGGGGGGGTTGTTTGTATTTTTTTTCAAGTAAAAGAGCTGATTTCTTTGGGGCAATGCCCCGCAAAAGGTCCTTTTAAGGGCTATTGGTAGTTTAGTTTAGGCTAGGGTTTTTTTTTATTTTGGGGGGCTTTTTTATTTTGATAGGGCTATTAGATTAGGTGTAATTAGTTTAAATATCTTTTTTTTTATTTTGTGTAATTTAGTGTTTGTTTGTTTTTTGTAATTTAGGTAATTGTATTTTTTTTTTTTAATTTAGGTAATTTATTTAATTGTAGTGTAGTGTTTAGGTGTTAGTGTAACTTAGGTTAGGTTTTATTTTACAGGTAAATTTGTATTTATTTTAGCTAGGTAGTAAGTAAATAGTTAATAACTATTTAGTAACTATTCTACCTAGTTAAAATAAATACAAACTTGCCTGTAAAATAAAAATAAACCCTAAGCTAGATACAATGTAACTATTAGTTATATTGTAGCTAGCTTAGGGTTTATTTTACAGGTATTTAGTTTTAAATATGAATTATTTAGGTAATGATAGTAGGTTTTATTTAGATTTATTTTAATTATATTTAAGTTAGGGGGTGTTAGGGTTAGACTTAGGTTTAGGGGTTAATAAATATAGTATAGTGGCGGCGACGTTGGGGGCGGCAGATTAGGGGTTAATAAGTGTAGGTAGGTGGCGGCGATGTTAGGGACAGCAGATTAGGGGTTAATAATATTTAACTAGTGTTTGCGAGGTGGGAGTGCGGCGGTTTGGGGGTTAATATATTTATTATAGTGGCGGCGATGTCGGGAGCGGCAGATTAGGGGTTAATATTTTTATTTTAGTGTTTGCTATGCGGGAGGGCCTCGGTTTAGGGGTTAATAGGTAGTTTATGGGTGTTAGTGTACTTTTTAGCACTTTAGTTATGAGTTTTATGCTACAGCTTTGTAGTGTAAAACTCATAACTACTGACTTTAGAATTCGTTACGAATCTTGCGGGATAGGCTGTACCGCTCACTTTTTGGCCTAAAAAAAAAGCTTGTAATACCGGCACTATGGAAGTCCCATTGAAAATAGACTATACGCAAATTGCATAAGTTGATTTGCGGTAAGGCCAAAAAAGTGTGCGGGACAGCTGTACCTACAAGACTCGTAATAGCAGCGGTAGTAAAAAAGCAGCGTTATGAGGCTTAATGCTGTTTTTTTACTCATAACGCAAGACTCGTAATCTAGCCGTATATTTGCTTTTTAAAACTTAATTTTTTGTTGCAAATTAAACTACAAGGTTTGGATATGTTAAGAACACATGAAATGTAAGGAACTTCTTTTGCCAGTACATGAGAACAGGCAACCCACACCCCCAAAAAACCACAATGAAAAACAAAGAAACCATCAACATAACAAAACTAAGAACATTATTTTGTCTCCTCTAATCCTTTTGCTGATTCATAGTACCAAACAGAGGCACTCATTTCTATTAAAGACACTCCAGATTCCTAAAGCACTTAAGCTAAGTGCTTTAGGGATGTCCTATTCATGAAAAGGCACTTTAATTAAAGCGGTCAGCCAGGAAGGGCTTCCTCTCTCAGTAAGAGTAGGCTTTCTCATTGGGAAGCACTGGCCAAAAAAACAGTTTTGGGGGGAAAAAAACTGTGGGCCTTCTCATCTCTACTTAAGTGTTGCCACCTCAGCCATGTTTCCCTGGACACTTATGAGTTACACATGCTGCAGGGAGGAACACGAATAATGCTGTCCAGGATCACTATTTGTTTGCTGTCCAGGGATGCAATTCATGTTCCCCTCTGCACACCCCTGCAGCATGTGTAACTCATAAGTGTCCAGGGAAACATGGCCGAGGTGGCAAACCTATCTCCACAGCATTAGCATGTAAAATGCTGTTTAAGCTGATGGGAAGGGGTATCTAACGGATCCCTTATTTCCCCCCACTTGGGGCTGATTGACAGGACAGGCTCCCCTCTTTGAAATAAGGGTATCATTTGCCCACCTAGGATGCAGGTGAAACTGCATTTTTAGAGCCCACAGTCTCCATAAAACACAAAGGGATTTCAGACTGCAGTTAAGAAGAGGGGAACCCCCTGTTTCCAGTGTGGGTCTCAAACCCCTGTCAATTGTAAAAAAAAAATGTCAATCACGAAACTAATGTATTTACTGTATGGGGGCAGTTTCCCAAAGGTGCCCCCTATAGACAGCATACAAATCAGAGATACAACACATACCCCTTAAAATGAAAGAGGGATAGCAGGCGAATGCCATAAAAATAGAAATCACCTGTGTACTAGGTGCCTTTTACAGTCCTCTTGGCTATAAAATGGAATTTAGCACCTCAAAATATGGAGGTGACCACTCTTTTCAAAGACAAGAGGCTGCTTTTTGAGGGTTCACATGACCAGGTTGTTATCCGCTGATCACTGTGTTAACAGTAATCACCTCAAAGAACCATAAGCATCTGGAACAACATCAAGGGGGGTGGGCAATTCCCGATATTGCTCCCTACTTGACATAAACAAACTTGAGACCCCTTATTTCAAAGCTGCAATTCAACATGTTTAAAAGAGCGGTTCTGGGTCTGCCCGCTGCCAGCTAATTGTCTTACATATGACAAATACCTCTCAGGATTAATGTTCCCTCTAAGGCCAGATTTTTTTAGAGCCGGCCCAGCAGTGAAACACACCCTGCAGTAAGGAGGAGTATTAATTGTTTTAACTGCTGGGCCGCTCACAAAATCTTGCCTTAGAGGAACACTGCTCGAGGATTAGTTCAATTGTTCGGTTAAAGTGAATTTAAAAAGGCCTTTATTACCCCTCACCACAATAATATATAATAAGAACCACATTTGGAAGAGTGAGGTTTCACGATTCAAACAAGTGGTTTCCTGTACTTATAGCTGTGAAGTGATTGCCATTGTTAGAATGACAACCTTGGCAGTAAACGGTAGGCCCTCTTTTTTGGTGTTGATGTTGTCATAGAGCTATGTTTCTTTGAACTAAAACACATTCGGCTAGAAACAGTGTTGCAGTACAGTTTTTTAACGCTGAAAAAAAAATGGCCATTCCAGCGTAATGGCCAGAACACATATTTACGAGTTGTGTCCGTATAGCTGTAATGCAAGCATTTGTAGCCTGTAACGCAAACGTCCATTCCCGCACTAAAAAAATTACGTTTTTGTGTGGGATTTTCATAGTGCTGGTATTACAGGTTGTGCCCTCAGGCTAAAATGCTTGCATTACAGCCTATACCGACAGTCATGGAAGAGGGGCATACAAGTCAGGGCCTAAAGCAGATGTTGGTGGTATGAGACTCTATTATTAGGAAGGTTGATAGGGTAATTTGTCAGCCAGATCCTTTAAATAGAACAGTTTGAGTCTTCCAGGGGCTTGTGTTAGGCATATTGTGGAGCGTATTGATAGAATGTTAGAGGGATGTGGGTCTGATCCTGCAGTCATGGTGCATATTGGTACTAATGAAGGAATCAGCGGGAGATGGAGAGTCCTAAAAAATGACTTCAGGGAGTTAGGTAGCAAGCTTAAAGCAAGGACCTCCAAAGTAATATTTTACGAGATATTACCAGTGCCGTGTGCTAACTCAGTAAGGCAGAAGGAGCTAAGGTCTGTTAATTAATGGTTAAAAACATGGTGTAAAAATGAGGGGTTTGACTTTTTAGAACACTGGGCTGATTTTTCATTAGGGTACAATTTGTACAGTAAGGATGGATTGCACCTGAATGACATGGGTGCTGGTGTGTTGGGGGGAAAGGATAGTAGCACATTTAGAGAACCTTTTAAACTAGGCAAAGGGGGGGGGGGTCAGTTAGAACACAATAGAACAGAGAGATCAGTCTGTGAATATGTCACTCCCTTAATATCTCAAGGAAGGGATGACTTAAGAAATGTCACATTAGAAAGTATAGAAGAAAGCACACCAAGTAGCAGCAGAAAGCACATGAAAATTAAATGTATGACAACAAATGCAAGAAGCATGACAGGTAAAATGGGGGAGCTGATGCTCTTAGTTGCAGAAGAGGACTATGATGTTATCAGTATAACTGAAACTTGGTGGGATGATTCACATGAGGGGTATACTTTATTTAGGAGGGACAGGAATAATAAAAGGGGTGGAGGAATCTGCATGTATATTAAACCTAACCTTAAACCTACAATAAGGGAAGATATTTATGATACACGTGACAATGTAGAGACCCTGTGGGTTGAAATAAAGATTGGGGGGAATATCTAAAAAAATATTACTAGGAACATGCTACAAGCCCCCTAACATGAGTGGCCTGGAGGAAATTCAACTACTAATGCAAATAGGTAAGGCTGCTAATAACAGTGCTGTAATTATGGGAGATTTTAACTACCCTGATATAAACTGGGCCAATGAAACTAGTAATTCAGCTAGGGGATAGATTTTTAAATGTTCTCTGGGATAACTTCTGTCACCAATTAATATGAGGAGCCAACTAGGAGTAAAGCTATAGTGGATTTAGTGCTATCAACAATACAGATATAATATCAAACATAGAAGTCAAAGAACATTTGGGTAAACAGTGATCATAACATGGTCACATTTGAAATCTCTTTTCATATGCAGTGTCTTAAAGGTTTAACTAAGACTTTTAACTTCAAAAAAGCTAAATTCAACAATTTAAGGAAATCATTAAATAATATAAGTTGGGACAATGTATTCTCTAATAAAAATACAGAGGATAAATGGATAATATTTAAAACTTTGTTAAATAAATATACATAAAAAAACCAAGGGAGTCCCAACAGGATATGAATATATATCTGCCCCCAATATTTTTCCACCAGATAAGCTGAAATATGGTAAATCCAAATACAGGTAAACATAAAAATAGAGATCCTCTCTTCAGCTATACAGTTCTCGGTGGGATATTAACGTTTACATATGTGCATGTTACCAATATAAGGCAAATAAGCAACCTTTTCTTATGTCCCATTAAAGTACGGATTTTGCAGCCGAAACGCGTTAGTATGTTTGTAAAGGGTTTTATCCCAGCCTCTATTTTTTAAACATAATGTTGGAATAAAGTTTGAAGTTTTAATTACAGGTACCTGGCTCTTTTTCCTTTTTTGGCTTACAAATAAATTACATATCAACAAATACCATATGGTTATAAAAAAAAAAAAAAATCAAAGCCGTTGTGGATAAATAAAAATGTGTTAAGAGAAATTAGGAAAAAACGTAGGGCATTTAAATTATTCAAAGAAAATAGTCCAGACTCAACATACAATATTTATAAGGAAGTAACAATGCATGCAAAAAAAGCAATCAAATTAGCCAAAATTGAAAATGAAAATTAATTGCAAAGGATTCCAGTCTAACCCTAAAAGGTTCTTTAAGTACATAAATAGCAAAAAATCTAAGAAGGATAATATAGGTACATTACAATGCGTGGAGGGTAGCATGATAAATAATGACAGGGAGAAGGCTGAGGTAATAAACCAGTTTTTTTCTTCAGTATACACAAGAGAGGAACCATTGGATGATACTTTGGAAAAAAATAGAACATGCCAGTCCATACCATTAACTGGGTTATATTTAGAGGATATCAGGAAAAAAAATGGATAATATTAAGGTAAATAAAACTCCAGGCCCAGATGGAATACACCCAAGGGTGTTAAGGGAACTTAGCACTGTTATAGACAGTTCTAATCAGCATGGTTTTAGGAGAAATAGATCATGTCAAACTAATCTAATTAGATTCTACGAGGAAGTAATTAAAAAACAGAATTTATGCTTACCTGATAAATTTCTTTATCTTGTGATGTATCGAGTCCACGGATTCATCCATACTTATGGATATTCTCCTTCTCTACAGGAAGTGGCAGAGAGAGCACCCACAGCAGAGCTGTCCATATAGCTCCTCCCTTAGCTCCACCCCCCAGTCATTCGACCGAAGGCTAGAAAGAAAAAGGAGAACCTATAGGGTGCAGTGGTGACTGAAGTTTTTTAAAATAAAAATATACTACCTGTCTAAAATAGACAGGGCGGGCCGTGGACTCGATACATCACAAGAGAAAGAAATTTATCAGGTAAGCATAAATTTTGTTTTCTCTTGTAAGATGTATCGAGTCCACGGATTCATCCATACTTATGGGATAACAATACCAAAGCTTTAGGACACGGATGAAGGGAGGACAAGACAGGTACCTTAAACGGAAGGCACCACTGCTTGTAGAACCCTTTCTCCCCAAAATAGCCCCCGAAGAAGCAAAAGTATCAAATTTGTAAAATTTGGAAAAAGTATGAAGCGGAAGACCCAGATGCCGCCTTACAAATCTGTTCAACAGAAGCCTCATTTTAAAAGCCCATGTGGAAGCCACTGCTCTAGTAGAATGAGCAGTAATTCTATCAGGAGGCTGCTGGCCAGCAGTCTCATAAGCCAAACGGATGAAGCTTTTCAGCCAAAAGGAAAGAGAGGTAGCCGTAGCCTTTTGACCTCTCCGTTTACCAGAATAAACAACAAACAATGAAGATGTTTGATGGAAATCTTTAGTTGCTTGTAAGTAGAACTTTAAAGCACGAACCACATCAAGATTGTGCAACAGACGTTCCTTCTTTGATGAAGGATTAGGACACATAGAAGGGAACAACAATCTCCCTGATTGATATTCCTATTAGAAACAACCTTAGGAAGAAACCCAGGTTTGGTACACAAAACCACCTTATCTGCATGGAAAACTAGGTAAGGTGAGTCACACTGTAAAAGCAGATAACTCAGAAACTCTTCGAGCGGAAGAGATAGCTACTAAAAACAAAACTTTCCAAGATAGAAGCTTAATATCTATGGAATGCATAGGTTCAAACGGAACCCCTTGAAGAACATTAAGAACCAAATTTAGGCTCCATGGTGGAGCAACAGGTTTAAATACAGGCTTGATCCTGACCAAGGCCTGACTAAAAGCTTGAACGTCTGGGACATCTGCCAGACGTTTGTGTAAAAGAATAGACAAAGCAGATATTTGTCCTTTTAAGGAACTAACTGATAATCCCTTCTCCAATCCTTCTTCGAGAAAGGACAAAATTCTAGGAATCCTAATCTTACTCCATGAGTAACCCTTGGATTCACACCAACAAAGATATCTGCGCCAAATCTTATGATAGATTTTCCTGGTGACAGGCTTTCTAGCCTGAATCAGGGTATCAATGACCGACACAGAGAAACCACGCTTTGATAGAATCAGGCATTCAATCTCCAAGCAGTCAGACACAGAGAAGTTAGATTTGGATGCTTGAATGGACCCTGGATTAGAAGGTCCTGCCTCATTGGCAGAGTCCATGGTGGAACAGATGACATGTCCACCAGGTCTGCATACCAAGTCCTGCGTGGCCATGCAGGCGCTATCAGAATCACCAAAGCTCTCTCCTGCTTGATTCTGGCAACTAGACGTGGGAGGAGAGGAAACGGTGGAAATACATAAGCCAGATTGAAGGACCAGGGCACTGCTAGAGCATCTATCAGTACCGCCTGGGGATTCCCGGGACCTGGACCGTAACAAGGAAAGTTTGGCGTTCTGTCGGGACGCCATCAAATCCAATTCTGGTGTGCCCCAATAGCTGAGTCAGCTGGGCAAATACCTCCGGATGGAGCTCCCACTCCCCCGGATGAAAAGTCTCACGACTTAGGAAATCCGCCTCCCAGTTCTCTACCCCTGGGATATGGATTGCTGAGAGATGGCAAGAGTGATCCTCCGCCCATCGGATTATTTTGGTTAACTCCATCATCGCTAAAGAACTCCGTGTTCCTCCTTGATGATTGATATAGGCTACAGTCGTGATGTTGTCCGACTGAAATTTGATGAATTTGGCCGCAGCTAACCGAGGCCATGCCTGAAGCGCATTGAATATCGCTCTCAGTTCTAGAATGTTTATCAGGAGGAAAGATTCCTCCCGAGACCATAAGCCCTGTGCTTTCAGGGATTTCCAGACTGCACCCCAGCCTAGCAGGCTGGCATCTGTCGTTACTTTGAGCCACTCTGGCCTGCTGTAAGGGTTAACTTCCTGAGTCTGACTTAGGAACCTCCCTCTGACTGTTCCTACCTATTTAAGCAGTTCACTCCCAGCTATCTTTGCTGGTTTATTGAGCTCACTTGTTCCTGAAGTGCTCAAGCTTCCTGCCGCAATTTACCTTTGGTTTTCCTGACATCACAGAGACTTGGGAATTACCTGCATCCAAGCTACTTTGTTTTCCCTCCTCAGTGTGAACTTACCTGCTACCGGAGCGCCCCGTGTTCATCTGCTATTCCCTGCACTGACGTATCTGCCGTTACGTCATCAGATACAGCCGCTGTTCCTCTCTGCCTCTCAGCGTCTCTCAGCTTGCAAGCCTCACACACTCTGCAGCAGATCCTCGGCATCTCCACTAACTTGTATCAGGTTTGATCCAACAAATTTATGTAACCTTTTCCTGCTTCTGTTTTGCTACGCATCATTTAAAGTTATTCACTTATCTACTTAGTCTGAGATATATGCAAGTTCCGTTTATCCTCATTTCAGTAACTAATTTCAAAATCACTGTTTACCGCTCCTAAGACTTAGCCACTTAAGGTTGTGATATATTTTACCTTGATATATAGTTAACCTACATTGTGGCTTATATAAAAATTCACTTTGGGAAACCTTTTATTACAATTGGTTTACCAAGTGAAGCCAATTTGAACTAAACTCATATGTCACCAAATTATGAATGCTTAGTTATGAGAAAGATTATACATATAGAGAATCTTTACAGAATAAACCAGCCTTAAAAAAGTTTCTAGGAACTAAGTTGAAACTTAATTTTTTTCTTATAGAATTTACACTTTTACTAGGATAATGGATCAGGAAACAATGTGCAATAGGATACAAACATTATCTGATAGGATGGACACTCTATCCAATTCTTTTCATGAACTGCAGGTTGAAAATCAGGCCTTAAAAGCCTGTTTAAGAGAAGTACTCGCTCCTAAACCTTCAACTGCAGAAATTCACCCTGAGCCTTTAGTCTCTACCCCAGAAAAATTCTCTGGAGATCGTTCTCAATTTAGGGAATTTAAAAACTCCTGCATGTTAATGTTTGAAATGAAACCCAGAACATATCCATCAGAAAGATCTAGAGTTCTATGGTGATTTCTTACCTCAGGGGGGAGCCTAGGGCCTGGGCAGATACTTTTTATGAGTCTGAAGATCCCCATTCTGGGATCTCTTTCTGCTTTCTTTACACAAATGTCAGCTTTGTATGATGATCCATATAGGCAGGTTTCGCAGAAAATGCCTTGCGGTCACTTAAACAGAAAAGAATCAAGTTGAAAACTTACATTACACAATTTAAAATTTATGCTAGAGACTCAGAATGGAATGAAGTCTCACTTAAGACCCAGTTCAGATTAGGACTTTCTGAAGAAATCAAGGATGAACTGTCTCGCATAGGAATCCCAGCATCTTTAGAGGATTTCTTTGCCTTGGCCATCAGTATAGACAGGCGCCTCAGGAAAGGCGAACTGAACGGGCTACCTATTCTAAGGGCTACCTTCAACCACTTCTCACCAAACCAGAGACGTACCTCAACCCAATGGACATTGGTATCCTTAAAGGGCCCTTGACCACCCAAGAAAAGTCCAGAAGAAAACAATTAAACCTTTGCATGTATTGCGCCTGTCCTACCCATGAAGTCAAGGACTGTCCAGTTCTATTAAAGAATAAAAAGGGTAAGACATTGCATTCAGCATTTAGTCTTCTAACAAAATCTCTTAACACTACTTACATAACTATCCCTCTTACTTTGCAGTGGGATCGTCACAAGATCACTACTGAAGCTATTGTCGATACTGGTGCATGTAGAAATTTTGTTGATCTTGATTTTGTCTCAAAAAATAAAATTCCAGTTGTGAATAAGCATACTCCAGTCTCTGTTAAGGTTATTGATGGCACTCTTCTCTCGTCCGGACCAGTAATTCATCAAACCATTCCCCTCCAGGTAATTTTTAACCCACAGGTATCAGATGAGCTCTCTTTTGATGTGATCTCCTCGCCTATGTTCAATATAATACTTGGTATTGATTGGTTGTGCACACATAAACCTTACATAAACTGGGCTGATTGCACTCTCAAGTTTACTAATGTCCAAATTGATTCTGAAATTAATAAAGTTGTAACCATTATGCATACAGCCAATTCCATTCTGCCACTTCAGTACTCTGAATTCTCTGACGTGTTTAATAAAAAAGACTCAGAGACATTACCACCCCATAGGGCATATGACTGCCCGATCGACTTACTCCCAGGGGTTACCATTCCCTTTGGGCATATATACCCACTCTCCAAACCTGAATTGGAACACCTTAAAAATTACATAGATGAAAACTTAAAAAAAGGTTTCATAAGACCCAGTACCTCCCCTGCAGGCGCAGGTATATTTTTCGTGACGAATAAGGATGGTACATTGAGACCTATCATCGATTACAGAGAGCTCAATAAGCGTACTCCTAAGAATAAATACCCGTTGCCACTTATTCCTGAGTTGATAGAAAGATTAAGAGGTGCCACGGTTTTTACCAAGTTAGATCTCCGTGGTGCCTACAATCTGATACGAATGAGGGCTGGAGATGAATGGCTCACTGCGTTCAGAACCCGATACGGGTTATTTGAGTACACAGTGATGCCATTCGGCCTCTGTAACGCTCCAGCTACATTTCAGTGCCTCATCAATGACCTTTTCAGGGATGTGTTGGACGTATATATTGTAGTCTATTTAGATGACATATTGATTTTCTCTCAAAATCTTGAGCAACATAGACTACATGTAAAAGAGGTCCTAACTAGGTTAAGAAATAACAACCTGTATGCTAAACTCGAGAAATGTACATTCGAGTCTAATGACATATCTTTTTTAGGATATCAGATTTCCTCCTCAGGCATTAAGATGCAAAATGACAAAATTCAAGCCATCCTTGATTGGCCAACTCCTCTCACCAAGAAAGATGTACAACGCTTTCTAGGGTTTTCTAACTTTTATCGCAAGTTCATACCCGGATTTGCAGCTATAACAAAACCCTTAACTGAACTTACTAAGCTGGATCAACCTTTTCAATGGACCAGCCAAACACAATCCGTGTTCGATCTTCTGAAACTAAAATTTACTACAGCCCCTATTTTGCAATATCCAGATATGAACAAACAGTTCATTTTGGAGGTAGATGCTTCTGATTTTGCCATCGCAGCTGTCCTATCACAGAGGAAGTCATTCAAGGATCCACTGCATCCAGTGGCTTATTACTCGAGGTTAATGCAACCAGCTGAGTTAAATTATCCCGTCGGAGAAAAAGAATTACTAGCTATTAAGTCATCCTTCGACCAGTGGAGGCATTTATTGGAAGGGTCTACTCATCCCACGGTCATATATACAGATCACAAAAACTTACAATACTTACAAACCAACCGTACTTTATCTTCCAGACAACTTCGTTGGAGTTTATATTTTTCAAGATTCCAGTATGTCATCACCTATAGACCAGGTACGAAAAATGGCAAGGCTGATGCACTTTCCAGGCAAGGACAAAAGATAACAACAGAAAATCTGCCCTCAACCATTATTCCTAAACACTGTATTTTGGGCTTACTCACCGAATCCAATCAAGCTTTCCAAGATGCTCAAAGGAATGATGCATCACTGCCCTTATCTGGTCTCACTAGTGGCCAGGATGGCTTACTTTACAAGGAAGGTAAACTGTATGTACCTCTTACTTTTCGTACAGCCATTCTTAGGTCAGTGCATGACTCTCCACTAGCTGGTCACATGGGAAAAACTAAAACTACTGAACTGCTTAGGAGATCGTATTGGTGGCCTGCCATGCTCACTGACTTGAAAGATTTCTTAACTCAATGTACAACCTGTGCCACCTCCAAACATTCTAAACAGCTCCCAATGGGACTTCTTCAATCCTTACCTGTTCCACACACGTCTTGGGAAGTGGTTTCAATGGATTTCATTGTGGACCTCCCTCTGTCAAATGGCTATTCTGTTATTTTAGTGGTTGTGGATGTTCTCTCTAAGATGGCACACTTTGCCCCGATCACCTCATTGCCTACTTCAAAACAAACTTGTGACTTAATCATCCAGAATGTCATTCGTTTGCATGGCATACCTAAGGTTTTTATAAGTGATCGTGGATCTCAATTCACGTCCAAATTCTGGAAGAGTCTTTGTGAGGCGCTACCACAGTCGAACGTAAACTCAGCACTTCTTACCATCCCCAGACGAATGGGCAGACGGAGAGGGTTAATCAGTGGCTGGAGCAGTACCTGCGCTGCTACTGCTCGCACCAGCAAGATTCTTGGGCTGCCTATCTACCTCTCGCTGAGTTTGCTTACAACAACCATCAAAGTTCTACAACTGGTTTCAGTCCGTTCTATGTGAACTATGGTCTGCATCCTCCATTCTCTCTTATGCCCAGGGTGGAAACTCCCTGTCCTCAAGTGAACGATCTCGTCAATGACATTTCAACTACTCTCTCTATCGTTCATGATAACATTCTCCAAGCTCAAGCATCTCAACGTCGCTACTATGATCTTCGTCACCGAGCTAACCCGTCTTATGTTGTGGGACAATATGTTTGGTTATCCACGAAGAATTTGAGAATACCCTATCCATGTAAGAAATTGGGCAAGTTGTTCATTGGACCCTACCGCATCCTTCGAGTTCCCAGTTTGGTCACTGTCACCTTACAGCTTCCTTCTTCATTTAAGATCCACCCGACCTTCCACGTCTCTTTGGTCAAACTCTGTAGCACTCCTCCTGCCGATACGGCTTCACTGGCTTCAGCTGATACTGTTCTTCCTGATGACCAATATGAAGTGCACAGCATTTTGGACTCTCGCTACAGACGTGGAGTACTGTTTTACCTGGTACATTGGAAAGGTTTTGGTCATCAGGATGATTCTTGGGAACCTGCTTCCAATGTGACTGCTTCCAGGTTGGTTCCCTTATTCCACAGGCGTAATCCTGATCGTCCTAAACCCTGAACCTCGCTGTGGTTCTTTAAGTGGGGGGCTCTGTAAGGGTTAACTTCCTGAGTCTGACTTAGGAACCTCCCTCTGACTGTTCCTACCTATTTAAGCAGTTCACTCCCAGCTATCTTTGCTGGTTTATTGAGCTCACTTGTTCCTGAAGTGCTCAAGCTTCCTGCCGCAATTTACCTTTGGTTTTCCTGACATCACAGAGACTTGGGAATTACCTGCATCCAAGCTACTTTGTTTTCCCTCCTCAGTGTGAACTTACCTGCTACCGGAGCGCTCCGTGTTCATCTGCTATTCCCTGCACTGACGTATCTGCCGTTACGTCATCAGATACAGCCGCTGTTCCTCTCTGCCTCTCAGCGTCTCTCAGCTTGCAAGCCTCACACACTCTGCAGCAGATCCTCGGCATCTCCACTAACTTGTATCAGGTTTGATCCAACAAATTTATGTAACCTTTTCCTGCTTCTGTTTTGCTACGCATCATTTAAAGTTATTCACTTATCTACTTAGTCTGAGATATATGCAAGTTCCGTTTATCCTCATTTCAGTAACTAATTTCAAAATCACTGTTTACCGCTCCTAAGACTTAGCCACTTAAGGTTGTGATATATTTTACCTTGATATATAGTTAACCTACATCGTGGCTTATATAAAAATTCACTTTGGGAAACCTTTTATTACAATTGGTTTACCAAGTGAAACAAAACCAATTTGTACTAAACTCATATGTCACCAAATTATGAATGCTTAGTTATGAGAAAGATTATACATATAGAGAATCTTTACACCTGCGGAAACACATTCCCTGAGACAGGTGGTCCTGAGACAACCACCAGAGAAGAGAATCTCTGGTCTCTTGGTCCAGATGCAGTTGAGGAGATAAATCTGCATAATCCCCATTCCACTGTTTGAGCATGCATAGTTGCAGTGGTCTGAGGTGTAGGCGGGCATAAGGAACTATGTCCATTGCCGCTACCATGAGTCCGATTACCTCCATACACTGAGCCACTGATGGCCGAGGAATGGAATGAAGAGCTCGGCAAGTGATTAAAAGTTTTGATTTTCTGACCTCCGTCAGAAATATTTTCATTTTCTATCAGAGTCCCTAGGAAGGAAACTCTTGTGAGAGGGACGAGAGAACTCTTTTTTATGTTCACCTTCCATCCGTGAGATCTCAGAAAAGCCAACACGATGTCCGTGTGAGACTTGGCTAGCTGGAAAGTCGACGCCTGAATTAAGATGTCGTCTAGATAAGGCACCACTGCTATACCCCGCGGTCTTAGAACCGCCAAAAGGGACCCTAGCACCTTTGTGAAAATTCTGGGAGCCGTGGCCAACCCGAAATGAAGGGCCACAAACTGGTAATGCCTGTCCAGAAAGGCGAATCTGAGGAATTGATGATGATCTCTGTGAATAGGGATGTGTAGATACGCATCCTTTAAATCCACGGTAGTCATATATTGACCCTCCTGGATCAGAGGAAGAATAGTCCGAATAGTCTCCATCTTGAAAGATGGTACTCTGAGGAATTTGTTTAGAATTTTGAGATCCAAGATTGGTCTGAAAGTTCCCTCTTTTTTGGGAACCTCAAACAGGTTGGAGTAAAAACCTAGCCCTTGTTCCGCTCTTGGAACTGGGCGGATCACTCCCATGGTATGTAGGTCTTCTACACAGCGTAAGAACGCCTCTCTCTTTGTCTGGTTTACAGACAATTGAGAAATGTGAAATCTCCCCCTTGGGGGGGGAGTCTTTGAACTCCAGAAGATATCCTTGGGACACAATTTCTAAAGCCCAGGAATCATGAACATCTCTTGCCCAAGCCTGAGCGAAGAGAGAGAGTCTGCCCCCTACTAGATCCGGTCCCGGATCGGGGGCTACCCCTTCATGCTTTCTTAGAGGCAGCAGCAGGCTTCTTGGCCTGTTTACCTTTGTTCCAAGCCTAGTTAGGTCTCCAGACTGACTTGGATTGGACAGAATTCCCCTCTTGCTTTGCTGCAGGGGAAGCTGAAGCGGGACCTTTGAAGTTCCGAAAGGAACGAAAATTATTTTGTTTGGACCTCATCTTATTTGTTTTATCCTGAGGGAGGGCGTGGCCTTTCCCTCCAGTGATGTCTGAAATAATTTATTTCAGTGTAGGCCCGGATAGGGTCTTTCCTTTGAAAGGGATGTTCAACAACTTAGATTTTGATGACACATCAGCAGACTAGGACTTAAGCCATAACGCCCTGCGTGCTAAAATGGCAAAACCTGAATTCTTTGCCGCTAATTTAGCCATTTGGAAAGCGGCATCTGTAATGAAAGAATTAGCCAACTTAAGGGCCTTAATTCTATCCATAATATCCTCTAATGGAGTCTCCACCTGGAGAGCCTCTTCTAGAGCCTCAAACCAGAAAGCAGCTGCAGTATTTACAGGAACAATGCATGCAATAGGTTGGAGAAGAAAACCTTGATGAACAAAAATTTTCTTTAGGAGACCCTCTAATTTTTTATCCATAGGATCTTTGAAAGCACAACTGTCTTCGATAGGTATAGTTGTATGCTTAGCAAGAGTAGAAATAGCTCCCTCCACTGGTCTATCCCACTTCTTAGTAACAATAGTCACAATCCTCTTAGGGACTGGAAAAACATCAGTGTAAACAGGAACCTCTAAGTATCTGTCCATTTTACACAATTTCTCTGGGACCACTATAGGGTCACAATCATCTAGAGTAGCTAATACCTCCTTGAGCAATAAGCGGAGGTGTTCAAGCTTAAATTTAAAGGCCGTCATATCAGAATCTGTCTGAGGGAGCGTCTTTCCTGAATCAGAAATCTCTCCCTCAGATAACAAATCCCTTACCCCTACTTCAGAACATTGTGAGGGTATATCGGATACGGCTACTAAAGCGTCAGACGGCTCAGCATTTGTTCTTAACCCAGAGCTGTCACGCTTTCCTTGTAAACCAGGCAGTTTAGAGAAAACCTCTGTAAGGGTTTTATTCATAACTATGGCCATGTCTTGTAAAGTAAATGAATTTGACGCATTAGAGGTACTTGGCGTCACTTGTGCGGGCGTTACTGGTTGTGACACTTGGGGAGAGCTAGATGCTAAACCCTAATTTCCTTCTAACTGAGAATCATCTATTGTGGATTACGGGGATGTAATATATGCACCAGCACCGCAAACTCACCTTAATAAACTTAATACATTGTATAACTCGTTCTGCCGCTTTGTGCTACAATGTAACTACAGGACCCACCATTGTGACATGCTAAAAGAACTAAACTGTCTGTCGCTGGAATCCAGACGCACCCTCCATCTTTCCTGCCTAGTGTTTAAAAGCTTTTCTGGGAAGCTCCCACCCTACCTGAGCAGTATGCGCTCACCGGTTATTCCCACCTCCTATAACCTCCGATCCAGTACCAGCACATTATTTAGCGTGCCTCAATACAAAAAGAAAGCAGCTCGATCCTCCTTTTCCTACAGAGCACCTCAATTATGGAACGACCTCCCGCACACTTTCAAACCTTCCCCATGCCTAATATCCTTTAAGAGATCCCTCTCTACATATCTCAAAACAGAATGCACCTGTCATTGTTGATTATATATTTCCTACCTGCTCTATGTTAAAAAAAAAAAAAAATTGTGCATATATCATGTATTATTATTGTTTTGTATTTTATTGTACCCATTGTATCAATGCAATGTTTTGTGTACCCAGGACATACTTGAAAACGAGAGAAATCTCAATGTATCTTTCCTGGTAAAATATTTTATAAATAAATAATAAATAAATAAATATTTTTAAGTGCTAAAATAAACTCTTTATAATTTATAGACATATTAGTGCAAGTGGGACACATTCTAAGAGGGGGTTCCACAATGGCTTCTAAACACATAGAGCAAGGATTTTCCTTGGTGTCAGACATGTTAAACAGGCTAGTAATGAAACAAACAAGCTTGGAAAACACTTTAATCAAAGAAAATAACACTTTAAACAAAAACGGTACTGTGCCTTTAAGAGAAAAAAAGCTGCACAAACTCTGCAAAACAGTGTAAAAAAGAAGTAAACAAAACAAAATTTTTACAGTAGCATCATAAAGCCTTAGTTACTTTGCACCACTATGCAAATAAACAATTAACCCCTTAATGTAAAAACCGGATTGAAAAAACTTCAAAACCGGTAAAATAACGTTCAGCACCTTGCCACAGCTCTGCTGTGGTGCCTACCTGCCCTTTAGGAACGATTTGTGGGGAAAAAACCTCTTTACAGCCCTCAAATACAGCAGGAATCTCTGGAGAAGTAGCTGGATGCTTCTGAGGTAAATAAACTGTAAATAGGCCCCTCCCACCTCACTCGATGTTATGGGGCCTAAAAGAAACACCACAGAGTGTTTCTTAAACTAGCCATGTGGGTTAATAACCCTTAAACAAGCCACAAATACCCCTTAAAGTCCCTCAAAAAACGTTTTATTTGTAATTAAACCAAAACGTTTTTTCCTATTAGTGTCACCAGTAACTATGAGCCATGGAGCTTGGATTCCTCTTTTACTGAATACAGCTTACTTTTCCCTCATGGGGATTATTGCCAGCCTTTTCTAGAAATAACACAGTCTGTCTAGAAAAAAATAGACTGAACATACCTTAATGCAGTTTAGCCTGCAAACTGTTCCCCCAACTGAAGTTTTCCTGTACTCTTCAGCCCTTGTGAGAACAGCAGTGGATCTTAGTTACAAAATGCTAAGATCATCATCCCCCTTGCAGAAATCTTCATCCCTTTTCTGCCAGAGAGAAAATAGTACACACCGGTACCATTTAAAATAACAAACTTTTGCTTGAGAAAATAAAAACTAACATTTTTGTCATCACACTCCCTTTGCCCTTCCTAGCAGTTAAGCAGGCAGAGAGAATGACTGGGGGGTGGAGCTAAGGGAGGAGCTATATGGACAGCTCTGCTGTGGGTGCTCTCTCTGCCACTTCCTGTAGGGAAGGAGAATATCCCATAAGTATGGATGAATCCGTGGACTCTTACATCTTACAAGAGAAATATAGATAAAGGGGAATCAGTTGATGTGATATACTTAGATTTTGCAAAGGCATTTGATACAGTGCCACATGAGAGATTAATGAACAATATTAAGGGACTGGGAATAGCTGAAAATTTTAGCTCATGGATAAATAACTGGATAAAAGATAGGGAGCAACGAGTAGTAGTAAATGGATCATACTCAGATTGGACAAAGGTAATCAGTGGAGTCCCCCAGGGATCAGTACTGGGCCGTGTTCTTTTTAATATTTTTATAAATGACTTGGAGCAAGGATTAAATACCGACATCTCCATTTTTGCAGATGATACTAAGTTAAGTAAGGTCATTAGGTTAGAGCAGGATGAACTTTCATTACAAAGGGATCTGCAAAAATTAGAAGTATGGGCAAGTAAATGGAAAATGAGATTTAATACGGAAAAATGCAAGGTTCTACATTTTGGAAGTAAAAATAAGCAGGCAACGTATTTTTTAAATGGGACAAGACTTAGCCAAACAGAGGAGGAAAGGGATTTGGGAGTAGTAATAGATAACAAGCTAAAGATGGGTGCACAATGCAGGGCAGCGGCTTCAAAGGCTAATAAGATACTAGCATGTATTAAAAGAGGCATTGATTCAAGGGAGGAAAGCATAATTCTGTCACTATATAAAGCCCTGGTAAGACCTCACCTTGAGTATGGAGTGCAGTTCTGGGTACCGATCGCAAAAAAAGATATTGCAGAACTAGAAAAAGTTCAGAGAAGGGACACAAAGCTAATAAGGAGAAATTAACCTATGAGGAGAGGCTAGCCAAACTGGGTCTGTTTTCTTTAGAAAAAAGGCGCTTGAGAGGTGACATGATTACTTTATATAAATATATTCAAGGCCCATATTCAGAGATGGCAGAAGCTCTGCTCATTCCAAGAAAATTGTTTCTGACAAGAGGTCACAATTTAAGGTTGGAGGAAAGGAGATTTAATCTCCTGCAACGGAAACGTTTTTTCACTGTAAGAGCAATAAAATTGTGGAACTCATTACCAAAGGAGGTAGTGAATGCCAATACCCTAGATACATTTAAAAATAGTCTGGATATATTTCTGTATATAAACAAAATTCATGGATATGATTGCTAGTATTAAATGGGTCACCTTTTAGTGTTGTGATTTAAGCTTAACTGAAGCTTTTTGTTAGTATTTTAGATTTGTATAGGTTGAACTCGATGGACTTCAGTTTTTTTAAACCTTATCTACTATGTTACTATGTTCTACTATGATCCATACCGCCATCTGAGAGCTGTATTTATGGATTTTGCGAAACAAAAATGTTTCACAACACTCATAACTAAAATGTTAGAAAGTACACTAACACCCATAAACTACCTATTAACCCTTAAACCGCCACCCTCCAGCATCGCAAACTATATTAAACCTATTAACCCCTAATCTGCCGCCCACCCACATTGCGACTATTAAACCTATTAACCCCTAATCTGCCGCCCCCACACACATCGCCAACACTATTTAAATATATTAACCCATAAACCGCCGCTCCCCGACATCGACAACACTATAATAAACCTATTAACCCCTAAACCTCCAGCCTCTTACATCACCGCTACTAAATAAACCTATTAACCCCTAAACCTCCGGGCCCCCACATCGCCACTACTAAATAAACCTATTAACACTTAAACCTCGGGCCCCCACATTGCCACCAATAAATAAACCTATTAACTTCTAAACTGCCAGCCCCCCCATATTGCAAAACACTAAATTAAATTATTAACCCCTAAACCCAACACCCCCCTAACTTTAAATTAAAATTACAATATAACTATCTTTAAAGAAATAAAAACTTACCTGTGAAATAAAAATAAACCTAACATTAAACTATAAATTAACCTAACATAACTAATATTTAATAAAGTAAAAAATACTACCAATTAAAAAATCTAAATTGCAAATTTAAAAAAAAACTAACACTAAGAAAAAAATAAAAAAATCTAAAATTACAAAAAATAATAAACACTAAATTACGAAAAATAAAAAACACTAAACTTACAAAAAATAATAAACTAAATGATCAAAAATAAAAACAATTACACCTAATCTAATAGCCCTATAAAAATAACCCCCCCAAAATAAAAACACCCCCTAGCCTACAATAAACTACCAATAGCCCTTAAAAGGGCCTTTTGTATGGCATTACCCTAAGTTAAACAGCTCTTTTACCTGTAAAAAAAAATACAAAGTCCCCCAACAGTAAAACCCACCACCCAACCAACCCCCCCAAAATAAAAAAACCTAACTCTAAAAAAATCCTAAGCTACCCATTGCCCCTAAAGGGTCATGTGTATGGGCATTGCCCTTAAAAGGACATTCAGCTCTTTTTCACTGCCCTTAAAAAGGCATTTAGCTCTTTTACAAAAGCCCAAACCCCTAATCTAAAAAAAAAAACACCCCAAAAAAAAAACAAAAAAAAACTAACACTAACCCCAGAATATCTACTCACGGTTCCTGAAGTCCGGACATCCATCTTCAACCAGGCGGCGAGAAGTCTTCACCCAGGCGGCAACACCTTCATACATCTCTGGGACGTCTTCTATCTTTATCCTAGCGGCGCGGAGCCATCCTGGAAGCCGATCCCATCCTGCGCGGAGCATCCTCTTCATACGGTCACCGCTGTACACTGAAGTTGAATGCAAGGTAGCCGTTTCAAAATGGCGTACCTTGCATTCCTATTGGCTGATTTGATTCTTCAAATTCAAATCAGCCAATAGGATGAGAGCTTCTAAAATCCTATTGGCTGTTCAAAGCAGCCAATAGGATGAGAGCTACTGAAATCCTGTTGGCTGATTTGAAAATGTTGTTTTCTTTCCTATGGCATGGAGAGTCCAATTACTAGTGGAAAACAATACCCAAGCTAGAGGACACGGAATGAACAGGGAGGGAGAACAAGGCAGGAGGACCTAAACAGAAGGCACCACAGCTTGAAGAACCTTTCTCCCAAAAGAGGTCTCACCTGAGGCAAAAGTATCAAATTTGTAGAATTTGGAAAAAGTATACAAAGAGGACGATGTTGCCGCCTTGCAAATCTGTTCCACAGAAGCTTCATTTTTGAAAGCCCAAGAAGAGGAGACAGCCCTAGTGGAATGAGCCGTAATTCTCTCAGGAGGCTGCTGTCCAGCAGTCTCATAAGCAAAATGAATTATACTTCTTAACCAGAGGGAAAGAGTAGTAGAAGTGGTCTTCTTTCCAGAGAAAACAACAAACAGGGCAGAAGATTGTCGAAAAACTTTAGTAACTTGCATGTAAAATTTTAGAGCACGCACAACAACCAAGTTATGCAAAAGACGTTCCTTATAAAAAGAAGGATTAGGACAAAAAGAAGGAACAACAACAATTTCCTGTTTAATGATTCAATCCAATACCACCTTAGGGAGAAATCCCAATTTAGTACGAAGGATCGCCTTATCTGCATGAAAAATAAGGTACGGGGAATCACACTGCAGAGCTGAAAGCTAAAACTCTGCGAGCGGAAGAAATAGCAAGGAGAAATAAAACCTTCCAAGACAACAACTTTATATCAACAACATGCATCACTCAAACAGAGCCTGCGGCAAAACTTTGAGAACTAGGTTAATGAGGAATAGAAGAAAAAAGAGGGGTGCCTCATGTGTAGGATCAACAGATATAAAAGCCAGTAATAATAGTAGTAGAGCCAAATGGATACTCACACACTTCACAAGCACACCAATGTGCTAGTAGTAGCAGGCTGCAGATTCAAATAGGTGTGGCAGCTCACCTCTCAGGTAGTACTGTGATGCTGGAGATAGAATAGGAGACACAGAGAAAAAAGCACTACATGTGCAGACTGTTAAAAATATAACTGACAATATTTTCAGTGGTACAGATGGTTACTCACATACTCCATGAGCACACTTATGTGCTGGTAGAAACAAGCTGCAAATTGTAGGCAGGTGTAGCAGCTCACCCCAAATCAGATTTCTTGATGCTGTAATCAAATGGCTCCAATAGGTAACACAAAGTCCCAAAAAGGTAGATAGACTCTTATGTATCAGCAGGGCAGTAGGTAGGTAAAGATATCCACTCAAAGGCGTATTTCCAGTAAAATACAAATATTTATTAAAAACAAAAGTTAAAAAACACAACAGAACAATTGCTGTGTTGGGTGGATAAAAAAAGGGGTTAACAATTACCCCAATAATGCAACGCGTTTCTCGGTTTTGCACCGTTTCATCAGGCATATAATTGTTCTTATTCCTACCTCTCCTACCTCTGCTTTATATAGCCAGCTAACAAACATTATCCTCCTTTCAAAGGGGTGTGTTTAACAATTAATCACTGACACCTGTCCAAGGTGGCTAGTCTCCTAATTCATATATCTTACAAAATGTTATGGAAATCCAATATACTTATATATATGCAAGAAAACTGTCTTTCTATTTGTTATTTAAAATATAATATACGTGTATGTGTACAAAGGACTAATTTTCTATTTGTTGTGAGAATCTGATATGCGTATATGTATAAGTGTAAGGGGGATTTTCTTTCTATTCTATCTATTCTATAGATCTCCCAACAGTGATTGTCTATTCCTATACTATATATATTATATAGATCATCCATCAGTAATATCTCCCTATATTCCATAATCCATACTGATAACAAGTGATAGAAAATAGATCGATACTAACCCGTATTGTAGATAGAAATATTTCTCCATTCCTATTATATATCCATAAGACTGTATATGTGCATATAAATAAACCATGTGTATATATTATGCGTGTAAAAATTTAGTTTCATTTGATTGTATGTTTACATTGTGATAGGCTGCATTTAACAGCGTCCACCACTTTTGCACGGATTACACTTCCGGGTATTGGTTTCATAGGGGTTTCTATTGGTTGTTACATGTCTTTCCTTAGCCAATAGTAAACAAGCCACATGGGGGTGTGTGCACATATGTTCGTTACATAGAATACCTTTCAGTATTATGCACAGCGATCGCGCTCCCCTATCAGCTGCAAGTGTCTGCCGTGTGTGGCACCATATTATACATAATGATCGCCTATTTTAGGCCAACTATAACGAACTATAACGAACATAATACTGAAAGGTATTCTATGTAACGAACATATGTGCACACACCCCCATGTGGCTTGTTTACTATTGGCTAAGGAAAGACGTGTAACAACCAATAGAAACCCCTATGAAACCAATACCCGGAAGTGTAATCCGTGCAAAAGTGGTGGACGCTGTTAAATGCAGCCTATCACAATGTAAACATACAATCAAATGAAACTACATTTTTACACGCATAATATATACACATGGTTTATTTATATGCACATATACAGTCTTATGGATATATAATAGGAATGGAGAAATATTTCTATCTACAATACGGGTTAGTATCGATCTATTGTCTATCACTTGTTATCAGTATGGATTATGGAATATAGGGAGATATTACTGATGGATGATCTATATAATATATATAGTATAGGAATAGACAATCACTGTTGGGAGATCTATAGAATAGATAGAATAGAAAGAAAATCCCCCTTACACTTATACATATACGCATATCAGATTCTCACAACAAATAGAAAGTTAGTCCTTTGTACACATACACGTATATTATATTTTAAATAACAAATAGAAAGACAGTTTTCTTGCATATATATAAGTATATTGGATTTCCATACGTGTGCTCATGGAGTATGTGAGTAACCATCTGTACCACTGAAAATATTGTCAGTTATAGTTTTAACAGTCTGCACATGTAGTGTTTTTTTTCTCTGTGTCTCCTATTCTATCTCCAGCATCACAGTACTACCTGAGAGGTGAGCTGCCACACCTATTTGAATCTGCAGCCTGCTACTACTAGCACATTGGTGTGCTTGTGAAGTGTGTGAGTATCCATTTGGCTCTACTACTATTATTACTGGCTTTTATATCTGTTGATCCTACACATGAGGCCCCCTCTATTTTCTTCTATTCCTCATAGTTATACCCGGACCAGTCAGCGAGGAGGAGGCAGCCACCACAGGGCTTTTCCACTTGGTTTTGAAAAGGACTTATTTTTGCCTTGATTTTGAATTTATATTTAGATTTCTCTCATTTAGAGAGGATTTTATTTTGTTGTATTTTATTTTATTTATTTTTTAGCTATTTGTATTGTAAACACAATTACTAATCTGTATTTTTTAAAAGAGTAATATATTAACATTATTATCTGTATTATCACTAGCGCCCCCTTTCTTTGCTGTAAGGCTATATATACACAAGAACTAGGTTAAGACTCCAAGGGGGAGCAACAGGTTTAAACACAGGACAATCCAAAAAACAGAGACGCGCCAGCATGTGTGTATCAGTAGGTCACAATTAGAGTACATCCAATAAAAGATAGCACAGGGTACTCACATTTCGGTAGAGCACACCAATGTGCTTGTGGACACAGGCTGGTTATCTCAGCTAACCAGCTAGCTGTTCCCGGAATCAGGAACTAGATGTTGGACAATTTGTTTGGTAGTAGTGGGCTCACAGTAGGAAAGTAGTTAACAGCAGTATCCGATCAAAAATGTTTATTTAAAAACAAATATAAAAGACACCTTAAAAACAATCTAATTCAGTGAGCAAAAACAGCAATTCTATTTTGCAACGCGTTTCTCGGCTCAAAGGCCGTTTCATCAGGCATAACTAAAGTTTTAATTCACCCGGCTTTTATAGCCGCACACTACCAAACATTTGTCAACTCCTCCCGGCCGTTATATAGATGATCTGATTTTTATTTTTAGAGGAACAATGGAAGAAGCCAGACAATTTTGTATACATCTGAACGGGAATACAATGAGTATAGAGTTTACCTCAAATATACAAACAGAAACCATAGAATTTTTGGATCTTATTCTCACTTGGGACAAAGATACAACCATTGGCACTTTCACACATTTCAAAACAGTAGACTGTAATAATTTTTTACATTTTTCGAGTAACCACCACAGACAATGGAAAATAAATATACCATATAGTTAGTTTTGTAGAATCAAAAGAAACTGTAGTTCTGTCGACAAATTCCATGAACAGTCAAATATTTTGACAGAAAGGTTCAAAGAAAAAGAATATCCCATTGAAATAATTATGCATGGATATGCCATCTTTCAAACTAAAACTAAAATGAATGATCATAGTATCACTAGTAGTAACAATCAACCACGCTTTATAACACAGTATAATTCAAACTTCAAAGCCATTAAGAAAGTTCTTCACAAACATTGGCCTATCCTCCTTAGGGACCCTATACTCAAGAAAAGTCTTGAGGCACAACCAAATTTAGTCTTTAGGAGGGCACCCACTTTTAAACAGACCCTCGCCACTATGCAAAGTAGTGATCTCGAAAAAAGTCATTACAGACATCAAACCAAAATAGTAGGTCGTAAGGGCACTTATAAATGTGGGGAGACAATGTTTTATGTGTAAGTACATAACACATGGTCAACAAAACATTGAATCTAATGTCACAGGAGAAATATTTCAGATTGGTAAACACCTGACTTGTGGTTCTTCATTTGTTATTTATGTCCTCACCTGTAAATGCGGACTCCAATATTTGGGTTTGCACGACACGTAATATACGGACTAGGTGGAGTAAACATTTTCATAATATTAGAAACAAATCACTCAAACATAGTGTTCCCAGACATCATGTACACGAACACAATGGAGAGCCTTGTAACTTTCAAATTACCCCATTAGAAAGTATCCCAGGATCCAATAAATCCAATAGATTCATTAAGTTAAGACAAAGGGACAAAGGGAAACTTTTTGGATCTATAAATTTGTTTCACTTTTTCCATCAGGGACATCAGGGCTCAATGAGGTGTTAGACACTGCTGCTTTTTAATGTATCATCCATTTTAATAGGTTTCTTATAAATGGTATATATTTTTCATATAGGTTGATATAGGTTCATTAGTAATTTGTTATGGTTTCCATTGAATGTAACTGACTAATCATTTTTTTATTTTTGTGTTAGACTGATTTTTAGCATTGTAAGTCCTCCTTGTGGGAATGGAACACCATTACTTATTTATGGGTATTTTATTGCTTATAAGAGATTTTGTCCTGTTTTTAATATTCCAATAGGTATTTATATTTGTGACGATAGTTGTCACAGATTTATACGCCTTACTTTTTAGTATTAATTACATATAATATCACTTATTTTATATATATATATATATATATATATATATATATATATATATATATATATATATATACAGTATATATATTTAGTTATCCATAATTTGTGAATTAGTTTTGAATCTAAAATATTTAGTGTGTAGAAAATTGAGCACAGTGCACAAAATGATGACTATCTCTGTTTTTCATATTTACATGAAGACAGTATTTATTATTATATTTATTATCATTATTAATATTTATTATTTAGATCTGATTACTCCTCACGTATCATTTATTGATATTGTTAAATGCCATTTGGTATACAAATATTTTTAATTCCCCAACGAAGTGTGTGGTAATACGATCAAGCCCATACACTTTTAGGTATTTGTGGCTTGTTTAATACATGCACACACTTGACCAATTTATTACATTATATTTATATTTTCATTTTGCATCGTTTATATTTATGTTACACTCAGATAACATATCCCTATTCACAAATTCACCTGAATGAAGATTGGTGTCGCCACACTGATATGAGAGATCAGTTTGTGGCATCCCATATTTACATTTTCACGTTTTTTCCTGACATCACATAACCACTCCCACCCTCACACAGATGATCGGAATACAAAAAAATCGCTTCTATCTACTTGGGGATTGTAGATGAGTTCCATAACATGAAATACAATCCTGAGGATCTCTTGACCTTGAACCGTACTTTGGAACCTTGGCGTTTTGACGAGACGCCATCAGATCCAACTCTTGAACCCCCACCAGAGGGTTATCTGAGAGAACACTTCCGGATGGAGAGCCCACTCCCGGGATGAAAAGTCTATCTGCTCAGAAAATCCGCCTCCCATTTGTCCACACCTGGAATGTGGATGGCAGATAGGAGACAATCGTGAGCTTCCGCCCACTGCAGAATGCGAGTCACCTCCTTAATAGCCAAGGAACTCCGAGTTCCTCCCTGGTGGTTGATGTAAGCCACTGAGGGGAAGTTGTCAGATTGGAATCTGATAAACTGGACTAAAGATAATTGAGGCCAAGCTATCAAGGCATTGAAGATTGCTCTCAACTCCAAGATGTTTATGGGAAGAGAAAACTCCTCCCGAGTCCACAGGCCCTGAGCTTTTAGAGAGCCCCAAACTGTTCCCCAGCCTAATAGGCTGGCAACCATAGTCACAATCACCAAGGAGAGTCTCAGGAAGCAAGTGCCCCGAGCCAAATTTTCCTGAAAAATCCACCACGAGAGAGAATTCCAGATCCTTCCAGAATCCTCTGAGATAAATATGAATGGCATCCGTTGCACTGACATGCAGAGTTGCAGAGATGACGCCTGAACCAAGATGTCATCTAGAAAAAGGCGTCACAGCAATTACCAGGGATCTGATCACAGCCAATAAAGCTCCCAGAACCTTTGTGAATATTCTGGGAGCCATGGCAAGACCAAACGGAAGTGCAACAAATTGGAAATGTTTGTCCAGAAAGGCAAACTTTATAGGCCGAAACGTATGTCTGGGGTTTTGCTGTTTCTCTCGTTCAGAGAGGGATTGCCTGGTATTTCGGGGTGGACTGTACTGTGAAGTCAGGATCAGACTGATATGCTTCAGGAAAGTTCTTCTCTGTGAAAGGCACATGTGGAGAAAAAAAGAGGCTGCTTCTTGGGTGGCAACTAGCCATAGAACAAGCTATTATTATGCTATTGTTCGTTCCCAGGTTGAGCGCTTCTCTCTTTTTATTTATGCAAATTATGACACTTAGGAAAGTCTCCCTAAGTGTGATGCGGAAATCCAGACATGGACCCGTTGCTCAGTGTGCCTAGAGGGATATGGCTGCACCTCACTGACGAGGCCCACATTAGGCCGAAATGTACGTCTGGGGTTTTGCCGTTTCTCTCGTTCAGAGAGGGATTGCCTGGTATTTCGGGGCTAGACTGTACTGTGAAGTCAGGATCAGACTGATATGCTTCAGGAAAGTTCTTCTCTGTGAAAGGCACATGTGGAGCAAAAAGAGGCTGCTTCTTGGGTGGTAACTAGCCATAGAACAAGCTATTATGCTATTGTTCGTTCCCAGGTTGAGCGCTTCTCTCTTTTTATTTATGCAAACCTTAGAAACTGGTGATGATCACTGTGAATGGGAACATTTTTTTTTTATTTATTATTTCTTTATTGAAAAGTTTTCAGTGTACAACATATATTCTCTGAATAGGTACATATACAATAACATGTTGGACTGTTGTCCATTATACTGTACAAAATCAAATACATTGCTGTGATATATTACTGTATTCTGGCATTTAAATAGCACTCCCTACTCCTTTACTTTAAGTGTCCAAGTCTCTCCTTGTGTCAAGTACTTTACTGTCCTCAGGTGTCTTAAAGCAGTAGAGAGACACTGAAACACAACGTTTTCTTTATGTGACAATAACAACTAAACCATTAAAAATAACATTAATAACAACTTTCTGCAAAGTAAGATTTCTTATACCCGCAGTGGGTATTTACCCACAATAGGTATTATAATTATGACCATCGCAATGGGGGGGAGATCCTCCTGAGTGCACCAATTATGCGTCCTTCAGGTCTATAGTCGTCATGAACTGACCTTCCTGAACCAATGGAAGAATGTAACGAATAGTTTCCATCTTGAAGGACGGGAGCCTGAGGAATTTGTTAAGGCACTTTCAGTCTAGGATTGGACGGAAAGTTCCCTCTTCTTTGGGAACCAAACAGATTTGAATAGAATCCTAGACCTTGTTCCTCGGGACTGGTACAATAACTCCCAGAGAGGATAGGTCATCTACGCAATTTAAGAAGGCCTCCCTATTTACCTGGTTTGAGGATAGTCTTGATAGGAGAAATCTGCCCCTTGGAGGGCAAGACTTGAATCCTATTTTGTAACCCTGGGATACTATGTCCACAGCCCACGGATCTGGGACATTGCGTATCCAAGCCTGATGAAACAAGGAAAGTCTGCCCCTCACCTGATCCAAAATCGGATCGGGGGTGGATCCTTGATGCTAAATTAGAGTCAAAGCCGCAGATACTGCAGAAGTAATCTGAGCGGCAAAATCCCCAGGTAAATAAACACCCCAAGGATGTTGAGATCACAGAAGGCACAGTATGAGAAACAATTAAGGTTTGGGATGTTTGAGGATAAAGCTGAGGCATGTCATGCACAGCATTATCCTGAGAGACACTTGGCTCAGAAAGGAGTAACTTATCTTTAGATTTTAAAGTCTTGATTAAACATGAGGAACAAATTTGCATAGGTAGTACAATTTGGGCCTCTAGACATAGTAAACATTTATCCATAGACATTAACTGATCATGTTCTGAGTCCATAACTACAGACATTGGATCCCACAAAAAAAACAATTGGAATAAAACATAAATTATGCTTACCAGATCATTTCCTTCCCTTCTGTACAGGGAGAGTCCACAGCTGCATTCATTACTTTTGGGAAATACAGAACCTGGCCACCAGGAGGAGGCAAAGACACCCCAGCCAAAGGCTAGGAGAAATATCAGGGTGAAAAGGTGCCAGAAGAAACAAGATAAAATTTATGGCTGTCCATCTGAGAACACGGGAGGGAGCTGTGGACTCTCCCTGTACAGAAGGAAAGGAAATTATCTGGTAAGCATAATTTATGTTTCCCTTCTTAATACAGGGATAGTCCACAGCTGCATTTATTACTTTTGGAAAATTATACCCAAGCTTCAGAGGACACTGAATGCTAACGGGAGGGCAAAAAGAGAGGCGGCCCCCATCTGAGGGCAGAAAAAGCTCCTGAGGTAGCTTCAACAGAAGCAAACAAAAAACTTTTAGGAAAAAGAATGCAAGGAGGACCAGCAGCCGCTGGCCAACAATCAGGCCTATAGAGATCTCATGCCAAAGACCCAAAATGACCTTTTTACAATTCTCGAACTGAGCCGAAAACCTCTGAGGAGGCTAGAGCCCCGCTGTCTCCTATGTCAAGCGGAAGACACTCCTCAACCAAATTAAGGAAGTCGGCATGTCTCTCGCACTTCCCACATACGATATTCAACAGAGAAACTGTCTAATCTTATGTAGTCTAAAAGACATAAAGACATGGTTCCCTAAAAGGGACAAAAAAAACTTTCTTCCTAGAGAAGGAATAGGACATACAAACAATATGCAACCACAATCTCTCGATTGAAGTCACAACAGACACTATAGGAAGAAAACCTAACTAGGCTAGAAGAAACAGCCTTAGTATAGAAAATACCCCATAAGGAAACGTATTGCAATATTGCAACACAGAGACTGTGGCACGTAGAAGCAAACTACAGACGGAGTAGATCATTGAAGAAAAAATTCAAAGACCATCTCCTGCACAGGAACAAAAGTAGCCCGATGCAACCCCGTAAAAAAAAAAATCTAAACTCCAAAAAGAGCATCAGATTGACTCACTGGCCTGGACGCAGTCAGAGTCCTAGCCCAAAACACCGAACGCCCAGAAGCTCATGAGCCTCTAGAGCAGAGGAAACACACTGGGCCCAGAAACTGTCCCAACAAGCAACTAGCAAGAAAGACCCTTCTCTAGATCATGGAGGAGAAAAAAGGGAATCCTGGCAGGCCAGATAGAGTGCCAGGACGAACCTTGGTCTTCTCGACAAAAGGGGGTCCTCCACACCTAAGATAGATGACGAGGAACCAGCTAGTCGCTGTAGGAGAGCACCGTAACCTCTCAGAAAAGAAACCTCTCTCGGCTAAGGCCAAGCGACCCTTCGCAGTCCGCTTCAGAAGAAAAGATTTGATGTCGCCAAAAAAAGGGGGGGCCCTGACCCAGCAGATCCCATGGAGGCAAAGCCCCTAAATCGCAGTATACGATCTTGCGGACACAACGGAGCAATCAGGCTCAATGATGCCTGCTCCTGTAGGATCGAGCCATCACTCGAGGTAAGAGTGATATGGCAGAAAAGAAAAAGGTTGAATTGGACCTCCAAGCACCACTAAAATCCATTAGCTCCGTCTGAAGATTCCTGAATCACGACCCAATAATGGGATAAGCACGGACGTCCTGAAATTCACGAACGACGTCCCCTCAGATACAAACATCCGAAAAACTTTGGATAGAGCCCTTTTCCTCAGATCTAGGTAATGATTGGAGGTAACATCCATCCCTGAAGATCACACTCAGAGAGTGGATCGTTGACAACAAGCAGTAGTGGGTCTTCGCCCCCCACCACCAAACTTGAAAAACAACCCTCTATGTAGTAGAATCTCTTCTTCTCAGAAAGAGATGTAATCCACTGAGAGAAAAAAAGGGGCTGACTAGAGTCCATACACTGGGACGAACCCATGAAGACCAAAAAGCTTGACCGAGGAAAAAGCGGAAGGGAATCAGAATCCACGGTCCCCTATAGGACACGCTCTCCCCAACTGATCTGATAGGCTAGCGACTAAAGTCAAAAACCGCCCTGGAAGAGCTAAGAGAATGTCCCTCAGGACAGGGAGATCTGGACAGAACCCTGGAGAACGATTCTCTTACTGGTATCCAGGTCATCTGACAAGACAGATTCAAAACAGCGCCCTGCTGATGTCCCGGCCCCTGCTGAGATGAGACCTGCCAACGGAAGAAACCCAGGAAAGGCCCCAGGACAAACTTCACCCTTCCCCACCACGCCAGCGTTAGCCTGAAGGAGGACTGGAAGGCACAACCCGATGAAGTAAACTCCAACTTCACAAGATCCTAATGAAAAACTTCCTGAAAAGACCAATTAGCATCCAGGGAACCACCCTGGCACCTACTCAGAAAACACTGGTCTAAAACCAACTCTGAGATCGAAGAGACGGATGAAAATCCCTAAAAAGGTCCCTTAACAGACGATGGTAGTAAACCAGAATCGCCCAGACCAGTGAGCCACAGATAGATCTGGGATCAGGATACTGATAACTTAAACCCCAGATCCCCAAACCTAAGGATCAGAAACAAGGTTTACGGAAAGAGGCGGTCTGTAAGATCCGGATTGTACCCAAAAGGAATGAAAAGGAAAGATATCATTCTTGACAGAGATCCTACAGAGTTCCTGAACAAAGGAAAGAGGGAACCCTATATTCCCCAAAAAGCAGACACAATAAGCTCTGCTTAAGTACCATAAAACCCAAATAGGACGGGAAACCGTGGAACAAAAATATTCGCACACTGCGAAGGTTACCGGGGCAATGACTCCAAAAGTCGCCTGAAAAAACTTCCTCTCTCCCAAAAGACAGATTCAAGGGAAGGAATACTGCCCAGAAAGGCAGGAAAAGAAGTTTTGTTCCGGCATCTAGGACCCCTGGATCCGAGATGATCCAGAATCAAGTGTCCATCCAAGATCTTACCTAAAACAGGTTTAAACCAGATTGTCTTGCACTTGTCTAGCTAGAAAAAAACTCTCTCTCTCAAGAAGAAGGACAGAGTAGACTTAACCAACATATCTGTCAGAGCAACTCAAGGACTAAACAGAAAATTCTGAAGTTCCGGTTTATGACAGAAGCCTGAGAATAATCCAAATCAAGAATAATAAGCTCCATGGCTTAAATCCAACTAGAAAATCTCGAGGTAACCATCACCTCGAACTGGACCTAAATGCTTCCAGAGGAAGACTACAAACGCGACAACCAAAGTCATCAGTACGTAGAATTCCCTATGCCGAAACATCCTTTTAAAAAGCGTTTCTACAACAATCAAGAGCTCTAAAAAAACTATACTGAAAACGGAATAGAAAAGAAATAAGGCAAGCGCTTAAGGCAAGCACACAAAAGTTTATAGCCAAGAAGGAGTGTGCAAAAACAGGTCCTGCCTGTCCTATGACACAAGCCTCCCTACAGTGCTCGGAACAGGAATTCTAAAATAAAAAAATAAAAAAATATATATATATATATATATATACACAAAACACGGAAGGGGACTGCACTCCTAGACCGGACCGGGTACACATCCCATGAACCTGCAACATGCTCAGCCCTGGGTTCTCAGTGGCACTCACAAGAAGCTGTGCTGTCCCCAGAGTCAAAGGCAGTTAACCCCAGACAGGTCTGGGTGCAAGAACCATAGGGGAAATTACAAAACAAATTAATACAACACACAGAGAAAACCCTGCACTAACTAGCAAGCTCTCAGCTAAGATTAAAAGCAAAAATGGAAAGGTTAGTTACCGCATCTGGCCAAATGGGACAAGCCCAGGTACCATGTCAAGGTCCTTTCCAAAAACCTTGGACCCTAAAAAAGCCACACAATGCAAGCTCTCAATCCAAACAAACTGGGAACAAGTGAAGGGTGCACAGGCTTATGTAATCATCCCAGTCATATACAAAACACGGAAGGGGACTGCACTTCTAGACCGGACCGGGTACACATCCTATGACCTTGCAACATGCTCAGCCTTGGGTGCTCAGTGGCACTTACAAGAAGCTGTGCTGTCCCCAGAGTCACAGGCAGTTAACCCCAGACAGGTCTGGGTGCAAGAACCATAGGGGAAATTACAAAACAAATTAATACAACACACAGAGAAAACCCTGCACTCACTAGCAAGCTCTCAGCTAAGATTAAAAGCAAAAATGGAAAGGTTAGTTACCGCATCTGCCCAAATGGGACAAGCCCAGGTACCACGTCAAGGTCCTTTCCAAAAACCTGGGACCCTAAAACAGCCACACAATGCAAGCTCTCAATCCAAACAAACTGGGAACAAGTGAAGGGTGCACAGGCTTATGTAATCACCCCAGTCGTATACAAAACACGGAAGGGGACTGCATTACTAGACCGGACCGGGTACACATCCTATGACCCTGCAACATGCTCAGCCTTGGGTGCTCAGTGGCACTCACAAGAAGCTGTGCTGTCCCCAGAGTCACAGGCAGTTAACCCCAGACAGGTCTGGGTGCAAGAACCATAGGGGAAATTACAAAACAAATTAATTAATACAACATACAGAGAAAACCCTGCACTCACTAGCAAGCTCTCAGCTAAGATTAATAGCAAAAATGGAAAGGTTAGCATCTGGCCAACTGGGACAAGCCTAGGTACCACGTCAAGGTCCTTATATATATATATATATATATATATATGAAGGGGAGCATTCCCCGAAACGTTACCAAATAAATTGATTATTTGCTGTTAAGCCCAAAGAGTGCTGTTTTCTATTCTATATACCTTATCCTACTCTAGCACCCTGGCACCTGGAGAACTGTTTGTGAGAGTGCATCTGCCTCATGCTGTTTATATATATATATATATATATATATATATATATATATATATATATATGAGAAGGAATGGATCTCTATCCTTCTTCCTTTGTCTAATCAAGATCGCTATCTGATTTAGAGGACTGAGAACCGACTGACGGATCAGTACTCGGATTCTCTAACATCACCAAAACTTCTCTCAGAAGCAAGCGCAGGCGTGCCATTCTAAATCTAAACGCTAAATCCTCATCCGTCGGAAGAAATCAAATCAGCAGACTCCGACCCTGGATGTCCTACCTCTGAAGCCTCAGAGGGAACCGCATCCCCAGATGACTGATCAGATACACTCGTCAATTTACACGACGGTCCCTGGGCAGCAGTGCATTGATTAACCCTTCGCTTGCATGTAGCAGGAAGAGGCAAAAATCGCTAAGGCTGTAGAGATGGCCATGCGGAACTGCGCAGTAACATCTGGTGCGAAAAAAGCCCCTTCAGGCGAAGGAGCAGCGGTACTCGGGGAAACCTCACGGGACAAGGAATCCTCAGAGGTGGACGGCTCAGTGGTCTCTAACATCTCAACATTGTTTGATGAGAACACCCTGATGCGGCATACAGAACATAATTAAGAGGGCTGGGCCTCCTCACAATATACACAGGTATCAAATTCTGCATTAGAGGGATCCCCCACTGAGTTATCAGAATCCTCCATAACTTCTGGCACCTTATACGCCCAATGGCTGGGGCACTCACCACCTCCTATGACCCAGACAGCTAGAGAAAATCGCTCCTCATCGCAGACAATCGATCAGTAACAGGAAATGGGAAAAAATTTGACCATTCCCGGTCACATGGTGCGCCATGCAGGACCGCCCCTGCTAAGGAAAAGCGCGCCAGCTTATTAAACTGCACAGAGTTTTCAAATGTGAATAAAAATAACCTGTACGTTCCCTATCAACCTATGAGCCCAAACGTCTCCTACACATAAAGCAGCCGAAATCACATAAAAATATGATTAAAAAAAAAACAAAACACTGTTCAATAATCCCCCTCAGGAGATATTAACCCTTGATTCCATAAAGATAAAAGGAGTCCCACTGTGACCCTGTCTTCTATCGTTAACATATGTATAAAAAAAATGAAACAATCTTACCGGAATCTATGCCGTGGAACAGAAAACACGGTCCTTCAAGTTTGACAGACTATAGCCTTGCTTCTGACATGGACTTGAGTTAAGAAAAGCAGGCAGCGAAACTCGTCAACGCTGATTGCTAAGGAGCTGTTAATGAGTCTGGATGGTTTCGCAGAAAGACTCTCCCTGTATCTCTAGACTCTAACTTTCATCAATGCTCTCACTGAGAGGCTGACAACACTACTTAAAACTCCAGTCCCATCTCGAAGGGCAGATACCCTTCCTAAGGAACTACTCCGAAATCTTCTGACACTCTGTCAACCTCCTGTGACGAAAGGCAAAGAATGACTGGGGGATGAGGGAAGTGGGGGAGGTATTTAAGCCTTTGGCTGGGGTGTCTTTGCCTCCTCCTGGTGGCCAGGTTTCTGTATGTCCTAAAAGTAATGAATGCAGCTGTGGACTCTCCCTGTATTAAGAAGGAAAAATAATTGTTGCATAAAATGAACACCCCAAATAAAGCACAATATTAGAGACTGCTCATAATTTTTTTTAAGACTTTTTATTGTATAAAACTGACTTAAAACAAATGAGGGCAAAAGAAAAACACCTTAAAAAAAATCACCTCAGACAAATGCTCTGTTGCCTGACCGTGACAGGATAATATCCCACTAGTAAGAGGAAGCGATATACTCTATCCGCGATCCTCTCCTGTAGATAGATGATCCGTTTGTTAAGAACCAACTAAGATCAGCACTGTTCGGCTCACGAATACTCCACTCCGATATAGCGAAAGTGTGTAGATCACGTGAACGGACAAAATAGAAGCTGCGCCACAAGCAAGCACGCGAAAAAACAAAAGGGGCCCAATAACGATATACTGTACTTCCACAGAAGTTTCTTAATAAAGTCTCTTAGCCCCTAACTCACTGAACATTAAGCTAAGGCAAAATAAAGGGAAAATAAAGGGAATAAACACCCTCAGGTCCTGATACAGAACCCCTTCTGCCAAGTTTGGTCTCTCTCACTGTCTAAGGAGAAAATGAGATTCTTGAGCAAAATAACAGCATATGTCCCAAGTAGGTATAAAAGTCTCAATGGAGTATCGGGTCTTCAATTACACCAACCCCAAAACAAGAAAATTCTGTACCTGTATAGCCGCGTTATATACAGTCAACGTGTTGATCCATGAGCGGAGTCCGAGAAGCTGCGGCTATATTCGCAATATATGCGGGGCTCTTCCGTGCTCCACACGGGTCAGGAGATTACACTCCGCCCGCCTCCAGAGCTGTGTCCCGATCCTCGCCTTCTCTGCACTTCCGGAAACTCCAGCGGCACAGGCCGATACCGCCAATTGTGACGTCAAACAGGGGTGAAGGTGAATAAGCTAGCCCGTAGCCTGGAGATACACTGGCAAACGGCAATCTCCGAAACTGGTGTATCCAAAGTAAAACAAAGCAAAGGAGCGGAGCTGCAGTCGTAGAATAAAAACTGAATTTATGCTTACCTGATAAATTTCTTTCTCTTGTGATGTATCGAGTCCACGGATTCATCCATACTTGTGGGATATTCTCCTTCCCTACAGGAAGTGGCAAAGAGAGCACCCACAGCAGAGCTGTCTATATAGCTCCTCCCTTAGCTCCACCCCCCAGTCATTCGACCGAAGGCTAGGAAGAAAAAACAGAATTTATGTTTACCTGATAAATTACTTTCTCCAACGGTGTGTCCGGTCCATGGCGTCATCCTTACTTGTGGGATATTCTCTTCCCCAACAGGAAATGGCAAAGAGCCCAGCAAAGCTGGTCACATGATCCCTCCTAGGCTCCGCCTTCCCCAGTCATTCGACCGACGTAAAGGAGGAATATTTGCATAGGAGAAATCATATGATACCGTGGTGACTGTAGTTAAAGAAAATAAATTATCAGACCTGATTAAAAAACCAGGGCGGGCCGTGGACCGGACACACCGTTGGAGAAAGTAATTTATCAGGTAAACATAAATTCTGTTTTCTCCAACATAGGTGTGTCCGGTCCACGGTGTCATCCTTACTTGTGGGAACCAATACCAAAGCTTTAGGACACGGATGAAGGGAGGGAGCAAATCAGGTCACCTAGATGGAAGGCACCACGGCTTGCAAAACCTTTCTCCCAAAAATAGCCTCAGAAGAAGCAAAAGTATCAAATTTGTAAAATTTAGTAAAAGTGTTCAGTGAAGACCAAGTCGCTGCCTTACATATCTGATCAACAGAAGCCTCGTTCTTGAAGGCCCATGTGGAAGCCACAGCCCTAGTGGAATGAGCTGTGATTCTTTCAGGAGGCTGCCGTCCGGCAGTCTCGTAAGCCAATCTGATGATGCTTTTAATCCAAAAAGAGAGAGAGGTAGAAGTTGCTTTTTGACCTCTCCTTTTACCAGAATAAACAACAAACAAGGAAGATGTTTGTCTAAAATCCTTTGTAGCATCTAAATAGAATTTTAGAGCACGAACTACATCCAAATTGTGCAACAAACGTTCCTTCTTTGAAACTGGATTCGGACACAAAGAAGGCACGACTATCTCCTGGTTAATGTTTTTGTTAGAAACAACTTTCGGAAGAAAACCAGGTTTAGTACGCAAAACCACCTTATCTGCATGGAACACCAGATAAGGAGGAGAACACTGCAGAGCAGATAATTCTGAAACTCTTCTAGCAGAAGAAATTGCAACCAAAAACAAAACTTTCCAAGATAATAACTTAATATCAACGGAATGTAAGGGTTCAAACGGAACCCCCTGAAGAACTGAAAGAACTAAATTGAGACTCCAAGGAGGAGTCAAAGGTTTGTAAACAGGCTTGATTCTAACCAGAGCCTGAACAAAGGCTTGAACATCTGGCACAGCTGCCAGCCTTTTGTGAAGTAACACAGACAAGGCAGAAATCTGTCCCTTCAAAGAACTTGCAGATAATCCTTTCTCCAAACCTTCTTGAAGAAAGGATAGAATCTTAGGAATTTTTACCTTGTCCCAAGGGAATCCTTTAGATTCACACCAACAGATATATTTTTTCCATATTTTGTGGTAGATTTTTCTAGTTACAGGCTTTCTGGCCTGAACAAGAGTATCAATGACAGAATCTGAGAACCCTCGCTTTGATAAGATCAAGCGTTCAATCTCCAAGCAGTCAGTTGGAGTGAGACCAGATTCGGATGTTCGAACGGACCTTGAACAAGAAGGTCTCGTCTCAAAGGTAGCTTCCATGGTGGAGCCGATGACATATTCACCAGGTCTGCATACCAAGTCCTGCGTGGCCACGCAGGAGCTATCAAGATCACCGATGTCCTCTCCTGATTGATCCTGGCTACCAGCCTGGGGATGAGAGGAAACGGCGGGAATACATAAGCTAGTTTGAAGGTCCAAGGTGCTACTAGTGCATCTACTAGAGTCGCCTTGGGATCCCTGGATCTGGACCCGTAGCAAGGAACCTTGAAGTTCTGACGAGAGGCCATCAGATCCATGTCTGGAATGCCCCACAATTGAGTTATTTGGGCAAAGATTTCCGGATGGAGTTCCCACTCCCCCGGATGAAATGTCTGACGACTCAGAAAATCCGCTTCCCAATTTTCCACTCCTGGGATGTGGATTGCAGACAAGTGGCAGGAGTGAGTCTCCGCCCATTGAATGATTTTGGTCACTTCTTCCATCGCCAGGGAACTCCTTGTTCCCCCCTGATGGTTGATGTACGCAACAGTCGTCATGTTGTCTGATTGAAACCGTATGAACTTGGCCTTCGCTAGCTGAGGCCAAGCCTTGAGAGCATTGAATATCGCTCTCAGTTCCAGAATATTTATCGGGAGAAGAGATTCTTCCCGAGACCAAAGACCCTGAGCTTTCAGGGGTCCCCAGACCGCGCCCCAGCCCACCAGACTGGCGTCGGTCGTGACAATGACCCACTCTGGTCTGCGGAAGCTCATCCCCTGTGACAGGTTGTCCAGGGACAGCCACCAACGGAGTGAATCTCTGGTCCTCTGATCTACTTGTATCGTCGGAGACAAGTCTGTATAGTCCCCATTCCACTGACTGAGCATGCACAGTTGTAATGGTCTTAGATGAATTCGCGCAAAAGGAACTATGTCCATTGCCGCTACCATCAAACCTATTACTTCCATGCACTGCGCTATGGAAGGAAGAGGAACAGAATGAAGTATTTGACAAGAGTTTAGAAGTTTTGATTTTCTGGCCTCTGTCAGAAAAATCCTCATTTCTAAGGAGTCTATTATTGTTCCCAAGAAGGGAACCCTTGTTGACGGAGATAGAGAACTTTTTTCTACGTTCACTTTCCACCCGTGAGATCTGAGAAAGGCCAGGACAATGTCCGTGTGAGCCTTTGCTTGTGGAAGGGACGACGCTTGAATCAGTATGTCGTCCAAGTAAGGTACTACTGCAATGCCCCTTGGTCTTAGCACCGCCAGAAGGGACCCTAGTACCTTTGTGAAAATTCTTGGAGCAGTGGCTAATCCGAACGGAAGTGCCACAAACTGGTAATGCTTGTCCAGAAATGCGAACCTTAGGAACCGATGATGTTCCTTGTGGATAGGAATATGTAGATACGCATCCTTTAAATCCACCGTGGTCATGAATTGACCTTCCTGGATGGAAGGAAGAATTGTTCGAATGGTTTCCATTTTGAACGATGGAACCTTGAGAAACTTGTTTAGGATCTTGAGATCTAAGATTGGTCTGAATGTTCCCTCTTTTTTGGGAACTACGAACAGATTGGAGTAGAACCCCATCCCTTGTTCTCCTAATGGAACAGGATGAATCACTCCCATTTTTAACAGGTCTTCTACACAATGTAAGAATGCCTGTTTTTTTATGTGGTCTGAAGACAATTGAGACCTGTGGAACCTCCCCCTTGGGGGAAGCCCCTTGAATTCCAGAAGATAACCTTGGGAGACTATTTCTAGCGCCCAAGGATCCAGAACATCTCTTGCCCAAGCCTGAGCGAAGAGAGAGAGTCTGCCCCCCACCAGATCCGGTCCCGGATCGGGGGCCAACATCTCATGCTGTCTTGGTAGCAGTGGCAGGTTTCTTGGCCTGCTTACCTTTGTTCCAGCCTTGCATTGGCCTCCAGGCTGGCTTGGCTTGAGAAGTATTACCCTCTTGCTTAGAGGACGTAGCACTTGGGGCTGGTCCGTTTCTGCGAAAGGGACGAAAATTAGGTTTATTTTTGGCCTTGAAAGACCTATCCTGAGGAAGGGCGTGGCCCTTGCCCCCAGTGATATCAGAAATAATCTCTTTCAAGTCAGGGCCAAACAGCGTTTTCCCCTTGAAAGGAATGTTAAGCAATTTGTTCTTGGAAGACGCATCCGCTGACCAAGATTTTAGCCAAAGCGCTCTGCGCGCCACAATAGCAAACCCAGAATTTTTCGCCGCTAATCTAGCCAATTGCAAAGTGGCGTCTAGGGTGAAAGAGTTAGCCAATTTGAGAGCATGAATTCTGTCCAAAATCTCCTCATAAGAAGAATCTTTATTGAGCGCCTTTTCTAGTTCATCGAACCAGAAACACGCAGCTGTAGTGACAGGAACAATGCATGAAATTGGTTGTAGAAGGTAACCTTGCTGAACAAACATCTTTTTAAGCAAACCCTCTAATTTTTTATCCATAGGATCTTTGAAAGCACAACTATCTTCTATGGGTATAGTGGTGCGTTTGTTTAGAGTAGAAACCGCCCCCTCGACCTTGGGGACTGTCTGCCATAAGTCCTTTCTGGGGTCGACCATAGGAAACAATTTCTTAAATATAGGGGGAGGGACGAAAGGTATGCCGGGCCTTTCCCATTCTTTATTTACAATGTCCGCCACCCGCTTGGGTATAGGAAAAGCTTCGGGGGGCCCCGGGACCTCTAGGAACTTGTCCATTTTACATAATTTCTCTGGAATGACCAAATTCTCACAATCATCCAGAGTAGATAACACCTCCTTAAGCAGGGCGCGGAGATGTTCCAATTTAAATTTAAATGTAATCACATCAGGTTCAGCTTGTTGAGAAATTTTCCCTGAATCTGAAATTTCTCCCTCAGACAAAACCTCCCTGGCCCCCTCAGACTGGTGTAGGGGCACTTCAGAACCAATATCATCAGCGTCCTCATGCTCTTCAGTATTTTCTAAAACAGAGCAGTCGCGCTTTCGCTGATAAGTGGGCATTTTGGCTAAAATGTTTTTGATAGAATTATCCATTACAGCCGTTAATTGTTGCATAGTAAGGAGTATTGGCGCACTAGATGTACTAGGGGCCTCCTGTGTGGGCAAGACTGGTGTAGACGAAGGAGGGGATGATGCAGTACCATGCTTACTCCCCTCACTTGAGGAATCATCTTGGGCATCATTTTCTCTAAATTTTGTGTCACATAAATCACATCTATTTAAATGAGAAGGAACCTTGGCTTCCCCACATACAGAACACAGTCTATCTGGTAGTTCAGACATGTTAAACAGGCATAAACTTGATAACAAAGTACAAAAAACGTTTTAAAATAAAACCGTTACTGTCACTTTAAATTTTAAACTGAACACACTTTATTACTGCAAATGTGAAAAAGTATGAAGGAATTGTTCAAAATTCACCAAAATTTCACCACAGTGTCTTAAAGCCTTAAAAGTATTGCACACCAAATTTGAAAGCTTTAACCCTTAAAATAACGGAACCGGAGCCGTTTTTATATTTAACCCCTTTACAGTCCCTGGTATCTGCTTTGCTGAGACCCAACCAAGCCCAAAGGGGAATACGATACCAAATGACGCCTTCAGAAAGTCTTTTCTATGTATCAGAGCTCCTCACACATGCATCTGCATGTCATGCTTCCCAAAAACAAGTGCGCAATAGAGGCGCGAAAATGAGGCTCTGCCTATGATTAGGGAAAGCCCCTAGAGGATAAGGTGTCCAATACAGTGCCTGCCGGTTATTTTACATAATTCCCAAGAATAAAATAATTCCTCAAAGCTATGAAGTATTAAAATATGCTTATATATCAATCGTTTTAGCCCAGAAAATGTCTACAGTCTTAAAAGCCCTTGTGAAGCCCTTTTTTTCTTTATGTAATAAAAATGGCTTACCGGATCCCATAGGGAAAATGACAGCTTCCAGCATTACATCGTCTTGTTAGAAATGTGTCATACCTCAAGCAGCAAAAGTCTGCTCACTGTTTCCCCCAACTGAAGTTAATTCCTCTCAACAGTCCTGTGTGGAAACAGCCATCGATTTTAGTAACGGTTGCTAAAATCATTTTCCTCTTACAAACAGAAATCTTCATCTCTTTTCTGTTTCAGAGTAAATAGTACATACCAGCACTATTTTAAAATAACAAACTCTTGATTGAATAATAAAAACTACAGTTAAACACCAAAAAACTCTAAGCCATCTCCGTGGAGATGTTGCCTGTACAACGGCAAAGAGAATGACTGGGGAAGGCGGAGCCTAGGAGGGATCATGTGACCAGCTTTGCTGGGCTCTTTGCCATTTCCTGTTGGGGAAGAGAATATCCCACAAGTAAGGATGACGCCGTGGACCGGACACACCTATGTTGGAGAAAGGAGAAACTATAGGGTGCAGTGGTGACTGAAGTTTTTTAATTAAAAATATACTACCTGTCAAACAGACAGGGCGGGCCATGGACTCGATACATCACAAGAGAAAGAAATTTATCAGGTAAGCATAAATTATGTTTTCTCTTGTAAGATGTATCGAGTCCACGGATTCATCCATACTTGTGGGATACCAATACCAAAGCTTTAGGACACGGATGAAGGGAGGGACAAGACAGGTACCCTAAACGGAAGGCACCACTGCTTGTAGAACCTTTCTCCCAAAAATAGCCTCCGAAGAAGCAAAAGTATCGAATTTGTAAAATTTGGAAAAAGTATGAAGCGAAGACCAAGTCGCCGCCTTACAAATCTGTTCAACAGAAGCCTCATTTTTAAAAGCCCATGTGGAATCCCCTGCTCTAGTAGAATGAGCAGTAATTCTTTCAGGAGGCTGCTGGCCAGCAGTCTCATAAGCCAAACGGATGATGCTTTTCAGCCAAAAGGAAAGAGAGGTAGCCGTAGCCTTTTGACCTCTCCGTTTACCAGAATAAACAGCAAACAATGAAGATGTTTGACGGAAATCTTTAGTTGCTTGTAAGTAGAACTTTAAAGCACGAACCACATCAAGATTGTGCAACAGACGTTCCTTCTTTGATGAAGGATTAGGACACAGAGAAGGAACAACAATCTCCTGATTGATATTCCTATTAGAAACAACCTTAGGAAGAAACCCAGGTTTGGTACACAAAACCACCTTATCTGCATGGAAAACTAGGTAAGGTGAGTCACACTGTAAAAGCAGATAACTCAGAAACTCTTTGAGCTGAAGAGATAGCTAATAAAAACAAAACTTTCCAAGATAGAAGCTTAATATCTATGGAATGCATAGGTTCAAACGGAACCCCTTGAAGAACATTAAGAACCAAATTAAGGCTCCATGGTGGAGCAACAGGTTTAAATACAGGCTTGATCCTGACCAAGGCCTGACTAAACGCTTGAACGTCTGGGACATCTGCCAGACGTTTGTGTAAAAGAATAGACAAAGCAGATATTTGTCCTTTTAAGGAACTAGCTGATAATCCCTTCTCCAATCCTTCTTGGAGAAAGGACAAAATTCTAGGAATCCTAATCTTACTCCATGAGTAACCCTTGGATTCACACCAACAAAGATATCTGCGCCAAATCTTATGATAGATTTTCTGGTGACAGGCTTTCTAGCCTGAATCAGGGTATCAATGACCGACTCAGAGAAACCACGCTTTGATAGAATCAGGCGTTCAATCTCCAAGCAGTCAGACGCAGAGAAATTAGATTTGGATGCTTGAATGGACCTTGGATTAGAAGGTCCTGCCTCATTGGCAGAGTCCACGGTGGAACACATGACATGTCCACCAGGTCTGCATACCAAGTCCTGCGTGGCCACGCAGGCGCTATCAGAATCACCGAAGCTCTCTCCTGCTTGATTCTGGCAACCAGACGTGGGCGGAGATGGAAACGGTGGAAATACATAAGCCAGATTGAAGGACCAGGGCACTGCTAGAGCATCTATCAGTACCGCCTGGGGATCCCGGGACCTGGACCTGTAACAAGGAAGTTTGGCGTTCTGTCGGGACGCCATCAGATCCAATTCTGGTGTGCCCCATAGCTGAGTCAGCTAAGCAGATACCTCCGGATGGAGCTCCCACTCCCCTGGATGAAAAGTCTGACGATTTAGGAAATCCGCCTCCCAGTTCTCTACCCCTGGGATATGGATTGCTGAGAGATGGCAAGAGTGATCCTCCGCCCATCGGATTATTTTGGTTACCTCCATCATCGCTAGAGAACTCTGTGTTCCTCCTTGATGATTGAAATAGGCTACAGTCGTGATGTTGTCCGACTGAAATCTGATGAATTTGGCCGCAGCTAGCTGAGGCCATGCCTGAAGCGCATTGAATATCGCTCTCAGTTCTAGAATGTTTATCGGGAGGAGAGATTCCTCCCGAAACCATAAGCCCTGTGCTTTCAGGGATTTCCAGACTGCACCCCAGCCTAGCAGGCTGGCATCTGTCGTTACTATGAGCCACTCTGGCCTGCAGAAACACATTCCCTGAGACAGGTGGTCCTGAGACAATCACCAGAGAAGAGAATCTCTGGTCTCTTGGTCCAGATGCAGTTGAGGAGATAAATCTGCATAATCCCCATTCCACTGTTTGAGCATGCATAGTTGCAGTGGTCTGAGGTGTAGGCGGGCATAAGGAACTATGTCCATTACCGCTACCATGAGTCCGATTACCTCCATACACTGAGCCACTGATGGCCGAGGAATGGAATGAAGAGCTCGGCAAGTGATTAAAAGTTTTGATTTTCTGACCTCCGTCAGAAATATTTTCATTTCTACCGAGTCTATCAGAGTCCCTAGGAAGGAAACTCTTGTGAGAGAGACGAGAGAACTCTTTTTTATGTTCACCTTCCATCCGTGAGATCTCAGAAAAGCCAACACGATGTCTGTGTGAGACTTGGCTAGCTGGAAAGTCGACGCCTGAATTAAGATGTCGTCTAGATAAGGCGCCACTGCTATACCCCGCGGTCTTAGAACCGCCAAAAGGGACCCTAGCACCTTTATGAAAATTCTGGGAGCCGTGGCCAACCCAAAAGGAAGGGCCACAAACTGGTAATGCCTGTCCAGAAAGGCGAATCTGAGGAATTGATGATGATCTCTGTGAATAGGGATGTGTAGATACGCATCCTTTAAATCCACGGTACTCATATATTGACCCTCCTGGATCAGAGGAAGAATAGTCCGAATAGTCTCCATGTTGAAAGATGGTACTTTGAGAAATTTGTTTAGAATTTTGAGATCCAAGATCGGTCTGAAAGTTCCCTCTTTTTTGGGAACCACAAACAGGTTGGAGTAAAAACCTAGCCTTTGTTCCGCTCTTGGAACTGGGCGGATCACTCCCATGGTATGTAGGTCTTCTACGTAAGAATGACTCTCTCTTTGTCTGGTTTGCAGACAACTGAGAAATGTGAAATCTCCCCCTTGGGGGGGAGTCTTTGAAGTCCAGGAATCGTGGGACACAATTTCTAAAGCCCAGGAATCGTGAACATCTCTTGCCCAAGCCTGAGCGAAGAGAGTCTGCCCCCTACTAGATCCGGTCCCGGATCGGGGGCTACCCCTTCATGCTGTCTTAGAGGCAGCAGCAGGCTTCTTGGCCTGTTTACCTTTGTTCCAAGCCTGGTTAGGTCTCCAGACTGACTTGGATTGGACAGAATTCCCCTCTTGCTTTGCTGCAGGGGAAGCTGAAGCGGGACCACCCTTGAAGTTCCGAAAATTATTTTGTTTGGTCCTCATCTTATTTGTTTTATCCTGAGGGAGGGCATGGCCTTTCCCTCCAGTGATGTCTGAAATAATTTCTTTCAGTGTAGGGTCTTTCCTTTGAAAGGGATTTTCAACAACTTAGATTTTGATGACACATCAGCAGACCAGGACTTAAGCCATAACGCCCTGCGTTCTAAAATGGCAAAACCTGAATTCTTTGCCGCTAATTTAGCCATTTGGAAAGCGACATCTGTAATGAAAGAATTAGCCAATTTAAGGGCCTTAATTCTATCCATAATATCCTCTAATGGAGTCTCCACCTGGAGAGCCTCTTCTAGAGCCTCAAACCAGAAAGCAGCTGCAGTAGTTACAGGAACAATGCATGCAATAGGTTGGAGAAGAAAACCTTGATGAACAAAAATTTTCTTTAGGAGACCCTCTAATTTTTTATCCATAGGATCTTTGAAAGCACAACTGTCTTCGATAGGTATAGTTGTACGCTTAGCAAGAGTAGAAATAGCTCCCTCCACCTTAGGAACAGTCTGCCACGAGTCCTGTATGGTGTCAGATATGGGAAACATTTTCTTAAAAACAGGAGGGGGAGCGAACGGAATACCTGGTCTATCCCACTCCTTAGTAACAATAGTCACAATCCTCTTAGGGACTGGAAAAACAGTGTAAACAGGAACCTCTAAGTATCTGTCCATTTTACACAATTTCTCTGGGACCACTATAGGGTCACAATCGTCTAGAGTAGCTAATACCTCCTTGAGCAATAAGCGGAGGTGTTCAAGCTTAAATTTAAAGGCCGTCATATCAGAATCTGTCTGAGGGAGCATCTTTCCTGAATCAGAAATCTCTCCCTCAGATAACAAATCCCTTACCCCTACTTCAGAACATTGTGAGGGTATATCGGATACGGCTACTAAAGCGTCAGACGGCTCAGTATTTGTTCTTAACCCAGAGCTGTCACGCTTTCCTTGTAAACCAGGCAGTTTAGAGAAAACCTCTGTGAGGGTTTTATTCATAACTATGGCCATGTCTTGTAAAGTAAATGAATTCGACGCATTAGAGGTACTTGGCGTCACTTGTGCGGGCGTTACTGGTTGTGACACTTGGGGAGAGCTAGATGCTAAACCCTAATTTCCTTCTAACTGAGAATCATCTATTGCAATATTTTTAAGTGCTAAAATATGCTCTTTATAATTTATAGACATATTAGTGCAAGTGGGACACATTCTAAGAGGGGGTTCCACAATGGCTTCCAAACACATAGAACAAGGATTTTCCTTGGTGTCAGACATGTTAAACAGGCTAGTAATGAAACAAACAAGCTTGGAAAACACTTTAATCAAAGAAAATAACACTTTAAACAAAAACGGTACTGTGCCTTTAAGAGAACAAAAGCTGCACAAACTCTGTAAAACAGTGTAAAAAAGCAGCAAACAAAAAGAAATTTTTACAGTAGCATCATAAAGCCTTAGTAACTTTGCACCACTATGCAAATAAACAATTAACCCCTTAATGTAAAAACCGGATTGAAAAAACTTCAAAACCGGTAAAATAACGTTCAGCACCTTGCCACAGCTCTGATGTGGCGCCTACCTGCCCTTTAGGAACGATTTGTGGGAAAAAAACCCTCTTTACAGCCCTCAAATACAGAAGGAATCTCTGGAGAAGTAGCTGGATGCTTCTGAGGTAAATAAACTGTGCAACTGAAAAACATAATTTATGTAAGAACTTACCTGATAAATTCATTTCTTTCATATTAACAAGAGTCCATGAGCTAGTGACGTATGGGATATACATTCCTACCAGGAGGGGCAAAGTTTCCCAAACCTTAAAATGCCTATAAATACACCCCTCACCACACCCACAAATCAGTTTAACGAATAGCCAAGAAGTGGGGTGATAAGAAAAAGTGCGAAGCATATAAAATAAGGAATTGGAATAATTGTGCTTTATACAAAAATCATAACCACCACAAAAAAGGGTGGGCCTCATGGACTCTTGTTAATATGAAAGAAATGAATTTATCAGGTAAGTTCTTACATAAATTATGTTTTCTTTCATGTAATTAACAAGAGTCCATGAGCTAGTGACGTATGGGATAATGACTACCCAAGATGTGGATCTTTCCACACAAGAGTCACTAGAGAGGGAGGGATAAAATAAAGACAGCCAATTCCTGCTGAAAATAATCCACACCCAAAATAAAGTTTAACAAAAAACATAAGCAGAAGATTCAAACTGAAACCGCTGCCTGAAGAACTTTCCTACCAAAAACTGCTTCAGAAGAAGAAAATACATCAAAATGGTAGAATTTAGTAAAAGTATGCAAAGAAGACCAAGTTGCTGCTTTGCAGATCTGGTCAACCGAAGCTTCATTCCTAAACGCCCAGGAAGTAGATACTGACCTAGTAGAATGAGCTGTAATTCTTTGAGGCGGAGTTTTACCCGACTCAACATAGGCAAGATGAATTAAAGATTTCAACCAAGATGCCAAAGAAATGGCAGAAGCTTTCTGGCCTTTCCTAGAACCGGAAAAGATAACAAATAGACTAGAAGTCTTACGGAAAGATTTCGTAGCTTCAACATAATATTTCAAAGCTCTAACAACATCCAAAGAATGCAATGATTTCTCCTTAGAATTCTTAGGATTAGGACATAATGAAGGAACCACAATTTCTCTACTAATGTTGTTGGAATTCACAACTTTAGGTAAAAATTCAAAAGAAGTTCGCAACACCGCCTTATCCTGATGAAAAATCAGAAAAGGAGACTCACACGAAAGAGCAGATAATTCAGAAACTCTTCTAGCAGAAGAGATGGCCAAAAGGAACAAAACTTTCCAAGAAAGTAATTTAATGTCCAATGAATGCATAGGTTCAAACGGAGGAGCTTGAAGAGCTCCCAGAACCAATTCAAACTCCAAGGAGGAGAAATTGACTTAATGACAGGTTTTATACGAACCAAAGCTTGTACAAAACAATGAATATCAGGAAGAATAGCAATCTTTCTGTGAAAAAGAACAGAAAGAGCAGAGATTTGTCCTTTCAAAGAACTTGCGGACAAACCCTTATCCAAACCATCCTGAAGAAATTGTAAAATTCTCGGTATTCTAAAAGAATGCCAAGAAAAATGATGAGAAAGACACCATGAAATATAAATCTTCCAGACTCTATAATATATCTCTCGAGATACAGATTTACGAGCCTGTAACATAGTATTAATCACGGAGTCAGAGAAACCTCTATGACCAAGAATCAAGCGTTCAATCTCCATACCTTTAAATTTAAGGATTTCAGATCCGGATGGAAAAAAGGACCTTGTGACAGAAGGTCTGGTCTTAACGGAAGAGTCCATGGCTGGCAAGATGCCATCCGGACAAGATCCGCATACCAAAACCTGTGAGGCCATGCCGGAGCTATTAGCAGAACAAACGAGCATTCCCTCAGAATCTTGGAGATTACTCTTGGAAGAAGAACTAGAGGCGGAAAGATATAGGCAGGATGATACTTCCAAGGAAGTGATAATGCATCCACTGCCTCCGCCTGAGGATCCCGGGATCTGGACAGATACCTGGGAAGTTTCTTGTTTAGATGAGAGGCCATCAGATCTATCTCTGGGAGCCCCCACAATTGAACAATCTGAAGAAATACCTCTGGGTGAAGAGACCATTCGCCCGGATGCAACGTTTGGCGACTGAGATAATCCGCTTCCCAATTGTCTACACCTGGGATATGAACCGCAGAGATTAGACAGGAGCTGGATTCCGCCCAAACCAAAATTCGAGATACTTCTTTCATAGCCAGAGGACTGTGAGTCCCTCCTTGATGATTGATGTATGCCACAGTTGTGACATTGTCTGTCTGAAAACAAATGAACGATTCTCTCTTCAGAAGAGGCCAAAACTGAAGAGCTCTGAAAATTGCACGGAGTTCCAAAATATTGATCGGTAATCTCACCTCCTGAGATTCCCAAACTCCTTGTGCCGTCAGAGATCCCCACACAGCTCCCCAACCTGTGAGACTTGCATCTGTTGAAATTACAGTCCAGGTCGGAAGAACAAAAGAAGCCCCCTGAATTAAACGATGGTGATTTGTCCACCACGTTAGAGAGTGTCGAACAATCGGTTTTAAAGATATTAATTGAGATATCTTCGTGTAATCCCTGCACCATTGGTTCAGCATACAGAGCTGAAGAGGTCGCATGTGAAAACGAGCAAAGGGGATCGCGTCCGATGCAGCAGTCATAAGACCTAGAATTTCCATGCATAAGGCTACCGAAGGGAATGATTGTGACTGAAGGTTTCGACAAGCTGTAATCAATTTTAGACGTCTCTTGTCTGTTAAAGACAGAGTCATGGACACTGAATCTATCTGGAAACCCAGAAAGGTTACCCTTGTTTGAGGAATCAAAGAACTTTTTGGTAAATTGATCCTCCAACCATGATCTTGAAGAAACAACACAAGTCGATTCGTATGAGACTCTGCTAAATGTAAAGACGGAGCAAGTACCAAGATATCGTCCAAATAAGGAAATACCACAATACCCTGTTCTCTGATTACAGACAGAAGAGCACCGAGAATCTTTGTGAAAATTCTTGGAGCTGTAGCAAGGCCAAACGGTAGAGCCACAAATTGGTAATGCTTGTCTAGAAAAGAGAATCTCAGGAACTGATAATGATCTGGATGAATCGGAATATGCAGATATGCATCCTGTAAATCTATTGTGGACATATAATTCCCTTGCTGAACAAAAGGCAATATAGTCCTTACAGTTACCATCTTGAACGTTGGTATCCTTACATAACGATTCAATAATTTTAGATCCAGAACTGGTCTGAAGGAATTCTCCTTCTTTGGTACAATGAAGAGATTTGAATAAAACCCCATCCCCTGTTCCGGAACTGGAACTGACATAATTACTCCAGCCAACTCTAGATCTGAAACACAATTCAGAAATGCTTGAGCTTTTACTGGATTTACTGGGACATGGGAAAGAAAAAATCTCTTTGCAGGAGGTCTCATCTTGAAACCAATTCTGTACCCTTCTGAAACAATGTTCTGAATCCAAAGATTGTGAACAGATTTGATCCAAATTTCTTTGAAAAAACGTAACCTGCCCCCTACCAGCTGAACTGGAATGAGGGCCGTACCTTCATGTGAACTTAGAAGCAGGCTTTGCCTTTCTAGCAGGCTTGGATTTATTCCAGACTGGAGATGGTTTCCAAACTGAAACTGCTCCTGAGGACGAAGGATCAGGCTTTTGTTCTTTGTTGAAACGAAAGGAACGAAAACGATTGTTAGCCCTGTTTTTACCTTTAGACTTTTTATCCTGTGGTAAAAAAGTTCCTTTCCCACCAGTAACAGTTGAAATAATAGAATCCAACTGAGAACCAAATAATTTGTTTCCCTGGAAAGAAATGGAAAGTAGAGTTGATTTAGAAGCCATATCAGCATTCCAAGTCTTAAGCCATAAAGCTCTTCTGGCTAAGATAGCCAGAGACATAAATCTAACATCAACTCTAATAATATCAAAAATGGCATCACAGATGAAATTATTAGCATGCTGGAGAAGAATAATAATATCATGAGAATCACGATTTGTTACTTGTTGCGCTAGAGTTTCCAACCAAAAAGTTGAAGCTGCAGCAACATCAGCCAATGATATAGCAGGTCTAAGAAGATTACCTGAACATAGATAAGCTTTTCTTAGAAAAGATTCAATTTTTCTATCTAAAGGATCCTTAAACGAGGTACCATCTGACGTAGGAATGGTAGTACGTTTAGCAAGGGTAGAAATAGCCCCATCAACTTTAGGGATTTTGTCCCAAAATTCTAACCTGTCAGGCGGAACAGGATATAATTGCTTAAAACGTTTAGAAGGAGTAAATGAATTACCCAATTTATCCCATTCCTTAGCAATTACTGCAGAAATAGCATTAGGAACAGGAAAAACTTCTGGAATAACCGCAGGAGCTTTAAAAACCTTATCCAAACGTATAGAATTAGTATCAAGAGGACTAGAATCCTCTATTTCTAAAGCAATTAGTACTTCTTTAAGTAAAGAGCGAATAAATTCCATCTTAAATAAATATGAAGATTTATCAGCATCAATCTCTGAGACAGAATCCTCTGAACTAGAAGAGTCCAAAGAATCAGAATGATGGTGTTCATTTAAAAATTCATCTGTAGAGAGAGAAGATTTAAAAGACTTTTTACGTTTACTAGAAGGAGAAATAACAGACAAAGCCTTCTTTATGGATTCAGAAACAAAATCTCTTATGTTATCAGGAACATTCTGCACCTTAGATGTTGAGGGAACTGCAACAGGCAATGGTACATCACTAAAGGAAATATTATCTGCTTTAACAAGTTTGTCATGACAATTATTACAAACAACAGCTGGAGAAATAGCTACCAAAAGTTTACAGCAGATACACTTAGCTTTGGTAGATCCAGCAGGCAGTGGTTTTCCTGTAGTATCTTCTGGCTCAGATGCAACGTGAGACATCTTGCAATATGTAAGAGAAAAAACAACATATAAAGCAAAATAAATCAAATTCCTTATAAGACAGTTTCAGGAATGGGAAAAAAATGCCAAACATCAAGCTTCTAGCAACCAGAAGCAAATGAAAATGAGACTGAAATAATGTGGAGACAAAAACGACGCCCATATTTTTTGGCGCCAAATAAGACGCCCACATTATTTGGCGCCTAAATGCTTTTGGCGCCAAAAATGACGCCACATCCGGAACGCCGACATCTTTGGCGCAAAATAACGTCAAAAAATGACGCAACTTCCGGCGACACGTATGACGCCGGAAACGGAAATGAATTTTTGCGCCAAAAAAATCCGCGCCAAAAATGACGCAATAAAATGAAGCATTTTCAGCCCCCGCGAGCCTAACAGCCCACAGGGAAAAAAGTCAAATTTTTGAGGTAAGACAAAATATGATAATTTAAAGCATAATCCCAAATATGAAACTGACTGTCTGGAAATAAGGAAAGTTGAACATTCTGAGTCAAGGCAAATAAATGTTTGAATACATATATTTAGAACTTTATAAATAAAGTGCCCAACCATAGCTTAGAGTGTCACAGAAAATAAGACTTACTTACCCCAGGACACTCATCTACATGTTTGTAGAAAGCCAAACCAGTACTGAAACGAGAATCAGTAGAGGAAATGGTAAATATAAGAGTATATCGTCGATCTGAAAAGGGAGGTAAGAGATGAATCTCTACGACCGATAACAGAGAACCTTATGAAATAGACCCCGTAGAAGGAGATCACTGCATTCAATAGGCAATACTCTCCTCACATCCCTCTGACATTCACTGCACGCTGAGAGGAAAACCGGGCTCCAACTTGCTGCGGAGCGCATATCAACGTAGAATCTAGCACAAACTTACTTCACCACCTCCCTTGGAGGCAAAGTTTGTAAAACTGATTTGTGGGTGTGGTGAGGGGTGTATTTATAGGCATTTTAAGGTTTGGGAAACTTTGCCCCTCCTGGTAGGAATGTATATCCCATACGTCACTAGCTCATGGACTCTTGTTAATTACATGAAAGAAATAGGCCCCTCCCACCTCACTCGATGTTATGGGGCCTAAAAGAAACACCACAGAGTGTTTCTTAAACTAGCCATGTGGGTTAATAACCCTTAAACAAGCCACAAATACCCCTTAAAGTCCCTCAAAAAACGTTATATTTGTAATTAAACCAAAACGTTTTTTCCTATTAGTGTCACCAGTAACTATGAGCCCTTTATGCAAGCTTGGATTCCTCTTTTACCGAATACAGCTTACCTTTCCCTCATGGGGATATTGCCAGCCTTTTCTAGAAATATCACAGTCTGTCTAGAAAGAAATAGACTGAACATACGTTAATGCAGTTTAGCCTGCAAACTGTTCCCCCAACTGAAGTTTTCCTGTACTCTTCAGCCCTTGTGAGAACAGCAGTGGATCTTAGTTACAAAATGCTAAGATCATCCTCCTCCTTGCAGAAATCTTCATCTCTTTTCTGCCAGAGAGTAAATAGTACACACCAGTACCATTTAAAATAACAAACTTTTACTTGAGAAAATAAAAACTAACATTTTTGTCACCACACTCACTTTACCCTTCCTAGCAGTTAAGCAGGCAAAGAGAATGACTGGGGGGCGGAGCTAAGGGAGGAGCTATATAGACAGCTCTGCTGTGGGTGCTCTCTTTGCCACTTCCTGTAGGGAAGGAGAATATCCCACAAGTATGGATGAATCCGTGGACTTGATACATTTTACAAGAGAAACTAAATTTTATTAATACAAAAAGTAAAAAGAGAACGCATCCATGAAAGTGCAAGGCGTACCACCTAGACTGACATGTTTCGGCGAAAGACTATGATTACGGCTTAATTCGCCGAAACATGTCAGGCTAGGTGGTACGCCTTGCACTTTCATGGATGCATTCTCTTTTTACTTTTTGTATTAATAAAAACAGAATTTATGTTTACCTGATAAATTACTTTCTCCAACGGTGTGTCCGGTCCACGGCGTCATCCTTACTTGTGGGATATTCTCTTCCCCAACAGGAAATGGCAAAGAGCCCAGCAAAGCTGGTCACATGATCCCTCCTAGGCTCCGCCTACCCCAGTCATTCGACCGACGTAAAGGAGGAATATTTGCATAGGAGAAACCATATGATACCGTGGTGACTGTAGTTAAAGAAAATAAATTATCAGACCTGATTAAAAAACCAGGGCGGGCCGTGGACCGGACACATCGTTGGAGAAAGTAATTTATCAGGTAAACATAAATTCTGTTTTCTCCAACATAGGTGTGTCCGGTCCACGGCGTCATCCTTACTTGTGGGAACCAATACCAAAGCTTTAGGACACGGATGAAGGGAGGGAGCAAATCAGGTCACCTAAATGGAAGGCACCACGGCTTGCAAAACCTTTCTCCCAAAAATAGCCTCAGAAGAAGCAAAAGTATCAAACTTGTAAAATTTGGTAAAAGTGTGCAGTGAAGACCAAGTCGCTGCCCTACATATCTGATCAACAGAAGCCTCGTTCTTGAAGGCCCATGTGGAAGCCACAGCCCTAGTGGAATGAGCTGTGATTCTTTCAGGAGGCTGCCGTCCGGCAGTCTCATAAGCCAATCTGATGATGCTTTTAATCCAAAAAGAGAGAGAGGTAGAAGTTGCTTTTTGACCTCTCCTTTTACCAGAATAAACAACAAACAAGGAAGATGTTTGTCTAAAATCCTTTGTAGCATCTAAATAGAATTTTAGAGCGCGAACAACATCCAAATTGTGCAACAAACGTTCCTTCTTTGAAACTGGATTCGGACACAAAGAAGGCACGACTATCTCCTGGTTAATGTTTTTGTTAGAAACAACTTTCGGAAGAAAACCAGGTTTAGTACGTAAAACCACCTTATCTGCATGGAACACCAGATAAGGAGGAGAACACTGCAGAGCAGATAATTCTGAAACTCTTCTAGCAGAAGAAATTGCAACCAAAAACAAAACTTTCCAAGATAATAACTTAATATCAACGGAATGTAAGGGTTCAAACGGAACCCCCTGAAGAACTGAAAGAACTAAGTTGAGACTCCAAGGAGGAGTCAAAGGTTTGTAAACAGGCTTGATTCTAACCAGAGCCTGAACAAAGGCTTGAACATCTGGCACAGCTGCCAGCTTTTTGTGAAGTAACACAGACAAGGCAGAAATCTGTCCCTTCAAGGAACTTGCAGATAATCCTTTCTCCAATCCTTCTTGAAGAAAGGATAGAATCTTAGGAATTTTTACCTTGTCCCAAGGGAATCCTTTAGATTCACACCAACAGATATATTTTTTCCATATTTTGTGGTAAATTTTTCTAGTTACAGGCTTTCTAGCCTGAACAAGAGTATCAATAACAGAATCTGAGAACCCTCGTTTTGATAAGATCAAGCGTTCAATCTCCAAGCAGTCAGTTGGAGTGAGACCAGATTCGGATGTTCGAACGGACCTTGAACAAGAAGGTCTCGTCTCAAAGGTAGCTTCCATGGTGGAGCCGATGACATATTCACCAGATCTGCATACCAAGTCCTGCGTGGCCACGCAGGAGCTATCAAGATCACCGATGCCCTCTCCTGATTGATCCTGGCTACCAGCCTGGGGATGAGAGGAAACGGTGGGAATACATAAGCTAGTTTGAAGGTCCAAGGTGCTACTAGTGCATCTACTAGAGCCGCCTTGGGATCCCTGGATCTGGACCCGTAGCAAGGAACCTTGAAGTTCTGACGAGAGGCCATCAGATCCATGTCTGGAATGCCCCACAGTTGAGTAATTTGGGCAAAGATTTCCGGATGGAGTTCCCACTCCCCCGGATGTAATGTCTGACGACTCAGAAAATCCGCTTCCCAATTTTCCACTCCTGGGATGTGGATTGCAGACAGGTGGCAGGAGTGAGTCTCCGCCCATTGAATGATTTTGGTCACTTCTTCCATCGCCAGGGAACTCCTTGTTCCCCCCTGATGGTTGATGTACGCAACAGTCGTCATGTTGTCTGATTGAAACCGTATGAACTTGGCCTTTGCTAGCTGAGGCCAAGCCTTGAGAGCATTGAGTATCGCCCTCAGTTCCAGAATATTTATCGGTAGAAGAGATTCTTCCCGAGACCAAAGACCCTGAGCTTTCAGGGGTCCCCAGACCGCGCCCCAGCCCATCAGACTGGCATCGGTCGTGACAATGACCCACTCTGGTCTGCGGAAGTTCATCCCTTGTGACAGGTTGTCCAGGGACAGCCACCAACGGAGTGAATCTCTGGTCCTCTGATTTACTTGTATCGTCGGAGACAAGTCTGTATAGTCCCCATTCCACTGACTGAGCATGCACAGTTGTAATGGTCTTAGATGAATGCGCGCAAGAGGAACTATGTCCATTGCCGCTACCATCAAACCTATTACTTCCATGCACTGCGCTATGGAAGGAAGAGGAACGGAATGAAGTATTTGACAAGAGTTCAGAAGTTTTGTTTTTCTGGCCTCTGTCAGAAAAATCCTCATTTCTAAGGAGTCTATTATTGTTCCCAAGAAGGGAACCCTTGTTGACGGAGATAGAGAACTCTTTTCTACGTTCACTTTCCATCCGTGAGATCTGAGAAAGGCCAGGACTATGTCCGTGTGAGCCTTTGCTTGAGGAAGGGACGACGCTTGATCAGAATGTCGTCCAAGTAAGGTACTACTGCAATGCCCCTTGGTCTTAGCACCGCTAGAAGGGACCCTAGTACCTTTGTGAAAATCCTTGGAGCAGTGGCTAATCCGAAAGGAAGTGCCACGAACTGGTAATGCTTGTCCAGGAATGCGAACCTTAGGAACCGATGATGTTCCTTGTGGATAGGAATATGTAGATACGCATCCTTTAAATCCACCGTGGTCATGAATTGACCTTCCTGGATGGAAGGAAGAATTGTTCGAATGGTTTCCATTTTGAACGATGGAACCTTGAGAAACTTGTTTAGGATCTTGAGATCTAAGATTGGTCTGAACGTTCCCTCTTTTTTGGGAACTACGAACAGATTGGAGTAGAACCCCATCCCTTGTTCTCCTGATGGAACAGGATGAATCACTCCCATTTTTAACAGGTCTTCTACACAATGTAAGAATGCCTGTCTCTTTATGTGGTCTGAAGACAATTGAGACCTGTGGAACCTCCCCCTTGGGGGAAGCCCCTTGAATTCCAGAAGATAACCTTGGGAGACTATTTCTAGTGCCCAAGGATCCAGAACATCTCTTGCCCAAGCCTGAGCGAAGAGAGAGAGTCTGCCCCCCACCAGATCCGGTCCCGGATCGGGGGCCAACATTTCATGCTGTCTTGGTAGCAGTGGCAGGCTTCTTGGCCTGCTTTCCCTTGTTCCAGCCTTGCATTGGTCTCCAGGCTGGCTTGGCTTGAGAAGTATTACCCTCTTGCTTAGAGGACGTAGCACTTGGGGCTGGTCCGTTTCTACGAAAGGGACGAAAATTAGGTTTATTTTTGGCCTTGAAAGACCCATCCTGAGGAAGGGCGTGGCCCTTACCCCCAGTGATATCCGAGATAATCTCTTTCAAGTCAGGGCCAAACAGCATTTTCCCCTTGAAAGGAATGTTAAGCAATTTGTTCTTGGAAGACGCATCCGCTGACCAAGATTTCAACCAAAGCGCTCTGCGCGCCACAATAGCAAACCCAGAATTCTTCGCCGCTAACCTAGCCAATTGCAAAGTGGCGTCTAGGGTGAAAGAATTAGCCAATTTGAGAGCACGGATTCTGTCCATAATCTCCTCATAAGGAGGAGAATCACTAGTGATCGCCTTCTCTAGCTCATCGAACCAGAAACATGCGGCTGTAGTGACAGGGACAATGCATGAAATTGGTTGTAGAAGGTAACCTTGCTGAACAAACATCTTTTTAAGCAAACCTTCTAATTTTTTATCCATAGGATCTTTGAAAGCACAACTATCTTCTATGGGTATAGTGGTGCGTTTGTTTAAAGTAGAAACCGCCCCCTCGACCTTGGGGACTGTCTGCCATAAGTCCTTTCTGGGGTCGACCATAGGAAACAATTTTTTAAATATGGGGGGAGGGACGAAAGGTATACCGGGCCTTTCCCATTCTTTATTTACAATGTCCGCCACCCGCTTGGGTATAGGAAAAGCTTCTGGGGGCCCCGGGACCTCTAGGAACTTGTCCATTTTACATAGTTTCTCTGGGATGATCAAATTCTCACAATCATCCAGAGTGGATAACACCTCCTTAAGCAGAGCGCGGAGATGTTCCAACTTAAATTTAAATGTAATCACATCAGGTTCAGCTTGTTGAGAAATTTTCCCTGAATCTGAAATTTCTCCCTCAGACAAAACCTCCCTGGCCCCCTCAGACTGGTGTAGGGGCACTTCAGAACCAATATCATCAGCGTCCTCATGCTCTTCAGTATTTTCTAAAACAGAGCAGTCGCGCTTACGCTGATAAGTGGGCATTTTGGCTAAAATGTTTTTGATAGAATTATCCATTACAGCCGTTAATTGTTGCATAGTAAGGAGTATTGGCGCGCTAGATGTACTAGGGGCCTCCTGAGTGGGCAAGACTGGTGTAGACGAAGGAGGAGATGATGCAGTACCATGCTTACTCCCCTCACTTGAGGAATCATCTTGGGCATCATTTTCTCTAAATTTTGTGTCACATAAATCACATCTATTTAAATGAGAAGGAATCTTGGCTTCCCCACATTCAGAACACAGTCTATCTGGTAGTTCAGACATGTTAAACAGGCATAAACTTGATAACAAAGTACAAAAAACGTTTTAAAATAAAACCGTTACTGTCACTTTAAATTTTAAACTGAACACACTTTATTACTGCAATTGCGAAAAAGAATGAAGGAATTGTTCAAAATTCACCAAAATTTCACCACAGTGTCTTAAAGCCTTAAAAGTATTGCACACCAAATTTGGAAGCTTTAACCCTTAAAATAACGGAACCGGAGCCGTTTTTATCTTTAACCCCTTTACAGTCCCTGGTATCTGCTTTGCTGAGACCCAACCAAGCCCAAAGGGGAATACGATACCAAATGACGCCTTCAGAAAGTCTTTTCTATGTATCAGAGCTCCTCACACATGCGACTGCATGTCATGCTTCTCAAAAACAAGTGCGCAATACCGGCGCGAAAATGAGGCTCTGCCTATGATTAGGGAAAGCCCCTAGAGAATAAGGTGTCCAAAACAGTGCCTGCCGTTATTTTACAAAATACCCAGATTAAAATGATTCCTCAAGGCTAAATATGTGTATATATGAATCGATTTAGCCCAGAAAATGTCTACAGTCTTAAAAAGCCCTTGTGAAGCCCTTATTTACTGTCTGTAATAAAAATGGCTTACCGGATCCCATAGGGAAAATGACAGCTTCCAGCATTACATCGTCTTGTTAGAATGTGTCATACCTCAAGCAGCAAAAGTCTGCTCACTGTTCCCCCAACTGAAGTTAATTCCTCTCAACAGTCCTGTGTGGAACAGCCATCGATTTTAGTAACGGTTGCTAAAATCATTTTCCTCTTACAAACAGAAATCTTCATCTCTTTTCTGTTTCAGAGTAAATAGTACATACCAGCACTATTTTAAAATAACAAACTCTTGATTGAATAATAAAAACTACAGTTAAACACTAAAAAACTCTAAGCCATCTCCGTGGAGATGTTGCCTGTACAACGGCAAAGAGAATGACTGGGGTAGGCGGAGCCTAGGAGGGATCATGTGACCAGCTTTGCTGGGCTCTTTGCCATTTCCTGTTGGGGAAGAGAATATCCCACAAGTAAGGATGACGCCGTGGACCGGACACACCTATGTTGGAGAAATTTAGTTTTATTCTACGACTGCAGCTCCACTCATTTGCTTTGATTTACTCTCTCACTGTCTCTCATATTAGGGTGCCTGAAAAGTTCCAGAAAGGCTGCCCACATATGTAACCTTAACAAAAAGGATAACTAAGTCCCATAAGTAACCCATATGAGTGAAAACCTCAAAAGGCAAAAGCACTTACCTGGATCCAGCTGCAGGGCAGATGACAGCTACTAAGGTGTGACCGGTACTTTAATCCCTGTCAGGGACCTGTAGTAAAAGAAAGAACAGAGTAACCAACCCTGGCTTTCTACAAAGGGGTAGGAAAATTTTAGAAATAAAGCAAAGACTACCTCGCCACCTTCTAACTGCTAAAAGCAACCACTACTCTTACAAAAGAGATTATTGTGGACACAGCTAGACCCCAATCCTTGCTTGCAGGGAAAAGTACCCATTAAACGGATTAAATATCTTCAGACACCAACTTTGCACATCCTCCATTGACAAAGAGAATGACTGGGGATTATGGGTAAGGGAGGTTACTTAACAGCTTTGCTGGGGTGCTCTTTGCCTCCTCCTGCTGGACAGGAGTTGGATATCCCACTAGTAATTGGAATGACGTTGTGGACTCTCCATGCCATAGGAAAGAAATACCCATTAAAGAACTAATTATTCTAACACTTTGTCTGCCATCCTCCTATAGTGATGAAAGGCAAATAATGACTGGGGGGATAGGGGAAGTGGGAGGGATATTTATAGCCTTTAGCTGGGGTGTCTTTGCCTCCTCCTGGTGGCCAGGTGTTGATATTCCCAACAGTAATGAATGAAGTTGTGGACTCTCCCTGCCTTTGGAAAGAAACAAAATTTTGCGTGATTTCTCTCCATGCCAGTAAGTTTTTGATCATTTAAGCCCCGAATGAGATATTGAGGGCTGTTAGACAGGGAGACCAAACTCAGTAAGAGATCAGGTGCTACTAGCCACAGTGGATTGAGAGGGGAGAGCGCAAGCATGCATTAGCGTTGTGCTCCTGGTAGTGTTCCCAAGCACTGTGTGTAAGTACGGCATCATGTCAGTTACTTCTGGTCTCATGTTTATACCCCTATGATGTTGTAGCTAAAAATATAAATCATCCCTGTAATGTTCAATCCATTGAGCTGCACCATATCTAGCCACTTTTTGAATTTCCAGTGTACTGTACATCTCCATCTGTTAATTCTCTGTGGCCTAAATTATCGAAACTATTTAAAATACAGCCACCAAACAGCAAGCGCTATCCAGGGTGCTGAACCAAAAATGTGCTAAGCTCTCATTCCTGCTTTTTCAAATAAATATACCAAGAGAATGAAGAAAAACTGATAATAGGAGTAAATTAGAAAGTTTCTTAATTTTGCATGCTCTATTTGAATCGTGAAAACAAAAATTTGGGTTTAGTATCCCTTTAAAATAATAATTAAAAAAAATAAAAAATTATATATTTAAAAAAAACAAAACATAACTTGTCTCTTATCACAGCCAGAATGAATAAGTTCAGTTCCACAAGGAATGGTATCGCTGTTGCCTGTATCTTAAACTGTATATGCAGTCTGTAATAGACACTTCATCAGCTATTTACATAGGTTATACAAATGTACAGTATATAACAGTTTTGGCTTTAAAAGAAAAGAAAGAAAATAAAAAAAGGAACAAGGCAATAGTTTTATTTACATAGTTAAATAGTTCAGCGCAGAACTTTACATAAATTCACATTTTCTTTTTTACGATAAATACAGTTCATTTTGAATATCTTGAGCACAGTATATTCCAATTGGAATTTTCGGGAAAAATAAAAAAATACAAATAAAAAATCAAAACAATTTAATCAAAAATACTGCACATTGGTCTCAAAAAGAAAGTGCTGCTTCTAAAAAGCAACTGCATTAAATGCAATAGTTCTTTTTTTCTGTGACCTATTGATAATATTAGGGCTTTGAGCCAACATGTAGGATTTTCTTGCACTCCAGTCACAAATGCTGCTGGTAGCTATCAGTCACTATCATATTCTTCTATCTTGAAATCTGCTTCCTCCGTAGCTGACATGGCAGCAGATGGTTGGGGCTGGCTAGCTGTCAGCTCACTTTCCACTCCTTGACTAGAGGAGGGTGTGGAAGGCTCTGATCCATTACCCTTTTTAGTATTGGATTTGTCTATCTCATATCTTTCTTTTTCAGCTCCAAAACAAGTAGAGTCGTCATCTTCTCCACTCTCTGGAACACCGGGATCTTTATCAGTAAGGGCTTCAAGCTTTAACCTGAAAGTAAAAAAAAAATGTTTATATTAGAATTGTCTACACCAATATTTTTCAACTTCAGTGTTCATCTAACCCTTAAAGGTCAGTTTGTTAAAGTATTTTCCATCATGAACTGATCAGTCACAATAAAATAAATGGAGGGACAAAATCCTAAATATCCTACAAAGCAGGGGAGGATTATAAAAAGATACTGAAACCTTTCTTGGTCTCAATTTTCACTGTCTGAAATATGGAGAAAAACTTTCTTGTATTTGTAATACTGGTATCCAGAACAGACAGGGGAAAATAGTTGCACACAATACTACAAGGAATGTATGGGACACAAGAAGTGACAGTGCCAACTGTGCCTCTGTGAAGCCATAGCTTTCACAAGACAAGTTACATTCCAGTGACCATGTACAATTTACCAACAGCATTACTCAATATTCCATGAGTAAGGGTTAGGTTGGCATTAACACAATGTTTGCCAGAACCATGCAGATTAAGAAGGTATGACTTTTTGTGTGTTATACAGCTGCTGTTTGTCGCCCATGACGTTTCAGGGTCACTATACTGCTTTGTTCTTTCACAACAATAACTTCAAACTGGATTATTGAATTCTATAGAACAAATAAAGTTGAAGAGATAGATAAGTCAAAATTAAACTTGCATGATTCAGATAGAGTTTGTAATTTTAAGACAAATTGAAATGTACTTATATATTCAAATTTAGTTTGTTCTCTTGTTATAATTTGAATATGAATATGTACATATCCTACACTACAGTGAGATAGCTGGTGATTGGTGGCTACACATGTCTCTTGTCATTGACTCACCAGATGTATTCAGCTAGCGCCCAGTAGTGCATTGCTGTTCTGGTGCTGACTTTAACTATCGGTGTGTTTAATCCCTTTGCAGGGGTTAAACGCACAGTTATATATAAGCAATAGTGCAATAATAAAATACTATAACATATTAGAAAATATTTTTTTTTTTAGTCTAAACATCATTACCTTCCAAAATGTCTTTTCAAGGGTAAGCGACCCACATCCTGTATAAATGCAATCTGGGCTGAAAATATAAAGCATAACAAATGTGTCTTTTTAAAATGGTACTTCTGCTGTACAAATACATGCAAATGAAATAAATACAGCCTCATTTAAACAAAGTTTAGACTTAAACTTCCTGACACGTACGTTAAATTGCATTAGATGGATGAGAACAATGACTCATAAAGGATATGAATTACTCTATACAACAGATCATAAAAGTGTTAATGCACTAAAATCTAAGACACCAAAGGTAGATTGTTGTTCATGGGGGACATAATTAAAAACCCTGTTCCTTGTTGGCAGTTATAATGCTCCCAAAAACAGAAATAACACTGCATACCTGGGTTTGTGATGGTTACACACTCCAGAAGTTGTTATTTTAGTTGAGGAACTAGTACTTTTATCTTGTATTCATTTACACTATACTTACTAAAACATAAAATTTAATGGTTGATAAGAACCAAAAGGCCCATCAAGTCTTACTTCCTAGGATAGTCTTATGCGTGTCCCTGGTATTTTATAATTCTTTTACAGTCCTTGTGTTTGCCACCTCTATTTGAAATGTATTTCATGAATCAACCACCCTTTCTGTAAAAAAAAATAAAAAAATTGCTTCCTCACATTTCTACTGAACCTGTTACCCTCTAATTTAAGATTGTGACCCCTATTTTTGTTTGTTTTTTGTGGAAAATGCTTTCAGCTTCCACTTTATTAAGTCCCACTATATATTTGAAAATTTCTATCAAAAGATGCATAAAAACAAAGTTTATGCTTACCTGATAATTTTGTTTCTTTCTTGACACAATGAGTCCACGGATCATCTAATTACTATTGGGAATATCACTTCTGCCCAGCAGGAGGCAGCAAAGAGCACCACAGCAAAGCTGTTAAATATCACCTCCCTTCCCTCCAACCCCAGTTGGCACCACTGCGTGAAGAACCTTTCTCCCAAAAGAGGCCTCAGCCGAGGCAAAAGTGTCAAATTTATAGAATTTTGAAAAAGTGCTAAGAGAGGACCAAGTTGCAGTCTTGCAAATCTGTTCCACAGAAGCTTCATTTTTGAATACCCAGGAAGAGGAAACAGCACTCATAGAATGAGCCTTAACTCTCTCAGGAGGCTGCTGTCCAGCAGTTTCATAGGCAAAGCGAATGATACTCTTCAGCCACAAAGAAAGAGAAGTAACCGTAGCTTTCTGCCACTTACGTTTCCCAGAGTATACCACAAACAGAGCAGAAGACTGACAAAAATCCTTAGTCGCCTGTAAATAGAATTTTAATGCACGCACCACGTCTAGATTGTGCAAAAGCCGTTCCTTTTGAGAAGAAGGATTAGGACACCAGGAAGGAACAACACTCTCCTGATTAATGTTCCGGTCTGAAACTACCTTAGGGAGAAACCCTAACTTAGTACGCAAAACCACCTTATCCGAATGAAAAATAAGGTAAGGAGACTCATACTGTAATGCCGAGAGCTCTGACACTCTACGAGCAGATGAAATAGCAACAAGAAACAAAACTTTCCAAGATAACAAGTTAATATTGAAGTAATGCATAGGCTCAAACGGAGCCTCTTGAAGAACCTTAAGAACTAAATTAAGACTCTAGGGAGGAATAACTGGCTTGAACACAGGCCTGAATATTGACCAAGGCCTGACAAAATGATTGCACGTCTGGGACGTCCGCCAGACGTTTATGTATCAAAATAGACAAGGCAGATATTTGACCCTTTAGGGAACTTGCAGATAAACCCTTCTCCAAACTCTCTTGGAGAAAGGACAGAATTCTAGGAATCCTAACTCTACTCCAAGAGTAGCCCTTGGATTCACACCAATATAGATATTTACGCCATATCTTATGGTAAATCTTTCTGGTCACAGGTTTACGAGCCTGAATCATGGTCACAATGACCGATTCTGAAAATCCACGCTTGGATTAAATTAAGCGTTCAATCTCCAAGCAGTCAGCTTCAGAGAAACTAGATTTGGATGAAGGAAGGATCCTTGAAGTAGAAGGTCCTTTCTCAACGGAAGTCTCCAAGGTGGATGAGATGACATGTCCACCAGGTCCCCATAACAAATCCTGCAAGGCCACGCCAGTGCAATGAGGATCACAGACGCCCTCTCCTGCTCGATTCGAGCAATGACCCGAGGTAGAAGAGTGAAAGGAGGAAATAGGTATGCAAGACTGAAATTCCAAGGTACCGCCAGTGCGTCTATCAGTACAGCCTGAGGGTCCTTTGACCTCGCCCGTACCTCGGAAGCTTTGCATTCTGCCGACATGCCATGAGATCCAATTCTGGCTGACCCCATTTGAGAATCAGGCTGGAAAAAACTTCCGGATGGAGTTCCTACTCCCCCGGGTGAAAGGTCTGCCTGCTCAGGAAGTCTGCCTCCCAGATGTCCACTCCTGGGATGTGGATCGCCGACAGACAGCGATTGTGGGTCTCCGCCCACTGAATTATCTTGGCTACCTCTGTCATGGCCAAGGAACTCCGAGTTTCTCCCTGATGGTTGATGTAAGCCACTGAAGTTATGTTGTCCGACTGGAACCTAATGAACCGGGTCGAGGCTAACTGAGGCCAGGCCAGAAGAGCATTGAAGATTGCTCTCAGCTCCAGAATGTTTATGGGTAGAACAGACTCCGACCGAGTCCATGTTCCAGGAGCCTTTAGAAAGCCCCAGACTGCTCCCCATCCCAGAAGGCTGGCGTCTGTTGTCACAATCACCCAAGAGGGTCTGCGAAAACAGGTTCCCTGGGAGAGATGATCCTGAGACAACTACCAAAGAAGAGAATCCCTTGTCTCCTGCTCCAGCTGTAATCGTGGAGACAGATCCGCATAATCTCCGTTCCACTGACTGAACATGCTTAACCGCAGAGGTCTGAGGTGGAAACGGGCGAACGGGATGATGTCCATTGCCGCTACCATCAGACTGATTACCTCCATGCACTGAGCCACTGATGACCGAGGAGAGGACTGAAGCGCTAGGCAAGAATCGAAAATCTTTGATTTCCTGACTTCTATCAGAAACATTTTCATTGATAAGGAATCTATTATGGTTCCCAAGAAAATTACCCTTGTAGTTGGAACTAAGGGACTCTTTTCCAAATTTACCTTCCATCCGTGCGATCACAGTAACGATAACAACATTTCCGTGTGGGATCTTGCTTGTTGAAAGGATGGCGCCTAAACCAGAATGTCGTCCAGATAAGGCGCCACTGCAATGCCCCGCAATCTGAGCACCACCAACAGGGATCCCAGAACCTTTGAGAAAATTCTGGGAGCTGTGGCAAGGCCGAATGGAACAGCCACAAACTTGAAGTGTTTGCCTAGAAATTGCCTCAGAAACTTGCGATGGTCCCTGTGGATGGGAACATGCAGGTACACTACCGTTGTCATAAATTGACCCTCTTGGACCAAAGGAAGAATGGAACGAATAGTTTCCATCTTGAAGGACAGCACTCTGAGGAATTTGTTTAGACACTTGAGATCTAAAATTGGTCTGAAGGTTCCCTCCTTTTTGGGAACCACAAACAGATTGGAGTAGAACCCCAGACGCTGTTCCTGCATCGGAACTGTAACTATCACTCCCAGGTCGGAGAGGTCCCGAACACAGTGTAAGAACGCCTCTCTTTTTGTTTGATCTACAGATAATCTTGAAAGCAGAAACCTGCCCCTGGGAGGAAAGGTTTTGAACTCTAGTTTGTATCCCTGGGACACGATATCCACCGCCCAGTGATCCTGAACATCTCGAACCCAAGCCTGAGTGAAGAAGGAAAGTCTGCCCCCCACAAGATCCGGTCCCGGATCGGGGCAGGCCCTTCATGCTGTTTTTAAATCAATAACGAAAGGAACGAAAATTACTCTGACGTCCATTTTGTTTATTTCTCTTATCCTAAGGGAGGAAATGGCCCTTTCCTCCCGTAATGTCAGAAATTATTTCTGTCAAACCCGGCCCAAACAAGATCTTTCCCGTGTAAGGAATCGCCAAAAGTTTAGACTTAGATGACACATCCGCAGACCAAGATTTTATCAAACCAGTATGCTGCTGCACTAGTGACTGTAGCAATACAAGCCGCAGGTTGCCATTGTAAACCCTGGTGTACATACATTTTCTTGAGTAACCCCTCTAAATTCTTATCCATAGGATCCTTAAAGGAACAACTATCCTCTATGGGAATAGTTGTGCTCTTGGCTAGCGTGGAAATTGCCCCTTCCACCTTGGGTACCATCTGCCAAGACTCCTTGATAGAGTCTGCTATAGGAAACATCTTTTTAAATATAGGGGGTGGAGAAAAACAGAATTTATGTTTACCTGATAAATTACTTTCTCCAACGGTGTGTCCGGTCCACGGCGTCATCCTTACTTGTGGGATATTCTCTTCCCCAACAGGAAATGGCAAAGAGCCCAGCAAAGCTGGTCACATGATCCCTCCTAGGCTCCGCCTTCCCCAGTCATTCGACCGACGTAAAGGAGGAATATTTGCATAGGAGAAATCATATGATACCGTGGTGACTGTAGTTAAAGAAAATAAATTATCAGACCTGATTAAAAAACCAGGGCGGGCCGTGGACCGGACACACCGTTGGAGAAAGTAATTTATCAGGTAAACATAAATTCTGTTTTCTCCAACATAGGTGTGTCCGGTCCACGGCGTCATCCTTACTTGTGGGAACCAATACCAAAGCTTTAGGACACGGATGAAGGGAGGGAGCAAATCAGGTCACCTAGATGGAAGGCACCACGGCTTGCAAAACCTTTCTCCCAAAAATAGCCTCAGAAGAAGCAAAAGTATCAAATTTGTAAAATTTAGTAAAAGTGTGCAGTGAAGACCAAGTCGCTGCCTTACATATCTGATCAACAGAAGCCTCGTTCTTGAAGGCCCATGTGGAAGCCACAGCCCTAGTGGAATGAGCTGTGATTCTTTCAGGAGGCTGCCGTCCGGCAGTCTCGTAAGCCAATCTGATGATGCTTTTAATCCAAAAAGAGAGAGAGGTAGAAGTTGCTTTTTGACCTCTCCTTTTACCAGAATAAACAACAAACAAGGAAGATGTTTGTCTAAAATCCTTTGTAGCATCTAAATAGAACTTTAGAGCACGAACTACATCCAAATTGTGCAACAAACGTTCCTTCTTTGAAACTGGATTCGGACACAAAGAAGGCACGACTATCTCCTGGTTAATGTTTTTGTTAGAAACAACTTTCGGAAGAAAACCAGGTTTAGTACGCAGAACCACCTTATCTGCATGGAACACCAGATAAGGGGGAGAACACTGCAGAGCAGATAATTCTGAAACTCTTCTAGCAGAAGAAATTGCAACCAAAAACAAAACTTTCCAAGATAATAACTTAATATCAACGGAATGTAAGGGTTCAAACGGAACCCCCTGAAGAACTGAAAGAACTAAATTGAGACTCCAAGGAGGAGTCAAAGGTTTGTAAACAGGCTTGATTCTAACCAGAGCCTGAACAAAGGCTTGAACATCTGGCACAGCTGCCAGCTTTTTGTGAAGTAACACAGACAAGGCAGAAATCTGTCCTTTCAAAGAACTTGCAGATAATCCTTTCTCCAAACCTTCTTGAAGAAAGGATAGAATCTTAGGAATTTTTTTTTTTTTTTTTAGTTTTCAAAATTTTTTATTGAGAGTAAAACAAGTACATACATTCAAAATGCAAGAAATAAAAATGAGTTACATTGTTGACTCGCTTCACAGTTGAAGTAATACAGGGGTATAGGGGAAGGGAGGGGAGGAAAAATGGGAGAATAAACAAATAAGGTTACAATGGTTACAAGGATAAGCATATTATCTGGGTCAAAAAGCAGTTCTATGTTACATGAACATAATTTTACATGGACCGATTAATTTTGGACCTCCTGAGTGGTTGGAGTTTTAGACTGTATGTAAGTTTCCCACATAAAGGTCATTTGGGCATATGTGTCCATAGTTTTGTTTTTCATGTAATGGTATTCTTCTAAGGAAAGGGTGCGATGACACTCTAATTGCCATTGTGCTAGGGAAGGGACTTTATTTGATTTCCAGTTTCTAGCTAGTATGATTTTAAAGCTATTGCTTAAAATATGGAATAGTTTTTTGGAGGGGGTGGGGAGTTTGTTTGGGATCTTATTAAAAAGCCACATACATGGATCGGGGGGGGTGGGTGTACCTAAGATTGAGCTAGATTCCTTAGCAATCAGTGCCCACGCGGGGGATAATTTGTCACATTGCCACCATATGTGGGACATGTGGCACTCAGCTGAACCACATCTCCAGCACTGTGCTGATTTGAGTTTGTAGATCTTTTTGCATCTTTCTGGGGTCAGATACCATCGCTGCAGGATTTTGATATTGAGTTCGATGAATTTACAGGAAATTGAAGTCTTTTTAATATTGTTAAAGATTTGTAGGGCTTCTGTATATGTAATCTCTGTTCCTAATTCGGAATTCCATCTATCTATATAATATGGGAGCGAACCGTGTGGTTGTTGTGACAAGATTGTGTGTGTGATGGACAGTGCGTGCCTGGTCGGAGTATTTTTATGGCAGAGGGATTCTAGGGGTGTTAGTGATCTGGTCATGTTAGAAGTTTGTGGGTGGGTTGTAATGTATGAGTGACATTGTCTGTAGAAGAGCCAGTCTTTGAAGACTAGAAACCCTGTGGATATTAGTTCCTGTCGTGTGGGAGAGTGCTGTTCGTTTCCCATATGGTATATCTGTAAGGACCGGAGGGGGGTATTGGTAAGTCTGTTTGATAGTGGGAGGCCCGGATGGAACTCGGTATTGTGAGTCAAGGGTGTTAGTGGGGAGAATTTGGTCGAAATATTGGGGTATTCAATTAGCATTTTGTCCCACGCTTTATACGTTTCCAGAGTAATTTGCGAGGGGGATTTTAAGAATCTTCCTCGGTCCTTTGGTGTCCAGCATAATTGGCCTAAGTGTTGGGTTTGTGATAGGTCGTGTTCTAATTGGACCCATAGTTTGTTGTCTAAGTTACTGTGCCAATCTATAATGCGCTGCAGGAATGTAGCTTGTCTGTACCTGTGAAAGTCTGGAACCCCGAGGCCTCCCATAGTTATGGGTAGGAGCATAATTTTTTTGCTGATTCTTGCTCTGTTATTGAACCAAATAAAGTCCAATACATTTGACTGTAATGTATTCATGAAACTCGGTGGGAGTGGGATGGGCAAGGTCTGAAAGAGGTAGAGAATTCTAGGGAGGATGATCATCTTAACAACATTTATTCTTCCTAGCCAGGAGATATGTGTTTTTTTCCAGGATGAGAGATCCGTTATTATTTTGGAGAGGAGGGGTTTGTGATTTAAGGCAAATAAGTGGTCCGGGGTTGGAGTTAGGTGAATACCTAAATATCGGAGTGATGTGGGCTGCCATCTGAATGGACATATTGGTTTGATTGTGTCTAAATCTTCCTGGGGGAGATTTATGTTCATGATTTCCGACTTTTTCTTATTAATTAAGAAGTTAGATACGACTCCGAATTCGTCTAGTAATTGGAGAATATGAGGAATAGTGGTAAGTGGGTTTGTGATACAGAACAGGACGTCATCTGCATAAAGCATTATTTTGTGGTGTGAATTTTGAGTTTGTATGCCTGTGATTAGTGGTTGATTACGAACTTTGTGGGCTAGTGCTTCAATCGCACAGGCAAATAGGAGTGGGGAGAGGGGGCAGCCCTGTCTGGTTCCATTGGTGATGTGAAAGGGGGCAGATAGGGACCCGTTTACTCGTACTCTGGCTGTGGGGGTGGTGTACATGGCAAAAACCCTGCTTGTAAATTCTTGCCCCAGGCCCATTTTTAATAGTACCGCTCTCAGAAACTGCCAACCGACGCGGTCAAAGGCTTTTTCCGCGTCGGTCGACAAGACCAAGAGCGGAATGTTCCTAAGTTTGGCGTGTTCTATCAATTGGGTTGCCCTGATCGTATTATCCTTAGCTTCTCTTGCTGGGACAAAGCCGACTTGATCTTTGCCAATTAATTGTGGAAGGACGGTGTTTAGTCGGGTGGCTAAAATCTTGGCATAAATTTTTAAATCTGTATTTAGTAGGGAAATTGGTCTGTAGTTTTCTACACGCTCAGGGTCTTTCCCAGGTTTCGGTATTATGGAAATAATAGCCTCCAGGTTCTGTGTGGGGAAAGGGTTGTCTGACGTAATTGAGTTAAAGAGGGTCAGTAGGTGTGGAGATAGGATGTCTGTGTATTTCTTGTAATAATAGTTTGTGTAACCATCTGGGCCTGGGGCTTTATCAGTGGGAAGGTCTGTTATGGTCTTTCGGATTTCCAGTAATGTAAAGGGCTGTTGGAGAAGAGTTAGTTGCTCTTTCGCTACCTCGGGGAAGTGTATATCTGATAAAAAGCATTCAATACGTGATGCAATGTCAGTCGGGGTGTGAGTGTGTTGGATTGGGGATGTTGCAGTAAGGTTGTATAGGTGGTCGTAGTAAGATCGGAATGATTCTGCTATGTTGGAGGTATCATGATGTGTTTTGTCAGTGGTTTTGATCTTAAGAATATATGTGCGGTTGGATGTGCGTTTCAGTTTGCGGGCAAAAAGTCTGCTACATTTATTATCCCCTTCATAGAATGATTGTTTTAATTTAAAGGCTAGTCTTTTACATTCCTTGTCTAGTAGATTTGTTGTGATTTGTTTGCTTTCCTGTAAGGCTTTAGCTAGTTGTGTGTCAGTAGGCTTTTTTTTGAGCTGTATCTCCAGCTCATTCATCTTGTACAGGGAGTCCTGTAACAGGAGTCTCTGTTGTTTTCTATGGTGAGATTGCATACTCATTAATTCCCCTCGCATAGTCCCTTTGTGTGCTTCCCATATGTTATGAAAGTTTGGCACTGAGCCAAGGTTAATATCAAAGAATTCTTGTATAGCTTTCTGTAACTTATCCGTGTATTGTGGGAGGTCTAAAAGTTCTTCATTGAGTTTCCAAGTATAGGTGGAGGGAGAAGCTGAGGGCCAATGTATGATGCATGATACTATGGAATGGTCTGACCAGGATGTTGATAGAATCGAGGATTGTGTGGCATATGATAGGGAGGTGACGTCGGTTAGGATGTAGTCTATGCGGGTGTAGCGTGAGTGTGGGTGCGAGAAAAAGGTAAAGTCTTCTACATCTGGGTGGTGTATCCTCCACACATCATGGACGGCTAGGTCCCTCAGTTTTTGTCTTATAGAGGCTATGGTTCTGTGTGGTGTAGATGAGGTGTGGTTGGAGTTATCCTTAAAGGGATCTAGAGTGATGTTAAGATCGCCCCCTAAGATTAGCATACCTTTAGTGACTTCTAAAATTTTATTTGTCAGGGAAGATATAAATTTGTCTTGGGCGGTATTGGGGGTGTATGCGCTTACTAAGGTTGTTGTTGTGTTATAAAGTTTGCCCACTAAAATTAAGTATCTGCCTTCTGCGTCTTTATGGGAGTCTAGCAGCTGGAAGGGTATCCCCTTCCTAATTAGAATTCCCACACCGTTAGTTTTGGAGGTGTTAGAAGAATAATATGAGGGGCCATGCTTATATAGAAAGGTTTTGGGTTCGTGGCCCTTTAAGAAATGGGACTCTTGTATAAATATTATATCGCCTCTTTTACTTTTGAGGTCTCGAATAACTATATTCCTTTTGTGAGGGTTGTTTAGGCCCTTTGCATTAATGGACAGGAAAGTTAACGGTCTACTGACTTTTGCATTGTGAGTCATTATGTGTTACTATATGGCATGTATGAAAACATAATTTGGGTCTTGTTCGGGGTCTGTCTGGTTCATATGTGTGTTCTGATGGGGAAAAAAGTGAGGTTGAGTATTGTCTGGATCTGTGTAAATTCCTTGTGTGAGTATACCAAAATAAGCAGTTAAGTACTTGTAGTAACCTTTGGGGGATAGGGTGGTTGGTCAAGGGGGAGGGATGGTAAAGAACCATAATGGTGACTGAAATTGCTTTCATTTCAGTCGGAGGTTTTACAACAGAGAGGACTTAGTTGTTTTAATAAAACAAAATAACAGTGCAAACATATAAGTTAAGAGTTGCATACTTAAACCTTCAAAGAGAAAAATTAAATGGTAAGTTGACCTGTACAGGTCAGAATACGGGTGGTTAATTCTTCACCACAGTCAAAACTATGAATTGTAGATTAAGCTAGGTAAGAACATTGTAATTGTAAATAAGTACAAAACTAACAAGGAATGCATAATTAACTTTAGCAAAACAAAACAGATTAAACATGACAACAATAGTTCGTCTAGATCGTAGATGTAATCTCACCCACTGTAGAAATCAAGATAAAATGACAGTTCTGTCAGTCTCCAGTAGTAGCTGGAGAGGTGTAGGAGTGTTCTCTCCGTTTCTTGTTAAGAGACTGGACTTTAGTCCAGGATGTCTTCTGCAGGGTGGTAAGATGTGAGCGCAGAGTGGGGGGTTGAAAGTCGTCGGAGGAAGATGGAGGTCCCGGGGGTTTCAGGGGGATTCCCAATCCTTTAGAAAGTTTATCCAGGTCCTGAATACCTTTCTAGATGAGTATCGTCCCTTCATGTGGGACTATTAGGCTGAATGGGAACCCCCAGCGATACTTGATATTTCTATCCTGTAGAACAGAGGTGATGAAGCGAGCTTCTTTTCGTTTTTGAATAGTACTTGGGCATAGGTCTGGATATATTTGTAAATCATGATCCAAGTACGAAATCGTGTGGGAGGACCTTGCTTTTTGCCAAATAGTTTCTCTGTCGTTGAATTTAAGAAATTTGAGAATGACGTCTCTGGGAGGTGCATTGGGGGGGGGTGGGGGTCGGAGGGATCTGTGGGCTCTTTCAATTTCCCATGATGGGGCTTGTTGGTCGCCTACAATCTGACGAAAGAGGCTTTGTAGATATTCCATCAGATCAGCAGCTTTTATAGCTTCTGGGATCCCCCTAATACGGAGGTTGCTTCTCCGCCCCCTGTTTTCTAAGTCCTCTATTTTCTCTTGCATGGTCTCAATTTGATCTTCTTGTGCATTTACTTGACTGTGTAATAAACTGATTACTTCAGATGTTGTGTCCTGTGTTTCTTCTATGTCTACTATTCTTTCGCTCATTTCTGTCATGTTTTTTCGCAAAGATGTTAGCTCTTTTGTTATAAGAGTTTTAAGTGAGTCAAAATCTTCCTTTGATGGGAGTTTGGCAATGTCCTGTTTTAGTTGTATCAGATAATCTGCTGCAGGAGTGGGGTCAGTGGGAGCATTGTTATCCGAAGAGTCTGTGTCTTGCACTTCTGGTGAGTTAGCGTGAAAAAAGGAGCTGACCAGAGTATTAGCTTGGGTCTGGCTTTTAAGGTTTTTGTCCCCTTTATTTTTATGCTTGGTCGTCATTTTTGTTTGTATTCTTATGATGGTGCAATGCTTAGTTAGGAAGAAAAAAAAAACGGAATGTGGGCCCTGGAGGCTCAAAACTTCCTGTGTAGTGGCTCTCGGTTCTTCAGGCGTAGCAAATGTGAAGCTGCGGTAATGAAGATTAAATGCGGAGCGCTTTGTTAGTTCACATGCATTCCTGAGTAGTTTCTTATCATGTATTTAATAGTTCTTTGCTGTCCCCATATTCTCAAAAGTGGCGTAGGTATGAGTGTATTTCTACAGTGTGCATCTTGGTCCGCTTCAGTGCGGCTATGTTTTTTGATAATTAGGTACTTTTTCCTTCTAGCGTGCTTTCTTACTGAACTCCTACATATTCACAATGTGTTTGTTAGTTAACTCACATGCTGCTGTTGTTGTTCGTTGCCGCGGGAGTACCAAGATGGCGGCGGCACTGTGCGGAGCGGAGTTTTCACTGCGGTTGTTCAGGAGAGCCCGAACGCTCCCAATAGCCTCATTAGTATCTTTGTGGTCTCTGAGTGTTTAGTCGCCTGTTTTTCGTAGTGAAGGGTGAATAGCACCTGTTTGAACCGAAGTTTGTCCTTCTATTGTACCGGAGCTGTGTGACTACGCAGCCATTTGCCTGCCCGGCCAAGCCCCGCCGAATCTTAGGAATTTTTATCTTGTCCCAAGGAAATCCTTTAGATTCACACCAACAGATATATTTTTTCCATATCTTGTGGTAGATTTTTCTAGTTACAGGCTTTCTGGCCTGAACAAGAGTATCAATGACAGAATCTGAGAACCCTCGCTTTGATAAGATCAAGCGTTCAATCTCCAAGCAGTCAGTTGGAGTGAGACCAGATTCGGATGTTCGAACGGACCTTGAACAAGAAGGTCTCGTCTCAAAGGTAGCTTCCATGGTGGAGCCGATGACATATTCACCAGGTCTGCATACCAAGTCCTGCGTGGCCACGCAGGAGCTATCAAGATCACCGATGCCCTCTCCTGATTGATCCTGGCTACCAGCCTGGGGATGAGAGGAAACGGCGGGAATACATAAGCTAGTTTGAAGGTCCAAGGTGCTACTAGTGCATCTACTAGAGTCGCCTTGGGATCCCTGGATCTGGACCCGTAGCAAGGAACCTTGAAGTTCTGACGAGAGGCCATCAGATCCATGTCTGGAATGCCCCACAATTGAGTGATTTGGGCAAAGATTTCCGGATGGAGTTCCCACTCCCCCGGATGAAAGTCTGACGACTCAGAAAATCCGCTTCCCAGTTTTCCACTCCTGGAATGTGGATTGCAGACAAGTGGCAGGAGTGAGTCTCCGCCCATTGAATGATTTTGGTCACTTCTTCCATCGCCAGGGAACTCCTTGTTCCCCCCTGATGGTTGATGTACGCAACAGTCGTCATGTTGTCTGATTGAAACCGTATGAACTTGGTCTTTGCTAGCTGAGGCCAAGCCTTGAGAGCATTGAGTATCGCTCTCAGTTCCAGAATATTTATCGGGAGAATAGATTCCTCCCGAGACCAAAGACCCTGCGCTTTCAGGGGTCCCCAGACCGCGCCCCAGCCCACCAGACTGGCGTCGGTCGTGACAATGACCCACTCTGGTCTGCGGAAGCTCATCCCCTGTGACAGGTTGTCCAGGGACAGCCACCAACTGAGTGAATCTCTGGTCCTCTGATCTACTTGTATCGTCGGAGACAAGTCTGTATAGTCCCCATTCCACTGACTGAGCATGCACAGTTGTAATGGTCTTAGATGAATTCGCGCAAAAGGAACTATGTCCATTGCCGCTACCATCAAACCTATTACTTCCATGCACTGCGCTATGGAAGGAAGAGGAACAGAATGAAGTATTTGACAAGAGTTTAGAAGTTTTGATTTTCTGGCCTCTGTCAGAAAAATCCTCATTTCTAAGGAGTCTATTATTGTTCCCAAGAAGGGAACCCTTGTTGACGGAGATAGAGAACTTTTTTCTACGTTCACTTTCCACCCGTGAGATCTGAGAAAGGCCAGGACAATGTCCGTGTGAGCCTTTGCTTGTGTAAGGGACGACGCTTGAATCAGTATGTCGTCCAAGTAAGGTACTACTGCAATGCCCCTTGGTCTTAGCACCGCTAGAAGGGACCCTAGTACCTTTGTGAAAATTCTTGGAGCAGTGGCTAATCCGAACGGGAGTGCCACAAACTGGTAATGCTTGTCCAGAAATGTGAACCTTAGGAACCGATGATGTTCCTTGTGGATAGGAATATGTAGATACGCATCCTTTAAATCCACCGTGGTCATGAATTGGCCTTCCTGGATGGAAGGAAGAATTGTTCGAATGGTTTCCATTTTGAACGATGGAACCTTGAGAAACTTGTTTAGGATCTTGAGATCTAAGATTGGTCTGAATGTTCCCTCTTTTTTGGGAACTACGAACAGATTGGAGTAGAACCCCATCCCTAGTTCTCCTAATGGAACAGGATGAATCACTCCCATTTTTAACAGGTCTTCTACGCAATGTAAGAATGCCTGTCTTTTTATGTGGTCTGAAGACAATTGAGACCTGTGGAACCTCCCCCTTGGGGGAAGCCCCTTGAATTCCAGAAGATAACCTTGGGAGACTATTTCTAGCGCCCAAGGATCCAGAACATCTCTTGCCCAAGCCTGAGTGAAGAGAGAGAGTCTGCCCCCCACCAGATCCGGTCCCGGATCGGGGGCCGACATCTCATGCTGTCTTGGTAGCAGTGGCAGGTTTCTTGGCCTGCTTACCTTTGTTCCAGCCTTGCATTGGCCTCCAGGCTGGCTTGGCTTGAGAAGTATTACCCTCTTGCTTAGAGGACGTAGCACTTGGGGCTGGTCCGTTTCTGCGAAAGGGACGAAAATTAGGTTTATTTTTGGCCTTGAAAGACCTATCCTGAGGAAGGGCGTGGCCCTTGCCCCCAGTGATATCGGAAATAATCTCTTTCAAGTCAGGGCCAAACAGCGTTTTCCCCTTGAAAGGAATGTTAAGCAATTTGTTCTTGGAAGACGCATCCGCTGACCAAGATTTTAGCCAAAGCGCTCTGCGCGCCACAATAGCAAAACCAGAATTTTTCGCCGCTAACCTAGCCAATTGCAAAGTGGCGTCTAGGGTGAAAGAATTAGCCAATTTGAGAGCATGAATTCTGTCCATAATCTCCTCATAAGAAGAATCTTTATTGAGCGCCTTTTCTAGTTCATCGAACCAGAAACACGCTGCTGTAGTGACAGGAACAATGCATGAAATTGGTTGTAGAAGGTAACCTTGCTGGACAAACATCTTTTTAAGCAAACCCTCTAATTTTTTATCCATAGGATCTTTGAAAGCACAACTATCTTCTATGGGTATAGTGGTGCGTTTGTTTAGAGTAGAAACCGCCCCCTCGACCTTGGGGACTGTCTGCCATAAGTCCTTTCTGGGGTCGACCATAGGAAACAATTTCTTAAATATGGGGGGAGGGACGAAAGGTATACCGGGCCTTTCCCATTCTTTATTTACAATGTCCGCCACCCGCTTGGGTATAGGAAAAGCTTCGGGGGGCCCCGGGACCTCTAGGAACTTGTCCATTTTACATAATTTCTCTGGAATGACCAAATTCTCACAATCATCCAGAGTAGATAACACCTCCTTAAGCAGAGCGCGGAGATGTTCCAATTTAAATTTAAATGTAATCACATCAGGTTCAGCTTGTTGAGAAATTTTCCCTGAATCTGAAATTTCTCCCTCAGACAAAACCTCCCTGGCCCCCTCAGACTGGTGTAGGGGCACTTCAGAACCAATATCATCAGCGTCCTCATGCTCTTCAGTATTTTCTAAAACAGAGCAGTCGCGCTTTCGCTGATAAGTGGGCATTTTGGCTAAAATGTTTTTGATAGAATTATCCATTACAGCCGTTAATTGTTGCATAGTAAGGAGTATTGGCGCACTAGATGTACTAGGGGCCTCCTGTGTGGGCAAGACTGGTGTAGACGAAGGAGGGGATGATGCAGTACCATGCTTACTCCCCTCACTTGAGGAATCATCTTGGGCATCATTTTCTCTAAATTTTGTGTCACATAAATCACATCTATTTAAATGAGAAGGAACCTTGGCTTCCCCACATACAGAACACAGTCTATCTGGTAGTTCAGACATGTTAAACAGGCATAAACTTGATAACAAAGTACAAAAAACGTTTTAAAATAAAACCGTTACTGTCACTTTAAATTTTAAACTGAACACACTTTATTACTGCAAATGTGAAAAAGTATGAAGGAATTGTTCAAAATTCACCAAAATTTCACCACAGTGTCTTAAAGCCTTAAAAGTATTGCACACCAAATTTGGAAGCTTTAACCCTTAAAATAACGGAACCGGAGCCGTTTTTATATTTAACCCCTTTACAGTCCCTGGTATCTGCTTTGCTGAGACCCAACCAAGCCCAAAGGGGAATACGATACCAAATGACGCCTTCAGAAAGTCTTTTCTATGTATCAGAGCTCCTCACACATGCATCTGCATGTCATGCTTCCCAAAAACAAGTGCGCAATAGAGGCGCGAAAATGAGACTCTGCCTATGATTAGGGAAAGCCCCTAGAGAATAAGGTGTCCAATACAGTGCCTGCCGGTTATTTTACATAATTCCCAAGATTAAAATAATTCCTCAAGGCTATGAAGTATAAAATATGCTTATATATTAATCGTTTTAGCCCAGAAAATGTCTACAGTCTTAAAAGCCCTTGTGAAGCCCTTTTTTTTTTTTTTTTTTTATGTAATAAAAATGGCTTACCGGATCCCATAGGGAAAATGACAGCTTCCAGCATTACATCGTCTTGTTAGAAATGTGTCATACCTCAAGCAGCAAAAGTCTGCTCACTGTTTCCCCCAACTGAAGTTAATTCCTCTCAACAGTCCTGTGTGGAAACAGCCATCGATTTTAGTAACGGTTGCTAAAATCATTTCCCTCTTACAAACAGAAATCTTCATCTCTTTTCTGTTTCAGAGTAAATAGTACATACCAGCACTATTTTAAAATAACAAACTCTTGATTGAATAATAAAAACTACAGTTAAACACCAAAAAACTCTAAGCCATCTCCGTGGAGATGTTGCCTGTACAACGGCAAAGAGAATGACTGGGGAAGGCGGAGCCTAGGAGGGATCATGTGACCAGCTTTGCTGGGCTCTTTGCCATTTCCTGTTGGGGAAGAGAATATCCCACAAGTAAGGATGACGCCGTGGACCGGACACACCTATGTTGGAGAAAAGGGATAACCGGTCTCTCCCATTCCTTAGCAATAATCTCTGTAGCCCCATCTGGTACAGGAAATACCTCCACCATGCAGGGCATGTCAAAATACTTGTTTAGTTTATTAGACTTCTTAGGATTGACTACGACGGTAGTGTCAGAGTCGTCCAGGGTAGCTAAAACCTCCTTAAGTAATAAACAAAGGTGTTCGAGCTTAAACCTGAAAGAAACAACTTCAATATCAGTTAAAGGTATTACACCGTCTGAGTCTGAGATTTCACCCTCAGATGCTACCGAAGTATCTTCCTCTTCAGGTTTCTGGGAAGAAACATTCAGAATAGCCACTACTGTGTCAGCAACCTTATTCACTGATTGATTACATTTCCTCTTGCGCTTTCCCTGCAGCATGGGAAAAGCAGACAACGCATCAGATACCGCTGAGGACATTAGGGAAGCGATGTCTTGCAAGGTAACTCCAGGTAGAGTAATAGAGGAAGCGCAGGGCACTGGCTGTATGGACGCTAAACTTTGGGACGCTTGAGGAGAAAGCTGCGGCATATCTTGACCATTGTCAGAAGACTCCTATGAGGAACAGACAGAAAGGGATTGGTGGTTCTATATTAGCATCAAAACATAAAGAACATGTAACATCTTGCAGGGTTTCTTGGTCCATCTGTATTCATCAATAAACAGACAAAATTTATATTTTTAAAATCGTTACTGTCTCTTTAATTTTTAAACGAAAAAAAGAACTTCTTTAATTTTCTGTCATTTGAAATAAACAATGGCCCCCAAAATAATACCTCAGACAACTCTACACCTCAGCTTACCCCTGCTGAGGTGCTTACCTGCCTGCCTACTAACGAAGTATATGACTTGTAGTTGATCCGGACTCAAAGGTTTTAACAATTACTGTCCGTAACCACAACGCTGCTTAATTTGTGACGCAGCTGATTTCCAATGCGGAACACAGTAAGTGACACAGGGCCAGAAAAAAAGGCGCGTAATAGGAACTGCCGCCGTATCTAACTCTGCCCATCGTAGGCGTAACCACATGAAACTCCCGATCGGCTAAATGCATTAACACAGCCTTCGGGAGTAAAGTAAAAAATACACCACCATCACTGAGCCAGATTCTCCTTGTCCCCCAGTGCCTGCTCTGCTGCCCTTAATAAACATTCCCCTATCATAGGTTAATGTGACTTGTCCCCCAAATCTTCGAATGTGAAAGTGCTATCTTTTTCTCTGTATGTGTGTCCCAGAAAAAATTTAAGTTAGCACTTACCTTAAGACTTCTGCCAGGCAGCACGGCAGCTCACTAGGTTTGAGAGGCCAGTTCCCTCACATGGACCTGTGGATAGAAACAAAGACTGAGTAACCTTACTCCGGCTTGCACGGTTAGGGCTGCATAAATATATGAGAGGCGCAGTGAGGATTATACCCCACAAGTTCCTATTGCTTTAAAGCCACCACTGCTCTACTGAAGAGACTGATATGGACTACGGCTACACCCTAGAACAAAACAGCACAATCTTGCATTGCTGAAAAATAATAAAATCTTGCTTGAAGAATCTTTTCTTAACACCTAACTTTACCACTTCCTTGCTCTAACGTAGGCAAAGAGAATGACTGGGGTTGGAGGGAAGGGAGGTGATATTTAACAGCTTTGCTGTGGTGCTCTTTGCCGCCTCCTGCTGGGCAGGAGTGATATTCCCAATAGCAATTAGATGATCCGTGGACTCACCATGTCATTAGAAAGAAATACATGAACTTGAAGGGACAGGAAACCCAACATTTTTCTTTATAAATTTATATATGTATATGCATTTGTGATTGGCTGATGGTTGTCACATGATACACAAATGGAAATAGACATAACTGAAAATTTTCAGAAAAAAAAATCTACTACTCATTAGAAGTTCAGACTAAGTTCTACAGTATTGTCTATTTATCATGCATTTGTTGATTATGCAAATCTACTGTATTTAATGGTCCTTTTACAACTTTCTAATTTAATATTATCAAATTTTCTTCATACTTTAGGTACCCTTTATTGAAGGAGAACTACTGGAACAGCAGAGCATTCCTGAAGCTGAGCCTACCTAGGTATGTTTTTCAACAAATGATGCCAAGATTGCATGCTCTATATGAATCTTGAAAATTAAATTTTTACGAATCTAAACACTGGCTTTGTTCATGACATTTTACAAGACATAATGAGATTGCATAAATAAAAATACTCTGTCCTGCAAACAATTCTAATTCATTCAGAACTAGAATTTCTATGATGGAGCCAAATGCATCCATCCGTATGGCCTCATATTGCTTTCTTCCTAACTGGTTGATATTCCATAGGGCTCCATAACATGTGAGATATAATTCCCGCCATTAAGAAGAGGCCAAGAACCCACACAAGAGCTTCTATCCCTTCCACCTCCTACCTCTCCTCAGTTTTGTTCTTGGCCTTTCAGTAGTAGGTTGAGCATAGAGGTGTTCCAGCTAATTGCTTATGGATTAATATACGGGAGCTTAAATCAATGTGAGACCCTTTATCCCTGAGACATATCATTCAGAGAGAAGAAAGATGAGATGTCAAGCACTCTGAGTGATAAAGGGACATAGGAATACCCTGTTATGAGCACAATATCTATAGGATTTCAGTCATAACTACCCTCAGGCGTTGAAGGGACATGTCCCTTAGCCTCCACCTGTGCGATAATGGTATTTCCTCTGAAAGTGTACAAGCACTGGATAGGCTCTCTGCTGCAGTTTGAAGCCTGTAAGCCAGTGGAGGGGTGGTACATCAGTTTAACATATAGTCGAGTAGAGAAAAGGAAACAGGTAGGAAAGAAAAAGCAAGGTCTATAGAAATGGGAGGGGCCTATGGACTATCATCATTCCAAAAGAAAAACAAAATGTATGCTTCCCTGATAAATTTCTTTCTTTCCAGACATGGAGAGTCCACGTCGTCATTCCAATTACTAGTGGGATATTCAACTCCTGGCCAGCAGAAGGAGGCAAAGAGCACCCCAGCAAAGCTGTTAAAGGGACAGTCAAGTCCAATTTTTTTTTCATGATTTAAATAGAGAATGTAATTTTAAACAACTTTCCAATTTACTTTTATCATCAATTTTGCTTTGTTCTCTTGGTATTCTTATTTGAAAGCTAAAACTAGGAGGTTCATATGCTAATTTCTTAGACCTTGAAGACTGCCTCTAATATGAATGCATTTTGACCACTAGAGGGCATTAGTTCATGAGTTTCATATAGGTAACATTGAGCTCATGCACGTGAAGTTACCCAGGAGTGAGCACTGATTGGCTAAAATGGATGTCTGTCAAAAGAACTGAAATAAGGGGGCAGTTTGCAGAGGCTTAGATACAAGGTAATCACAGAGGTAAAAAGTGTATTTCTATCACAGTGTTGGTTATGCAAAACTGGGGAATGAGTAATAAAGGGATTATCTTTCTTTTTAAACAACAAAAATTCTGGTGTTGACTGTCCCTTTAAGTGTAACTTCCCTATCCATAATCCCCAGTCATTCAGCCGAAGGAAAATGGAAAAAGAAGAAACACAAGGGTGTAAAGGTGCCTGAGGTTTACTCAAAAAAAACCCTGCCGAATTATATTAACAAGAGGGCAGGGTCGTGGACTCTCCATGTCCGTAAAGAAATTTATCAGGTAAGCATATATTTTGTTTCTTTCCCAAGACATGGAGAGTCCACAACGTCATTCCAATTACTAATCGGAACCAATATCCAAGCTAGAGGACACAGAATGAACAGGTAGGGAGAACAAGGCAGGAGGACCTAAACAGAAGGCACCACCGCTTGAAGAACCTTTCTCAAAAAGAGGCCTCAGCCGAGGCAACAGTATCAAATTTGTAGAATTTGGAAAAAGTGTGCAGAGAGGACCATGTTGCGGCCTTGCAAATCTGTTCCACAGAAGCTTATTTTTGAAAGCCCAAGATGAGGAGACAGCCCTTGTGGAATGAGCCATAATTCTCTCAGGAGGCTGTTGTCCAGCAGTCTCATATGCAAAATTAATCATACTTCTTAACCGGAGAGAAAAGGTAGTAGAAGTGATATTCTGACCCCTACGTTTTCCAGAGAAAACAACAAACAGGGCAGAAGATTGTTGAAAATCTTTAGTAGCTGGAAGGTAAAACTTTAAAGCATGCACAACATCCATGTTATGCAAAAGACATTCCTTATGAGAAGAAGGATTAGGACAAAAAGAAGGAACAACAATTTCCTGATTAACGTTTCAATCCGATACAACTTTAGGGAGAAAACCCAATTTAGTACGAAGGACCGCCTTATCCCCACGAAAAAAAAAGTAGGGGAATCACACCGCAGAGCTGAAAGTTCAGAAACTCTGCGAGCAGAAGAAATAGCAAGAACAAACAAAACCTTCCAAGATAATTTTATATCAATCACATGCATCGACTCAAACTGAGCCTGCTGCAAAACTTTAACAACAAGATTAAGGCTCCAAGGAGGAGCAACAGGTTTAAAACACAGGCCTGATTCTGACCTGGGCCTGAACAAAAGCTTGAACATCTGGCAAATCTGCCAGACGTTTGTGTAAAAGAATTAAGAGTGCCGAAATCTGACCCTTCAGAGTACTGACTGACAAACCTTTCTCCAGGCCATCCTGAAGAAAAATATAAAATACGGGGAATCCTCACCCGCCTCCAGGAGAAACCCTTAGATTTGCACCAAGATATTAACGCCATACCTTATGGTAAATCTTGCGAGTAACAGGTTTGCGAGCCTGAAGTATAGTATCAATGACCGCTTCAGAAAAACCAAGTCTAGATAGAACTAGACGTTCAATCTGCAAGCAGTCAGCTTCAGAGAATCCAGGTTTGAATGGAGGAAAGGACCCTGAAAAAGAAGGTCCTTCCTCACAGGTAACCTCCAAGGAGGTAGAGATGACATCCTCACCAGATCCCCAAACCAGATTCTGCGAGGCCATGCAGGAGCTATTAGAATTACCAATGCTCTCTCCTGTTTGATACGAGCAATTACTTGTGGAAAGAGAGCAAACTGAGGCAACAGGTATGCCAGCGAGAAGGTCCAAGGAACTGCTAGAGAATCTATCAAACGGCCTGAGGATCTCTTGAGCTTGAACCATATCTTGGAACCTTGGTGTTTTGATGAGACGCCATCAGATCCAACTCTGGAACCCCCCACCTGAGGGTTATCTGAGAGAACACTTACGGATGGAGAGCCCACTCCCCCAGATGAAAAGTCTGTCTGCTCAGAAAGTCCGCCTCCCAATTGTCCACTCCTGGAATGTGGATGGTAGATAGGAGACAATCATGAGCTTCCACCCACTGCAGAAAGCGAGTCACCTCCTTAATAATACACTAAACTGCAAAGAGAGAAAGTTGCACCAAAATGAGGTGCAACGCAAAAGACCAGGATATCAAGCAAGCCACTTAAAGAATAAACTGATTAAATACAATTGAATGTCATAAACATGTGCAATTTATTAAACCATGATTTCATATAGTACAAAAAACACTAAATAAATAATGACCAAGGAACTCCAAGTTCCTCCCTGGTGGTTAATGTAAGCCACTGAGGTGATGTTGTTCGATTGGAATCTGATAAACTGGACTAAAGATAATTGAGGCCAAGCTACCAAGGCATTGAAGACTGCTCTCAACTCCAAGATGTTTATGGGGAGAGAAGACTCCTCTCGAGTCCACTGGCCCTGAGCTTTTAGAGAGCCCCAAACTGCTTCCTAGCCTGACAGGCTGGCGTCTGTAGTCACCCAGGAAGGTCTCAGGAAGCTAGTGCCTCTGGACAGATTTACCTGTGAAATCCACCATGAGAGAGAGTCTCTTGTTAGGGGGTTAAGATTTATCCTCTGCGATAAATCTGAAAAGTCTCTGTTCCACTGATGGAGCATGCAAAGCTGCAGTGGTCGCAGATGGAACCAAGCAAAAAGGGATGATGTCCATGGAAGCCACCATCAGACCAATCACCTCCATGCATTGAGCCACTGATGGACAAAATGCAGACTGGAGGGAAAGGCAAGAAGCAAGAAGTTTGGATTTTCTGACATCTGTCAGGAAAATCTTCATGGACGAAGAATCTATGATCGTCCCTAGGAAAATCACTCTTGTAGCTGCAACCAGAGAACTCTTTTCCAGATTCACCTTCTACCGATGGTAATGTACAAAAAGACAACAACATCTCGGCATGAGATTTTGCTAGTTGAAAAGATGACGCCTGAACCAAGATGTCGTCTAGATAAGGCGCCACGCCACCGCAATTCCTTGAGATCTGATCACTGCCAATAGAGCTCCCAGAACCTTTGTGAATATTCTGGGAGCTGTGGCAAGACCAAACGGAAGTGCAATAAACTGGAAATGCTTGTCCAGAAAGGCAAATCTTAGAAACTGGTAATGATCCCTGTGAATGGGAACGTGTAAGTAGGCGTCCTTCAGGCCTACGGTCTTCATGAACTGACCTTCCTGAACCAATGGAAGAATGGAACGAATAATTTCCATCTTGAAAGACGGAACTCTGAGGAATTTGTTGAGGCACTTTCAGTCTCTAATAACTCCCAGAGAGGATAGGTCCTCTACGCAATTTAAGAAGGCCTCCCTCTTTACCTGGTTTGAGGATAGTCTTGATAAGAGAAATCTGCCCCCTTGGAGGGCAATGCATGTAATCAGTGTACATGATTAAGAGCCTATTGTAGGCTTGCTGGTGGCTGGAGTACTTTTCTCTATATGTCTATTTGGATAACTAAGGATTTGGCAAATCTTACCCCATAATCAGGTGTGCTGTTCTCCTTTTCTTTTTTTGAGGATAGTCTTGAAATCTGTCCCTTGTAGGGCAAGACTTGAATCCTAGTTTGTAACCCTGGGATACTATGTCCACAGCCCATGGATCTGGGACATTGCGTATCCCAGACTGTTGGAAATGAAAAAGCCTGTCCCCACCTGATCCTAAATTGGATAGGGGGCGGACCCTTCATGCTAATTTAGAGTCAGTGGAGGGTTTCTTGTTCTGCTTTCCCTTATTCCAAGGCTGGCTAGACCTTTAGGTCTATTCTTCTTGTCCTGAGGTAAAAAAGATCCCTTTCCACCCGTAATCTCTGAAATGATTTCCGCCAGAGTTTTACCCTTATAAGGCAAAGCCAAGAGCTTGGCCTTTGAAGAGACATCAGCCGACCAAGATTTTAACCACAGAGCTGTGCGAGCTAGCACAGTGAAGCTAGACATTTTAGCTCCAAGTCTGATTACCTACATGTTGGCATCACAGATAAAAGCTATTGGCCAGTTTAAGAGCTTTGATCCTATCCTGGATCTCCTCTACCATAGTCTCCTCTGAAATAAGATCAGACAATACATCGCACCAATAAGATGCTGCTCCCGCAACCATGGCAATACTCGCAGCGGGTTGCCACTGCAATCCACTGCAATCCTTAATGGATGTACAGCTTTTTTAAGTAAGCCTCTAGCTTCTTATCAATTGGATCCTTAAAAGAACAGCTATCCTCTAACGGAATGGTAGATCTTTTAGCTAGAGTAGAGATGGCTCCTTCTACTTTAGGCACAGTGCGCCATGAGTTACGAATGGAGTTAGCAACAGGAAACATCTTTTTAAAAACAGGAGAAGGGGAGAACGGAACCCCTGGTTTATCCCATTCCTGAGCTATAATTTCTGACATCTTTTTTGGGACAGGAAAAACATCCTCAGAAGTAGGAGAATCATAAACTCTATCTAGTTTAGAAGACTTAGAGAGGTTGACGACAACCGAAGGTTCAGAGTTGTCCAAAGTAGCTAGAACCTCCTTAAGTAGTAACCAGAGGTGTTCAAGCTTGAAACGGAAATTAACTTCTTCAGATTCAGAAGATTTTCCCCCCATAGTGTCAGAGTCTGAAATCTCACCTTCAGAAGCTACTGAAGTATTTTCTTCATTAGACAAATGAGAAAGGTTGACCAGCGCAGAGTTAGAAGGGTCAGAAACTAGGGATGCACCAAAATGAAAATTCTGGACCGAAACCGATACCGAAAATTCAGGATGCCCCTGGCCGAAAACCGAAACTGATTTTTTAATTTTTTATTTTTTTTAAACTACAGTGTGTGTATGTAGCTGAGAGAGCTTGTAGGCGGGAAAGCTCCAACAAATGGGCATCGTCACTTGTACCGTAGGGCGTGATCTGCAGTGAAACTGGTGGAGCTCTACAAGGGAGAGCGTGGTTATAGCCAGACAACAATACGAGGTGGACATTTGTTTTGTTTTTGGGTGTAGTTATCCATGTGATGGGCGTGGCTGCACCTTATAGTCTCTCATCGTAGCTCCACCTAGTTCCTGGTTCGGGTCTCACAATGACCTGTCAGATTATATGTCCGGAGCCCCAAATGGAGTCTGCCTGTCACCTATCACCAGGACCACCGGACTTAGCTACGACCTTACGTGAAAGGTGGTAACTGTGCTTTTTTGTATACACTGTCTGGTGGGTGCTAATTTTTACCAACTGTGTGCGAGCTTGGGGCTTATGCATATATAGTGTGCATGCATATTTGCCTCAGGCGAATAGAATGTCTATGCACATTCTAGGCTGATGTATGAGCACTGTATATAAGGCTTATTCATATTCACTGTGTCTGATAATATCAAGTGTTTATAAACATGTTACTTATCCTCCTTTGAATACTGTATTCAGAACTTTGGTTTCCTTCTAAAAAAAAAAAAAAAAAAGGGCACTGCTGCTTTCAAATATCATCATGTCATGGTACTTATGTGTGTGCTCTGTGTACCAGTGCTGTGCTGCTCACCTTATGCTAGTATAGACATGTAACTCAATAGAACAGGGGAGAGCTGCACATTTTTAGCTATTTTGGTCCTCTTTGGGCCGAAATTGGAATTGCACATTTTTGGCAGCCTATATTTTGGTGCATCGCTGGTATTATTCTTTATTTAGTTCTGTGTAACAGAATCAGATTTAACCTTTTTTTGTTTTTTTTACCAATTATCAAAATAAAGTATAGTCCTAGAAAACTATTATTATATGCAAAACAGTAAGTCAAGTAATGAACTCAAACAGCAGCTCTAGGCTGGCATCAAATTTGAAATATGCTACACAATAATTTTACAGAAGATAAAAAGGCAAAAAAATAGAAAACCCAAATAACCAAAAATGCCATTTTCGGCCGAAACTTTCTGCGGCCGAAATTTCGGTGCATCCCTATCAGAAACCTTACTAGCTGAGGCATGTCACGCACAGCATTATCCTGAGAGACACTAGGCTCAGAAGGCAGTATTTTGTCTTTACATTTTAAAGTTTTTGCTAAGCAGGAGGAACAAAATTGCATTGGCAAGACAGTTTGAGCCTCTAAATATAGTAGGCATTTATCTACAGACATAGATAATAGATAGTCCATGATAACAGATTATAACTCTAAGCAAATCAGAAAAAATATAAAGTTATTAAAAATAAAAACCGTTTATTCCTTTATGCTTTTATAACAGAGGCAAAAATAAAGTAAGCTCAAAAGCAACCTCAGATTGCCTGAGGATCCTACCGGACGGATTGAACCCCCACTAGTAGTTGGAAGCGATAGTCTCCAGTAGAAATTCAGTCCTCTAGTAATGGTTGTCTAAAAGAGAAGCTGCAAAGCCGACACAGACCCGCTACGCAGATTGCTTCACAGAAATACAGGCGTCACATGAGCGGGTCTGAAAATACTGCACCACCAAAAAAGCGCACAAAATGAAAACGGCTATGAGTTATCGGCTGAAGAAAGACGATAATCTCAATAAGTACTCTAAGTCCCACTGCTGTAAATAAAAACGGCTGAAATGTAAACCGTTAAGACACGTCTGCCTCATCTAAGATTTTTCCCCAATTGCTCTGCATTAAATAAAGGAAAATCCCCTAGCCCAGTCTCTCTTAGATCTCATACTGTGATAAAAGCCTTCTATTATTTAGGAACACATAAAATGTCCAAACACATCTGTCCACAATATGAATCCTTAACTAGAAATGATTACTATGTCCCCAAAAGATCCCCATGAGGATTAACCTCTTAAGTGCTGCTGTCCTTCAGTACCTAGAAGTCAATGGCACTTACCTTAGATTCAGCTGCAGGACAGATACCTGCTACAAAGGTGTGACAGGTACTCCACTCCCTGTCATGGACCTGTAGGAAAAGAAAAGAAGAGTAACCAATGCTGGCTTTATACAACGGGGTAGCAAAGTGTTAAAAGTAAAGCAAAGACTACCTTGCCGCATTTTAACTGCTAAAAGCCACCACCACTCTTACTAAAGAGATTGACATGGACACAGCTAGACTCCAATCCTTGCTTGCAGGGAAAAGTACCCATAAAAGGATTAAATATCTTCAGACACCGTCTATGCACAACCTCCATTCACAGAGGCAAAGAGAATGACTGGGGATTATGGGTAAGGGAAGTTACACTTAACAGCTTTGCTGGGGTGCTCTTTGCCTCCTCCTGCTGACCAGGAGTTGAATATCCCACTACTTATTGTAATGATGTCATGGACTCTCCATGTCATAGGAAAGAAATCTATTTATCAGGTAAGAATACATTTTGTTTTCTTTCGTATGATGATGATAGTCCATAGGGCTCCATAACATGTGGGATTAATACCCAAGCAGATAGTCCATGTTATAGAATTTGTGGGACAATTGTATGGCAGTTCCCATTTGTTAGACACTGCGGCCTGAAGGACTTTTCTACCAACAGTGATACATTTTTTAAAAGGTATGCAGAGAAAACCATATTGCAGCTTTGCAAATCTGCTCCAAAGATGCAAAATATTTGAAAGCCCAGGAAGTAGCAACTGATCTTGTAGAATGAGTTGCGATACGTTTCTATGGCGACTTTCCTGCCACCAAGTAAGCCTTGTGAATTACTTGTTAGAGCCAAGAGGCCAAGGATACAGCAGTAGCCTTCTGCCCTTTATGAGTCCCAGAGTAGTGAACAAATAAGCTGGAAGATTGTATGAACTCATTAGTAGTTTGAAGATAAAACTTCAATCATCTGACATCAAGATTATGTAAAAGTCATTCCTTATAACTAGAAGGATCCAGACACAAAAAAGGGACAACAATCTTGACCAATATTAAAAATCACATTTAGTATGCAGACCTACTATATCGTTGTGAAAACCTAAAAAGTGAGAATCACTAGATAAAACAGATAACAGATCTATGAGTAAGCGCCTGTAGGGGGCGCGAAACGCGTCAGATCATTAACTTTGTCCACACCATACCTGCCTAGGAGTCTCTTTGAAGGACCCTTCACACTTTGGATTGGTATTTACTGTATATCTTTTTACCACTTGTTCCAATAAATGTTGGATTTGTTTCAGCAATCAACTTGTGTATGCAGTGCCTGCCTTTTTGTATTCTTTAACTAAGAAACTCTCCTAGCGGAGGAAATGGCTTGCAAGAAAAGCACTTTCCAGGATAATAGCTTGATATCTATGAAGTGCATCAGTTCAAAAGGTGGGCCTTGTAGAATGAACCAAGTTCAAATTCCAGGGAGGAGATACAGGTTGTACAACTGGCCTAAATCTTACCAGCACCTGGACCAAAGTTTGAATGTTAGAAAGTTTAGCTAATGTCCTATGAAAGAGAACAGATAAGGCAGAAATATGACCCTTCAAAGAGCTAGCAGGCAAACCCTTGTCAATGTCATCTTGTAAAAACTGAGAATTCCAGGAATCCTAAAGAAATACCAAGAAAATCTTTTGAAAGAACACCAATCAAAGTATGCATTCCAAATCTTGTGATAAATGTTTTGGCAATGGGTTTTCAGGCTTGAATCAGTGTAAATAACAGAGTCAGAGAACCCTCTATTTTAAGACTAAGGGTTCAACTTCCACGCTGTTAAACTTAGAGATTTGAGAAACTAATAGAATAGAGGCCCTTGAGACAATAGATCTTGTCTTAGGAGGAAGACATCATGGAGGAGAAGAGGACATGAGACAGATGAAATCGTCCTCGAGGAGGCCTTGAGAGAAAGCCTATTTTGTAACCCTAGGATATGATGTTTTGAACCCAGGGGTCCATGACTGACAGAAACCAGACCTTCTTGAAAATACTTAGTCTGCACCTACCAGAACAGATTCTGGTCCAGGGGGCTTGCTCTTTGCCCAGGAAGAACCAGACTTCCAGGTTGGCTTGGAGGACAGAAAGAACGAAACCTGTTACTTGGTCTGTTCTTTCCATTAGATTTCTTGTCCTGAGGGAGAAAAGCTCCTTTGCCTCCAACAGTTTTAATGATTGAGTCCAGATCAAAGGAAGGAAGGAAAGAGTCAATTACCTATTTTTTATACCATGTCTGCTGACCATAAGGCCCTTTTTGCAAGGACTGCCATAGACATATTTTTGACATCAATCTTGATGATCTCCATTACTGTGTTGCATATAAAGGCATTAGCCATATTGAGGTCCTTAATTTAATTATGCAGGCCCTCAGCAGAGGATTGTTCTGCAGCCATTTTGGATAAGGAATCGAACCAGAGGGCCCCTGCCACGGCCACACAGGCAATAGACACTGCTGGTTTAAGCAGAATACCTGTCTAAAGGAAGAGCTTTCTCAAGAAAGACTCTAATTTGTGGCCCTTGGGTCCATGAAATAGGCCATATCCTCCATGGGGGATAGTAGTGTGCCTGGCAAGAGTGGAAATAGCTCCATCAACCTTGATTATGGTTTTCCACAATTCCACATTCTGTTCTGGAATCAGGTACATCCTCTATATAGCCAAGGAATGGAAAAACCCTGGTATACCATTTGCTCCATCTTCCAAGTTTAAGTCTGAAACAAAATCTTTTTGGTGGAGCTTTGGAAACAACATTTATCTGGTTTGTTTTCACCATGTTTTTTCCTCGGAAATACAGAGTTCTCATTACCTCATGCAACAAGGTGCAGATATGCTCCACTAAATCTGAAAGCATTGTCAAATTCAGGGCCAGGAGCAGTGTCCTGTTCACCAGATGAGTTAGGGCATTAAGGTACCTGAAATCAGAAAAATAAAAGTGTCAGTAGGAGAGTAGGCTAAGTCACCTTGCTATGCTGTACCTGTGATGAAAGTACCTTCTTATATCCTGTGGGCCGTGTCTGTGCTGTGGTAAGTGACTTACCTGAAGTAGCACCCCCTCCACCTGTTAACCAGGTACCGAACTGCAGCAGTATCCAGCAGAGAGCCCATCCTGTGCTTCTATAAATACAGCAGAGGATTTTAGAGGAAATGCCATTATTCCACAGGTGGGGGGGGGGGGCTAAGGGACATGTTGCTGCAATGCCTGAAATCCCATAGTGAGATACTGTTCACATAACAGTGTATTCCTATGTCCCTGTATCATTCAGAGTGCTTGACATCTCTTCTTTCTGAATGATATGTCCCAGGGATAAAGGGCCTCACATTCATCCAACCTCCCATATATTAATCCATAAGCAAGTAGCTGGAACACCTCTATTCTCAATCTACTCCTGAGAGGCCAAGAACAAAATTGAGGAAAGATGGGAGGGATTCAAGCTTGTGTGGGTTCTTGGCCTCCTCCTAGTGGCATGAATTATATCCCACATGTTATGGAGCTTTATGGACTATCATCATCATACGAAAGAAAAAAGTTTTTTAAAAACAAGATTCAAAACACAAAAGTTGATGTTGTCTACAAAAAAGGACACTAAAAAAAAAAACAATCAAGAATTCCTAAACCAGTCCTATTTCATGATACTTTTTGTGCAGGTGTGTTAGCGTTCACTTTACCTTGATTTCTCAGTGGATTTGTGAGCATAGCTAGATATGGTAACACCTGAGTCTGAAGACATAATGGTGATGAGCAGGAATTTAGGAAAAGCGATCTTGCTGCAAGGCAATTTTCTTGGTACTGGAAAACAGAAAATATGACTTCATATTTGCAACATTCTCTATAGACCATTACTTTGCTTTAGTAACTACATTTTTTAAAGAGAGATTTATTTTTTACCTTTTTATTTTTTTTAATACAGGTTTAACATGAGTGCAAAGCATTTACAACCGCATAAATGCATCAATAAATAAACTAGTACAACAAGTCATGGAAAAAGCATCACCAGTTTACAAATCCTGGTGGTCATGCCTTCTTAGTTCCCAATTATATTCTACCTTTTTATTTACAAACAGCCACTGAGGTTTGTGAAGAGGCTTAAACCCAACTCCGCCTTGACAGTTGGCAGACGCCCTTGCGCTGTTGGCATGAATGATTCCTCTGCTGGCAACGGATGAACTGTAAACACTAAGTGTGGAACGAAACTGTGGAAAAACATCAGCACAACATTGTTATCAGACGACATATAAAACTTTACTTTCCTGTAATATTTATAAAAAGATAATGGCCGTACTATATTTAAAATTCAAAGTCTCTATTTAGGTGTAGTCGATATAAGATTATTTAATTGAAGCTAAAATGGATGTTCAGTTTTCAACATTGTGGAGCCTTAAAGAAGCCAACCAGAGAGAGTGTGCAAGATACACAGCAGCATGTTGTAAAGTAATAAAGTGTACTGCTCTAATTTACATAAAGTATATTCTAATGCAACAATTACATGCTCTAAAAAAACTAAAATTATTATTACTTAATTTTGCATTATTGACCATAGCTATCCATTATCCACCACAAAAGGCTTTACCCAGGCAAAATCATAAGCAGAAGACAAGTGGTGATTGGTGGGCTCGTGCACCGACACCCTTGACTCACCGGCCATGGCCCCCAATTAAAAACATAGGTAGGGTGAGGTAATGCAAAGATTGCATGCTCTTATCAGTTAGAACATGTCATTTTTTGTATTAGAGTGCCTCTTTAATTTCCATACCATTATATTTTTACTTTCTAAATGCACTTATTATTATTCCCATTACAAAGACTGGGGAGATTATACTTGTAAATTTTCACAATTGGCAGTGTCAAATACAGGCTACAGGCACTAGTCTGAGGAATTACTAAATAGTAACATAATATCCCTTACGTTCCAGTCTCCAGTGAGAAGGTCTGCAGCACTCAGATACTCGCTTGCTCGAACAATATCATCTATACTAGAGAAAAAATCTAGGTAGTTTTGGTGAAGATATAAATTGAACAGATCACTGGACATATGAGATTTTTCTACAACAGCCTGGAGAAAAAAACAAAAACATTATAACCATACAACATAAACGTATTTGATGACAAATTCACATTTTTATGCCTGTTAAATTTTAAACAGCAGCTGCTGTTCAATCTTGTCAATTCTTATTCTGGATAGTTTGAGACCATGACATGGCCAGCCTTTTTTTTACTCAATATGCTATAATACTCGACTAAGTCAAATCAATTAACACATTTTCAAAATGTCAAATATAGTCCTGCAAATTATTGTGTATGTCTCTCCTGATCTTATTAGTACACAGATAAGGCTGACATTTTTAGAACTTCTCTGAAAATGTAAAGCTTTAAGGATCTGGTACACTGAACAGAGCAAACTTCTCTAGCATACTGCATTGCAATTAAAATAACTAAATAAAGTATCCCTGAACCGGCACAATTTATGGCTGACCCTGAATGAGAAAAAGATCACTTTGGTAGAGCTATAAATTATTTTTATTTGTGTTTCTCTTTTATCCGGAGGGGGCTGCTGGCATCCTCCAGTCGGCTTTACATGCCACACACTCCCATACTGCAGCACTTTATCAAACTAACTGCTCACTTATGTGAGGGCTTATGGGTGCACCTGGCGGGTCTGTCACCCAACTGGTGGAACCATTTTCCAACTGTTTTCTTCTTTTTCTAGTTATATTAAGAAAACATGTTTTGTTTATATGATTCAGCAGTTGAGCTTCATGAGCAGTTTTCCATTTTAAATAAAGACTTAACATAAATTAAAAAACAAACAAACTTGGATTTCTGACCCTCATTGTGACATGGAGTCAATACAGTAGGAAAACTGAATTTGTTTAGACTTTAAACTATAGTTTTTTAAACGTTAAATTCATAAGCAAAAAAACAGCACCTATTCTTTAAATAGAGGTTTTGACAATCCCTTGTGCAAAAAATATTTTAAAATTGAACCAAGGACATATAAAAAGGGATGTCTAAGACATGAGAAAGCCTTGAAATGTCTCTTTTTATGTGCAACTGGAAAATCTTTTGAATAATCTGGAAAAGCTCATGTCCCAGGCAGTCTGTATCATTCATGCAAACACATGTCCACCCTTTATATAACCTACTTTCAAAGATTGTATTTTTTATTTTAAACATCTTTGAAATATTATTTAAAAAAACTGTCCCTAAAAAGAACAAGGGAAATTTCAGATACAGTCTATAATAAAAAAAAAACTTTCTGATTTACTGCTATTATCAAATTTACATTGTTTTCTTGGAATTTGTTTTTGTTGAAATACAAGTAGGTAGGCTCAGTAGAGGTAGCGCTTCTGACGATAATCACCTATAGCTTGTATTTAGGAACAACATTTAATATAAGGTCAGATTTGGCTGTTTTATAAAATCTAGGATGACAAGTACATGTTCTAAAGTGAAGGTTCATTTCAACTACATGCGAGACAAAGAAAAGTAATACAATTATTATTTAGAAAAATCTTGGGTGCTGAATTCCCTATCTTTTTAATAGAGGCTTATGGTTCCTTTATTCTCTCACTTTTTTCTCTAAATAAAAGTTGTAAAACATTTAAGGGTCCGCACCAAGCATACAAATTGTTATTATTGCATGCTCTAAATAGAACAGTTCACTCCCTTTTTGTAAAAAAGAAAAAGAAAATGCTTTTAACAATGTTATACATGGCAAAACTGCTGCCAAATAGTTCTCCAGATATGAGCACGCTACATACCTACGTATTCTCTTCAACAAATAATACAGTGACTACAAAGTCAATTTTGATAATATAATTGGTAACTTTTTAAAAATGGTATGTTCTGAATCATAAAAGAAAACATTTAGGGTCCAAGTCCCTTAAATGGCAAAGTTTTTGTCAGATGTCACTGTTTAAATTTATTTCCTAAGATATGGTGAGACCACGGCTTGAGTAATTACTGTTGGGAATATCACTCCAGGCCAGCAGGAGGAGGCACAGAGCACCACAGTTAAACTGCTAAGTATCACTCCCTTACCCACAACCCCCAGTCATTCTCTTTGCCTTTGGTGCATGGAGGAGGTTAAGTTTAGGTGTCTGAAGAAATTTTTTATTTCAACTACAAGCAAGTTTTGGGGTATTCCACGTCATTCCTTGCAGTCGGGTAGTGGTGGCTTTAAAGCAGTTAGGAACTTGTAAAGAGGTACTTACTGCGTTTTCCTAACAACTGCTGCCCTAGTTTAGAAAGCCAGAGTTGGCTACTCTGTTCTTTCTTTTTCAAAGGTCTCTGTGAAGAACTGTGTCTTCTCATACCTTGTAACTGTCTACATGCCTGACAGTGGAGCAGGTAAGTGCTTTTTCTTCCAGTTGGGGAGACCATGCACTTAACAAATTAAAAGACACTGCTTTTTTATTGGGACATAGATAATCCTGTTGTATGGGTTACACTAGGGCATGAAGCAGGCACTGTAGCATGTGTGAGACTAACATTTAAACTCTTTTAAAAAGAAAGGGTAAAATGTTTTTATTAGGCTTTATTTTCTGACACATATTTACTTGATAAAACAATACAAGTTTAAACTGAAAGTAAGGCTCAATTTTTTATTTCAGCAGCTTATTAATTTCCTCTTTGCTTTAAATAAAACAATGCAACATTTTAAACAGTCCGGTTTAAAAAAAAGGATATTTCTGGTTCTCAGTGTACCAGGAAGCTATTTTTAGTGTCTCTCTGTGTCGCAGAAGTAATTTGAGCTCGGCAGTTGCGGTCACATGACGTTTCTGAGGAAAAAGTTGTTTTTCTCCATTTCTGGGTGATCCGGTCTAAATTGGTAGCGGTAAGGCACCTCAGTAATTGAGGTGTGGGGTTGCCTGATGGGTATTTTAGAAGTTTACTTTGAAGTTTATTAAATGTCTTTTCTTAACTTTTCTCACATCATTTTAGCTGGGGATCGATCTTAATTTGGGATAAAATTTAAAGTGTATTTTTTCCTTGGCTTATTTTAATTAAATATTAAAATCTTTGAAACTTATCTGTATAAGTTTATTTACTGTTTTACAACATGTCTGATATGGAGCAAGAGCCTGCTCTCATGAATTAATGCTTATTATGTTTAGATGCACAAATTGCAGATCCTATGCAATTTTCTTCTTCATGTGTCAAGAAAACCTTGCAAAATAAAGGTAAAATTTTTGAGCCTAATGTCTCTCAGGATGATGCTGTTAAAATAATACCTCAGCTATCTCCTGCTACGTCCCAAGCCTCAATGGCGTCACATGCAGTGCCCTGCGGTTCCTCTATAACTCCTAGTGGAGTTTATTTAAAAGCAGAAATTGCTGCCCAGGTATATGTGGCATTAGCTGCCATTCCCAGATTACAGGGAAAACGCAAGAGGAAATCTAGAAATTCAGAAAGTAAGGTGCCTGTCCTCAGTTCTGCTTCCCAAGTTGCCCTTTCTCATAAGTCTGATGAGGAAGATACATCTGGACTTTCTGAGGGTGAAATCTCAGATTCGGACAGTATAATTCCTTCTTCTGAGACTGAGGTGGTATCCTTCAGATTTAAGCTTGATCACCTTTGTGTATTGTTAAAGGAGGTTTTAGCTACTTTAGATAACTCCGATACCCCTGCCGTTGTCACTCCTAGGAAATCTAGTAAACGTAATAGTTTCTTTGATGAACCTTCCACTTCGGAGGTTTTTCCTGTGCTGGACCGTGCTAGGGAGATTATCTCACAGGAATGGGAGAAACCAGGGGTGTCTTTTTCCCCGTCTCTCATTTTTAAGAAAATGTTTCCTGTCGAGGACTCCATTAAAGACCCTTGGTATACTGTACCCAAAGTTGAAGGGGCCATTTCCACTCTGGCTTACCGAACCACTAATCCTATTGAGAATAGCTGCTCTTTTAAGGATCCGATGTACAAGACACTGGAGGCTTATTTAAAAAAAGATATATGTTCATCAAGGTCTGCAATGGCAACCTGCGGTGTGTATTGCCACTGTGACTAGTGCGGCATCTTATTGGTTCGACGCCTTGTCTGATTCTCTTCAAGTAGAGACTTCCTTGGATGAAATTCAAGATAGGATTAAAGCCAATTCCTTTATTGCAGATGCCATTTTACAGGTTGTTGGACTAGGAGCTAAAACAACATAATTTATGTAAGAACTTACCTGATAAATTCATTTCTTTCATATTAGCAAGAGTCCATGAGCTAGTGACGTATGGGATATACATTCCTACCAGGAGGGGCAAAGTTTCCCAAACCTTAAAATGCCTATAAATACACCCCTCACCACACCCACAATTCAGTTTAACGAATAGCCAAGAAGTGGGGTGATAAGAAAGGAGCGAAAGCATCAAAAAATAAGGAATTGGAATAATTGTGCTTTATACAAAAAAATCATAACCACCACAAAAAGGGTGGGTCTCATGGACTCTTGCTAATATGAAAGAAATGAATTTATCAGGTAAGTTCTTACATAAATTATGTTTTCTTTCATGTAATTAGCAAGAGTCCATGAGCTAGTGACGTATGGGATAGCAGATACCCAAGATGTGGAACTTCCACGCAAGAGTCACTAGAGAGGGAGGGATAAAATAAAGACAGCCAATTCCGCTGAAAAATTAATCCACTACCCAAATCAAAAGTTTCAATTTTTACAATGAAAAAAACTGAAATTATAAGCAAAAGAATCAAACTGAATCAGCTGCCCGAAGTACTATTCTACCAAAAACTGCTTCTGAGGAAGAGAAAGCATCAAAATGGTAGAATTTAGTAAAAGTATGCAAAGAAGACCAAGTTATTGCTTTGCAAATCTGATCAACAGAAGCTTCATTCTTAAAAGTCCAGGAAGTAGAATGAGCCGTAATCCTCTGAGGCGGGGATTAACCCGACTCCAAATTAGCAAGATGAATCAAAAGCTTTAACCAAGATGCCAAAGAAATGACAGAAGCCTTCTGACCTTTCGTAGAACCAGAAAAGATAACAAATAGACTAGAAGTCTGTCTGAAATCTGAGTAGCTTCAACATAATATTTCAAAACTTTTACCACATCCAAAAAATTTAAGAATCTTACCAAAGAATTCTTAGGATTAGGACACAAGGAAGGGACAATAATTCCTCTACCAATGTTGTTAGAATTTACAACTTTAGGTAAAAAATTGAAATGAGGACAGCAAAAACCACCTTATCCTGATGAAAAATCAGAAAAAGGAGATTCACAAGAAAGAATAGATAATTCAAAAACTGTTCTAGCTGAAGAGATGTCTAAAAAGAACAATACTTTCCATGAAAGTAATTAATGTCCAAAGAAAGCATATGCTCAAACAGAAGAGCCTGTAAAGCCTTCAGAACCAAATTAAGACTCCAAGGAGGAGAAATTGGCTAAATGACAGGCTTGATACGAACCAAAGCCTGAACAAAACAATGAATATCAGAAAGATTTAGCAATTCTTACTGTGAAACAGCACAGGAAAAGCAGAGATTTGTCCTTCAAGGAACATGCAGACAAAACCTTATGAAGAAACTATAAAAACCTAGGAATTCTAAAATAATGCCAAGAGAATTCATAAGAAGAGCATCATAAGATGTAAATCTTCCAAACTCGATAATAAATCTTACTAGACACAGATTTACGAGCCTGCAACATAGTATTAAACACTGAGTCAGAGATACTTCTATGACTAAATACTAAGCGTTAAATTTTCATACCATCAAATTAATAATTTGAATTCCTGATGAAAAAAACAAATGTTAAGATATAGGGGGGTAGTTATCAACGTGTCTACTTTTCCTGCCTTCGCCGGCCCAATACGCCCGCTTAAGCTCGCCTCACATCGCCGCCGCGGACCTGCAAAAACATAATTTATGTAAGAACTTACCTGATAAATTCATTTCTTTCATATTAGCAAGAGTCCATGAGCTAGTGACGTATGGGATATACATTCCTACCAGGAGGGGCAAAGTTTCCCAAACCTTAAAATGCCTATAAATACACCCCTCACCACACCCACAATTCAGTTTAACGAATAGTCAAGAAGTGGGGTGATAAAAAAGGAGCGAAAGCATCAAAAAATAAGGAATTGGAATAATTGTGCTTTATACAAAAAATCATAACCACCACAAAAAAGGGTGGGCCTCATGGACTCTTGCTAATATGAAAGAAATGAATTTATCAGGTAAGTTCTTACATAAATTATGTTTTCTTTCATGTAATTAGCAAGAGTCCATGAGCTAGTGACGTATGGGATAATAAATACCCAAGATGTGGAACTTCCACGCAAGAGTCACTAGAGAGGGAGGGATAAAATAAAGACAGCCAATTCCGCTGAAAAATTAATCCACTACCCAAATCAAAAAAGTTTCAATTTTTATAATGAAAAAAAAACTGAAAATATAAGCAGAAGATTCAAACTGAAACAGCTGCCTGAAGTACCATTCTACCAAAACTGCTTCTAAAGAAGAGAAAACATCAAAATGGTAGAACATAGTAAAAGTATGCAAAGAAGACCAAGTCATTGCTTTGCAAATCTGATCAACAGAAGCTTCATTCTTAAAAAGCCCAGGAAGTAGAAACTTACCTAGTAGAATGAGCCATAATCCTCCGAGGCGGGAATCCGCCCGACTCCAAATAAGCATGATGAATCAAAAGTTTAAGCAAGATGCCAAATAAATGGCAGAAGCCTTTTGACCTTCCTAACACCAGAAAAGATAACAAATAGACTAGAAGACTATCTGAAATCTGAATAGCTTCAACATAAGATTTCAAAACTCTTACCATATCCAAAGAATGTAAGAATCTTACCAAAGAAGTCTTAGTAAAAGACAATAATTCCTCCCTAATGTTGATAGAAATCACAACTTTAGGTATAAAATTGAAATGAGGATAGCAAAAACCACCTTATCCTGATGAAAAAATCAGAAAAAGGAGACTCACAAGAAAGAACAGATAATTAAAAATTGTTTTTAGCTGAAGAGATGTCTAAAAAGAACAATACTTTCCATGAAAGTAAATAATGTCTAGAGAAAACATATGCTCAAATAGAAGAGCCTGTAAAGCCTTAGAACAAAATTAAAACTCCAAGGAGGAGAAATTGGCATAATGACAGGTTTGATAAGAACCAAAGCCTGAACAAAATAATGAATAACAGGAAGGAACACTGCCTTACCCTGATGAAAAATCAGAAAAGGAGATCCACAAGAAAGAGCAGAAAACTCAGAAACTCTTCTAGCAGAAGAGATAACCAAAAGGAACAATACTTTCCAAGAAAGTAATTTTAATGTCCAGAGAACGCAAAGGTTCAAACGGAGGAGCCTGTAAAGCCCTCAGTACCAAATTGAGACTCCAAGGAGGAGATATTGACTTAATGACAGGCTTGATACAAACCAAAGCCTGTACAAAACAATGAATATCAGAATGAATAGCAATCTTTCTGTGAAAAAGAACAGAAAGAGTAGAGATTTGTCCTTTCAAATAACTTGCAGACAAAACCAACCTGAAAAATTGTAAAATTCTAGGAATTCTAAAAGAATGCCAAAAGAATTTATGAGAAGAACACCAAGAAATGAAAGTCTTCCAAACTCGATAATAAATCTTTCTAGAGACAGATTAACAAACCTGAAACATAGTATTAATCACTGAGTCAGAGAAACCTCTATGACTAAGAATCAAACGTTCAATCTCCATATCTTCAAATTAAATGATTTGAGATCCTGATGGAAAAATGGGCCTTGAGATGAAAGGTCTGGTCTTAACGGAAATGTCCAAGGTTGGCAACTGGCCATCCGAATGAGATCCGCATACCAAAACCTGTGAGGCCATGCTGGAACCACCAGCAGTACAAACGAACGCTCCATTAGAATTTTTGAAGAACTAGAGGCGGAAGATATAGACAGAATGATAATTCCAAGGAAGTGTCAATGCATACGCTACTTCCGCCTGAGGATCCCCGGACCTGAAATAGGCCCCTGGGAAATTCCTTGTTAAGACGAGAGGCCAACAGATCTATTTCTAGAAGCCCTCACATCTGAAAAATTGAAAAACATATCTGGGTAAAGACCATTCTCCCGGATGTAAAGCTTGATTAACAGAGATAATCCGCTTCCCAAACGTCTATACCTGGGAAAAGGACCCCAGAATTTAGATAGGAGCTGGATTTAGCCCAAGCAAATATCCGAGATACTTTGTCACAGTCTAAAGACTGATAGTCACACCCTGATGATTGACATACACCACAGATGTGATAATGTCTGAAAAAAACAATAAACGTCTCTTCTTCAAAAGAAACCAACTGAAGAACTCTGGGAATGCACGGAGTTCCAAAATATCAAATGGCAATCTCGCCTCCTGAGATTTCCAAACCCCTTGTGCTGACAGAGAACCTCAGACAGCCTCCCAACCTAAAAGACTCGCATCTATAGATATCATGGTCCAGGTTGAAAGAATCGAAGAGACCTGTAGAACTAAATGATGGTGATCTTAACCACCGAATCAAAGATAGATAAACATAGAATTCGAAGATTTAAAAAGTGAAATCCTAGAATCCCTGCACCATTATGCAGCATAAAAAACTGGAAAGGTTTTCTATGAAAATGAGCAAAGGAAAATGAATCCAATGCTGCAGCCATAAGACCTAAATTTCCATGCATATATAGCAACTGAAGGAAATAATAGAGACTGAAGGTACCGACAGACGGAACCCAATAAGAAAAAAATCACTTATCTGTTAGAGACAAAGACAGTGACACAATCTATCTGGAAACCTAAAAAAGGTGACCCTTGTGTGAGGAATCAAGAGCTTTTGATAAAAAGATCCTCTAACCATGTCTTGAAAAAACAAAATTGAATCATATGAGATTCCGTAGTCTCAGAAAATAAAAATAATCTGAATGAAAACAGAAATGAAGATATGCATCTATTGTATCTAATGAAAACAAATAATGCTATCACTGACCAAAAAAAGTCAGAATAGACCATATAAATACCAATCTAAAAGATGGTACATTTATATAATAAAAAGATTTTCTATCTTTGGAACAATGAATAGTTTGAATAAAACCCCAAAACCCAGATCCTAAAAATGGAACTGGAATAAATACCCCAGAAGATTCCAGATCTGAGCAGCGCTTGATCCTCAACAGGTGATCAACCGCACTTCAACCTTACCCAAAATATATGGGACTGAAACACATTAAGGAAAGTGTTAGCCTTACTGGAATAGCTGGAATATAATAGAGAGAAAAAGACTTCTCACAGACGGTTTTACTTCAAATTTTATTTTGTACCCAAAATCTAAGAATTTTGGACCGAATAGAACCAAAAAAACTTCTAAATAAAAACATGTTACTTGGGTAAGAATTTAGAATTTTGTTCTTTAGTAAGAACAACCAAACTAAAAACAGAATTTATGTTTACCTGATAAATTACTTTCTCCAACGGTGTGTCCGGTCCACGGCGTCATCCTTACTTGTGGGATATTCTCTTCCCCAACAGGAAATGGCAAAGAGCCCAGCAAAGCTGGTCACATGATCCCTCCTAGGCTCCGCCTACCCCAGTCATTCGACCGACGTTAAGGAGGAATATTTGCATAGGAGAAACCATATGTTACCGTGGTGACTGTAGTTAAAGAAAATAAATTATCAAACCTGATTAAAAAAAACCAGGGCGGGCCGTGGACCGGACACACCGTTGGAGAAAGTAATTTATCAGGTAAACATAAATTCTGTTTTCTCCAACATAGGTGTGTCCGGTCCACGGCGTCATCCTTACTTGTGGGAACCAATACCAAAGCTTTAGGACACGGATGAAGGGAGGGAGCAAATCAGGTCACCTAAATGGAAGGCACCACGGCTTGCAAAACCTTTCTCCCAAAAATAGCCTCAGAAGAAGCAAAAGTATCAAATTTGTAAAATTTAGAAAAAGTGTGCAGTGAAGACCAAGTCACTGCCTTACATATCTGATCAACAGAAGCCTCGTTCTTGAAGGCCCATGTGGAAGCCACAGCCCTAGTGGAGTGAGCTGTGATTCTTTCAGGAGGCTGCCGTCCGGCAGTCTCATAAGCCAATCGGATAATGCTTTTAATCCAGAAGGAGAGAGAGGTAGAAGTTGCTTTTTGACCTCTCCGTTTACCAGAATAAACAACAAACAAAGACAAAGTTTGTCTGAAATCCTTAGTAGCTGCTAAGTAAAATTTGAGAGCACGAACTACATCCAAGTTGTGCAACAAACGTTCCTTCTTTGAAACTGGATTAGGACACAAAGAAGGCACAACTATCTCCTGGTTAATGTTTTTGTTAGAAACAACTTTTGGAAGAAAACCAGGTTTAGTACGCAAAACCACCTTATCTGCATGGAACACCAGATAAGGAGAAGAACACTGCAGAGCAGATAATTCTGAAACTCTTCTAGCAGAAGAAATTGCAACCAAAAACAAAACTTTCCAAGATAATAACTTAATATCAACGGAATGTAAGGGTTCAAACGGAACCCCCTGAAGAACTGAAAGAACTAGGTTGAGACTCCAAGGAGGAGTCAAAATTTTGTAAACAGGCTTGATTCTAACCAGAGCCTGAACAAAGGCTAGAACATCTGGCACAGCTGCCAGCTTTTTGTGAAGTAACACAGACAAGGCAGAAATCTGTCCCATCAAGGAACTTGCAGATAATCCTTTTTCCAATCCTTCTCGAAGGAAGGATAGACTCTTAGGAATCTTAACCTTGTCCCAAGGGAATCCTGCAGATTCACACCAACAGATATACCAAATTATGTGGTAATTTTTCTGGTTACAGGCTTTCAGGCCTGAACAAGAGTATTAATAACAGAATCTGAGAACCCTCGCTTTGATAAGATCAAGCGTTCAATCTCCAAGCAGTCAGCTGGAGTGGGTCGAACGGACCTAGAACAAGAAGGTCTCGTCTCAAAGGTAGCTTCCATGGTGGAGCCGATGACATATTCACCAGATCCGCATACCAAGTCCTGCGTGGCCACGCAGGAGCTATCAAAATCACCGACGCCCTCTCCTGATTGATCCTGGCTACCAGCCTGGGGATGAGAGGAAACGGCGGGAACACATAAGCTAGTTTGAAGGTCCAAGGTGCTACTAGTGCATCCACTAGAGCCGCCTTGGGATCCCTGGATCTGTACCCGTAGTAAGGAACTCTGAAGTTCTGACGAGAGGCCATCAGATCCATGTCTGGAATGCCCCACGGTTGAGTGACTTGGGCAAAGATTTCCGGATGGAGTTCCCACTCTCCCGGATGCAATGTCTGACGACTCAGAAAATCCGCTTCCCAATTTTCCACTCCTGGGATGTGGATAGCAGACAGGTGGCAGGAGTGAGACTCCGCCCATAGAATGATTTTGGTCACTTCTTCCATCGCTAGGGAACTCCTTGTTCCCCCCTGATGGTTGATGTATGAACTTGGCCCTCGCTAGCTGAGGCCAAGCTTTGAGAGCATTGAATATCGCTCTCAGTTCCAGAATATTTATCGGTAGAAGAGATTCTACCCGAGACCAAAGACCCTGAGCTTTCAGGGATCCCCAGACCGCGCCCCAGCCCATCAGACTGGCGTCGGTCGTGACAATGACCCACTCTGGTCTGCGGAAGGTCATCCCTTGTGACAGGTTGTCCAGGGACAGCCACCAACGGAATGAGTCTCTGGTCCTCTGATTTACTTGTATCTTCGGAGACAAGTCTGAATAGTCCCCATTCCACTGACTGAGCATGAACAGTTGTAATGGTCTTAGATGAATGCGCACAAAAGGAACTATGTCCATTGCCGCTACCATCAAACCTAACACTTCCATGCACTGCGCTATGGAAGGAAGAGGAACGGAATGAAGTATCCGACAAGAGTCTAGAAGTTTTGTTTTTCTGGCTTCTGTCAGAAAAATCCTCATTTCTAAGGAGTCTATTATAGTTCCCAAGAAGGGAACCCTCGTTGACGGAGATAGAGAACTCTTTTCCACGTTCACTTTCCATCCGTGAGATCTGAGAAAGGCCAGGACAATGTCCGTGTGAGCCTTTACTTGAGGAAGGGACGACGCTCGAATCAGAATGTCGTCCAAGTAAGGTACTACAGCAATGCCCCTTGGTCTTAGCACCGCCAGAAGGGACCCTAGTACCTATGAGAAAATCCTAGGAGCAGTGGCTAATCCGAAAGAAAACGCCACGAACTGGAAATGCTTGTCCAGGAATGCAAACCTTAGGAACCGATGATGTTCCTTGTGGATAGGAATATGTAGATACGCATCCTTGAAATCCACCTTGGTCATGAATTGACCTTCCTGGATGGAAGGAAGAAGTGTTCGAATGGTTTCCATCTTGAACGATGGAACCTTGAGAAACTTGTTCAAGATCTTGAGATCTAAGATTGGTCTGAACGTTCCCTCTTTTTTGGGAACTATGAACAGATTGGAGTAGAACCCCATCCCTTGTTCTCCTAATGGAACAGGATGAATCACTCCCATTTTTAGCAGGTCTTCTACCCAATGTAAGAATGCCTGTCTTCTTATGTGGTCTGAAGACAACTGAGACCTGTGGAACCTCCCCCTTGGAGGAAGCCCCTTGAACTCCAGAGAATAACCTTGGGAGACTATTTCTAGCGCCCAAGGATCCAGAACATCTCTTGCCCAAGCCTGAGCGAAGAGAGAGAGTCTGCCCCCCACCAGATCCGGTCCCGGATCGGGGGCCCGCATTTCATGCTGTCTTGGTAGCAGAGGCAGGTTTCCTGGCCTGCTTTCCTTTGTTCCAGCCTTGCATAGGTCTCCAGGCTGGATTGGCTTGAGAAGTATTAACTTCCTGCTTAGAGGACGTAGCCCTTGGGGCTGATCCGTTTCTGCGAAAGGGACGAAACTTAGGTTTATTTTTGGTCTTGAAAAGACCTATCCTGAGGAAGGGCGTGGCCCTTGCCCCCAGTGATATCAGAGATAATCTCTTTCAAGTCAGGGCCAAAGAGTGTTTTCCCCTTGAAAGGAATGTCAAGCAATTTGTTCTTGGAAGACGCATCCGCTGCCCAAGATTTTAACCAAAGCGCTCTGCGCCACAATAGCAAACCCAGAATTTTTTCGCCGCTAACCTAGCCAATTGCAAGGTGGCGTCTAGGGTGAAAGAATTAGCCAATTTAAGAGCACGAATTCTGTCCATAATCTCCTCATAAGAAGAAGAATTACTAATAATCGCCTTTCCTAGCTCATCAAACTAGAAACACGCGGCTGCAGTGACAGGGACAATGCATGCAATTGGTTGTAGAAGGGGACCTTGCTGAACAAACATCTTTAGCAGACCTTCTAATTTTTTATCCATAGGATCTTGGAAAGCACAACTATCTTCTATGGGTATAGTGGCGCGCTTGTGTAGAGTAGAAACCGCCCCCTCGACCTTGGGGACTGTCTGCCATCAGTCCTTTCTGGGGTCGACTATAGGAAAACAATTTTATAAATATGGGGGGAGGTACTAAAGGTATACCGGGCCTGTCCCATTCTTTACTAACAATGTACGCCACCCGCTTGGATATAGGAAAAGCTTCGGGGGGCCCCGGGGCCTCTAAGAACTTTTCCATTTTACATAGTGGTTCTGGAATGACCGGATAATCACAATCATCCAAATTGGATAACACCTCCTTAAGCAGAGCGCGGAGATGTTCCAACTTAAATTTAAAAGTAAACACATCAGGTTCAGCTTGTTGAGAAATGTTTCCTGAATCTGAAATTTCTCCCTCAGACAAAACCTCCCTGGCCCCCTCAGACTGGTGTAGGGGCCCTTCAGAAACCATATCATCAGCGTTCTCATGCTCTACAGAATTTTCTAAAACAGAGCAGTCGCGCTTTCGCTGATAAGTGGGCATATTGGCTAAAATGTTTTTGATAGAATTATCCATTACAGCCGTTAAATGTTGCATAGTAAGGAGTATTGGCGCACTAGATGTACTAGGGGCCTCCTGTATGGGCAAGACTGGTGTAGACGAAGGAGGGGATGATGCAGTACCATGCTTACTCCCCTCACTTGAGGAATCATCTTGGGCATCATTTTTACTAAATTTTTTTATGACATAAAATACATATAGTTAAATGAGAAGGAACCTTGGTTTCCCCACAGTCAGAACACAATCTATCTGGTAGTTCAGACATGTTAAACAGGCATAAACTTGATAACAAAGCACAAAAAACGTTTTAAAATAAAACCGTTACTGTCACTTTAAATTTTAAACTAAACACACTTTATTACTGCAATTGCGAAAAAGTATGAAGGAATTGTTCAAAATTCACCAAAATTTCACCACAGTGTCTTAAAGCCTTAAAAGTATTGCACACCAAATTTGGAAGCTTTAACCCTTAAAATAACGGAACCGGAGCCGTTTTTATATTTAACCCCTTTACAGTCCCTGGAATCTGCTTTGCTGAGACCCAACCAAGCCCAAAGGGGAATACGATACCAAATGATGCCTTCAGAAAGACTTTTCTATGTATCAGAGCTCCACACACATGCAGCTGCATGCCATGCTGTCCTCAAAAACAAGTGCGCCATACCGGCGCGAAAATGAGGCTCTGACTATGATTAGGGAAAGCCCCTAAAGAATAAGGTGTCTAAAACAGTGCCTGCCGATATAATCATATCAAATACCCAGAATAAATGATTCCTCAAGGCTAAATATGTGTTAATAATGAATCGATTTAGCCCAGAAAAAGTCTACAGTCTTAATAAGCCCTTGTGAAGCCCTTATTTACTATCTTAATAAACATGGCTTACCGGATCCCATAGGGAAAATGACAGCTTCCAGCATTACATCGTCTTGTTAGAATGTGTCATACCTCAAGCAGTAAGAGACTGCACACTGTTCCCCCAACTGAAGTTAATTGCTCTCAACAGTCCTGTGTGGAACAGCCATGGATTTTAGTTACGGTGCTAAAATCATTTTCCTCATACAAACAGAAATCTTCATCTCTTTTCTGTTTCTGAGTAAATAGTACATACCAGCACTATTTTAAAATAACAAACTCTTGATTGAATAATAAAAACTACAGTTAAACACTAAAAAACTCTAAGCCATCTCCGTGGAGATGTTGCCTGTACAACGGCAAAGAGAATGACTGGGGTAGGCGGAGCCTAGGAGGGATCATGTGACCAGCTTTGCTGGGCTCTTTGCCATTTCCTGTTGGGGAAGAGAATATCCCACAAGTAAGGATGACGCCGTGGACCGGACACACCTATGTTGGAGAAATAAGCTTAAAGTTTTAGTCTAAGAACTTAATCTTGAAGCCCAGAGTAACAGTTAAGAATTGAATCCAATATGAATCAAATAATTGATTATCTTGGAAAAAAAGAAATAAGGATTTTTTAGAAATCACAAAATTTCTTCTAGCTAAAAACAGCTAAAGACATAGATTAAACCTCATTTGTGAAAATATTCAATAAAAATGAAGAAACAAATAAAATTATTAGCATGTTAATCCAGTTAAGGGACCAGAACACACCGGACTTGCATAAACAAAAATGCAAGACAACAAGACAAATGCAACAGCACCCAGTCTGAACCTTAAAGTAAACAGAAAAAATGGAGCAAAAGCAACATCATCCAAATAAATTACAGGTCCAAGAAAAGTACCTGAAAATAAAAATTTTTCCTTAAATAGGATACAACCATTTAAAAAGAAAATAAATACTATTTTGCTATAGAAACAATAGCATAATTTAGCAGGAGTAGAGATAGCCCCATTAAATTGGAGAACCCTCAAAATTGAATTTAACTGCCGGCAAAGAATATAATTTAAAACCTTTGAAGAAAATTGTCAGCCTATTCCATTCCCTAGTATGAAGGAATGGAAAAAACCTCTGAAGACACAGAAGATAAAATAAGCAGAAATAAAATGTTAGCTAGTTTTGAAAAAGAACTAGTTACCTCAATATCCAAAATAATCAACACCTTTTCAACAAAAAACAAATGTACTCTAAAAAAAAATAAAAAAGTAGATTTGTTAGTGTCAATATCTGATGAAGAAAAGTTCTGAAAGAGAAAAAACATCATCAGAGAAGGATAATTCAGTATGTTGTTGGTCATTTGAAACTTCATCAAAAAGAAGTTTGAAAAAGACCTAAAAAATTTTTAATAGAAGGCGCAAAGTCAGACAAAGCCTTAACCTAGAATCAGAAAAATATTCTTATAAATTTTCTAAGTATATCTTGTACATAAGATGTAAAAAGAAAAGCAATACATAAAGCATAAATACTAATGGATTCTGCATGTAAAAGTTTATCATGATAACTTATTACAAACCATAGCTAAAGATAAAGATTCATAACATTTAAAATAAATGAACTTAGCTTTGGTAGGACTTCTTAGTCAACAGGAATCCCTCAGTATGTTCTGATCCAGGAATAATTTATGGAAAATCTTGCAATATGTAATAGAAAAAAACAACATATAAAGCAAAATTATCAAATACCTTAAATGACAGTTTCAGGAATGGGGAAAAATGCAAAACAAACAAGCCTCTAGCAACCAGAAGCAACAAAAAAGTGAGACTTAAATAATGTGAAAAAAAAGTGGCGCCAAGTATGACGCCCACATTTTTTGGCGCCAAGTATGACGCCCACATTTTTTGGCGCCAAGTATGACGCCCACACTTTTTGGCGCAAAAAAACGTCTGTAACACACATGCGTCAAAAATGACACAACCATGTGTAAACTTCCGGCGTCAACTATGGCGCCGGAAATGAAAAAATTTTGCGCCAAAAAAGTTCGCACCAAGAATGACGCAATAAATTGAAGCATTTTCTGCCCCCGCGAGCCTAACAGCCCGCAAGGAAAAAAGTCAAATAGAAAATTTCTTTAAGGTAAGAAAAAACATAATTTATGCTTACCTGATAAATTTATTTCTCTTGTAGTGTATCCAGTCCACGGATCATCCATTACTTGTGGGATATTCTCCTTCCCAACAGGAAGTTGCAAGAGGATCACCCACAGCAGAGCTGCTATATAGCTCCTCCCCTAACTGTCATATCCAGTCATTCGACCGAAAACAAACAGAGAAAGGAGAAACCATAGGGTGCAGTGGTGACTGTAGTTTAATTAAAATTTAGACCTGCCTTAAAAGGACAGGGCGGGCCGTGGACTGGATACACTACAAGAGAAATAAATTTATCAGGTAAGCATAAATTATGTTTTCTCTTGTTAAGTGTATCCACTCCACGGATCATCCATTACTTGTGGGATACCAATACCAAAGCTAAAGTACACGGATGATGGGAGGGACAAGGCAGGATTAAGCGGAAGGAACCACTGCCCGAAGAACCTTTCTCCCAAAAACAGCCTCCGAAGAAGCAAAAGTATCAAATTTGTAAAATTTTGAAAAAGTGTGAAGCGAAGACCAAGTCGCAGCCTTGCAAATCTGTTCAACAGAGGCCTAATTTTTGAAGGCCCAGGTGGAAGCCACAGCTCTAGTAGAATGAGCTGTAATCCTTTCAGGGAGCTGCTGTCCAGCAGTCTCATAGGCTAGGCGTATTACGCTCTGAAGCCAAAAGGACAGAGAGGTTGCCAAAGCTTTTTGACCTCTCCTCTGTCCAGAGTAAACGACAAACAGGGAAGATGTTTGATGAAAATCCTTAGTAGCTTGTAAGTAAAACTTCAAGGCACGGACTACGTCCAGATTATGTAAAAGACGTTCCTTCTTTGAAGAAGGATTAGGACACAATGATGGAACAACAATCTCTTGATTGATATTCTTGTTAGAAACCACCTTAGGTAAAAACCCAGGTTTGGTACGCAGAACTACCTTATCTGCATGAAAAATCAGATAAGGAGAATCACATTGTAAGGCAGATAGCTCAGAGACTCTCCGAGCCGAGGAAATAGCCATCAAAAACAGAACTTTCCAAGATAAAAGTTTATTATCAATGGAATGAAGGGGTTCAAACGGAACTCCTTGAAGAACCTTAAGAACCAAGTTTAAGCTCCACGGGGGAGCAACAGGTTTAAACACAGGCTTAATTCTAACCAAAGCCTGGCAAAATGCCTGAACGTCTGGAACCTCTGCCAGACGCTTGTGCAAAAGAATAGACTGAGCAGAAATCTGTCCCTTTAAGGAACTATCTGATAATCCTTTGTCCAAGCCCTCTTGGAGAAAAGACAATATTCTAGGAATCCATGGGGATTTTCCTGGTAACAGGCTTTCGTGCCTGTATTAAGGTATCAATGACTGACTCGGAGAAGCCACGCTTTGATAGAATCAAGCGTTCAATCTCCATGCAGTCAGTCTCAGAGAAATTAGATTTGGATGATTGAAAGGACCTTGTATCAGAAGGTCCTGTCTTAGAGGCAGAGTCCATGGTGGAAAGGATGACATGTCCACTAGGTCTGCATACCAAGTCCTGCGTGGCCACGCAGGTGCTATCAGAATCACTGATGCTCTCTCCTGTTTGATTTTGGCAATCAGTCGAGGGAGCAGAGGAAACGGTGGAAACACATAAGCCAGGTTGAAGAACCAAGGCGCTGCTAGAGCATCTATCAGCGTCGCTTCTGGGTCCCTGGACCTGGATCCGTAACAAGGGAGCTTGACGTTCTGGCGAGACGCCATGAGATCCAACTCTGGTTTGCCCCAACGATTAATCAATTGAGCAAACACCTCCGGATGGAGTTCCCACTCCCCCGGATGGAAAGTCTGACGACTTAGAAAATCCGCCTCCCAGTTCTCCACGCCTGGGATATGGATTGCTGACAGGTGGCAAGAGTGGCACTCTGCCCAGCGAATTATTTTTGAGACTTCTAACATCGCTAGGGAACTCCTGGTTCACCCTTGATGGTTGATGTAAGCCACAGTCGTGATGTTGTCCGACTGAAATCTGATGAACCCCAGTGTTGCTAACTGAGGCCAAGCCAGAAGAGCATTGAATATCGCTCTTAACTCCAGAATATTTATTGGAAGGAGTTTCTCCTCCTGAGTCCACGATCCCTGTGCCTTCAGGGAGTTCCAGACTGCACCACAACCTAGAAGGCTGGCATCTGTTGTTACAATTGTCCAATCTGGCCTGCGAAAGGTAATACCCTTGGACAGGTGGACCCGAGACAACCACCAGAGAAGAGAATCTCTGGTCTCTTGATCCAGATTTAGCAGAGGGGACAAATCTGTGTAATCCCCATTCCACTGACTCAGCATGCATAATTGCAGCGGTCTGAGATGTAGGCGCGCAAATGGCACTATGTCCATTGCCGCTACCATTAAGCCGATTACCTCCATACACTGAGCCACCGAAGGGCGCGGAATGGAGTGAAGAACACGGCAAGCATTTAGAAGTTTTGATAACCTGGACTCCGTCAGGTAAATTTTCATTTCTACAGAATCTATAAGAGTCCCTAAGAAGGAGACTCTTGTGAGTGGGGATAGAGAACTCTTTTCCTCGTTCACTTTCCACCCGTGCGACCTCAGAAATGCCAGAACTATCTCTGTATGAGACTTGGCAACTTGAAAGTTTGACGCCTGTATCAGGATGTCGTCTAAATACGGAGCTACCGCTATGCCTCGCGGTCTTAGAACCGCCAGAAGTGAGCCCAGAACCTTTGTAAAGATTCTCGGGGCTGTAGCCAACCCGAAGGGAAGAGCTACAAATTGGTAATGCCTGTCTAGAAAGGCAAACCTTAGAAACTGATGATGGTCTTTGTGAATCGGTATGTGAAGGTAGGCATCCTTTAGGTCCACTGTGGTCATGCAATGACCCTCTTGGATCATGGGTAGGATGGTCCGAATAGTTTCCATTTTGAAAGATGGAACTCTGAGGAATTTGTTTAAGATCTTTAGATCCAAAATTGGTCTGAAGGTTCCCTCTTTTTTGGGAACCACAAACAGATTTGAATAAAAACCCTGTCCTTGTTCCGTCCGCGGAACTGGATGGATCACTCCCATAATTAGGAGGTCTTGCACACAGCGTAGGAATGCCTCTTTCTTTATCTGATTTGCAGATAGCCTTGAAAGATGAAATCTCCCTTGTGGAGGGGAAGCTTTGAAGTCCAGAAGATATCCCTGAGATATGATCTTGAACATCTCTTGCCCATGCCTGGGCGAAGAGAGAAAGTCTGCCCCCTACTAGATCCGTCACCGGATAGGGGGCCGTTCCTTCATGCTGTCTTAGAGGCAGCAGCAGGCTTTCTGGCCTGCTTGCCTTTGTTCCAGGACTGGTTAGGTTTCCAGGCCTGCTTAGATTGAGCAAAAGTTCCCTCTTGCTTTGAAGCGGAGGAAGTTGATGCTGCACCTGCCTTGAAATTTCGAAAGGCACGAAAATTAGACTGTTTGGCCTTTGCTTTGGCCCCGTCCTGAGGAAGGGTATGACCCTTACCTCCAGTAATGACAGCAATAATTTCCTTCAAACCAGGCCCGAATAAGGTCTGCCCCTTGAAAGGAATGTTGAGTAATTTAGACTTCGAAGTCACGTCAGCTGACCAGGATTTAAGCCATAGCGCCCTACGCGCCTGGATGGCGAATCCGGAATTCTTAGCCGTTAGTTTAGTCAAATGAACAATGGCATCAGAAACAAATGAGTTAGCTAGCTTAAGTGTTCTAAGCTTGTCAATAATTTCAGTCAATGGAGCTGTATGGATGGCCTCTTCCAGGGCCTCAAACCAGAATGCCGCCGCGGCCGTGACAGGCGCTATGCATGCAAGGGGCTGTAAAAACATAATTTATGTAAGAACTTACCTGATAAATTCATTTCTTTCATATTAGCAAGAGTCCATGAGCTAGTGACGTATGGGATATACATTCCTACCAGGAGGGGCAAAGTTTCCCAAACCTTAAAATGCCTATAAATACACCCCTCACCACACCCACAATTCAGTTTAACGAATAGCCAAGAAGTGGGGTGATAAGAAAAAAGTGCGAAAGCATATAAAATAAGGAATTGGAATAATTGTGCTTTATACAAAAAAATCAAAACCACCACAAAAAAGGGCGGGCCTCATGGACTCTTGCTAATATGAAAGAAATGAATTTATCAGGTAAGTTCTTACATAAATTATGTTTTCTTTCATGTAATTAGCAAGAGTCCATGAGCTAGTGACGTATGGGATAATGATTACCCAAGATGTGGATCTTTCCACACAAGAGTCACTAGAGAGGGAGGGATAAAATAAAGACAGCCAATTCCTGCTGAAAATAATCCACACCCAGAATAAAATTTTAATGAAAAAACATAAGCAGAAGATTCAAACTGAAACCACTGCCTGAAGTACGTTTCTACCAAAAACTGCTTCAGAAGAAGAAAACACATCAAAATGGTAGAATTTAGAAAAAGTATGCAAAGAGGACCAAGTTGCTGTTTTGCAAATCTGATCAACCGAAGCTTCATTCTTAAACGCCCAGGAAGTAGAAACTGACCTAGTAGAATGAGCTGTAATCCTTTGAGGTGGAGTGTTACCCGACTCAACATAGGCATGATGAAATAAAGATTTCAACCAAGATGCCAAAGAAATGGCAGAAGCTTTCTGGTCTTTTCTAGAACCGGAAAAGATGACAAATAGACTAGAAGTCTTTCGGAAAGACTTAGTAGCTTCAACATAATATTACAAAGCTCTAACAGCATCCAAAGAATGCAATGATTTCTCCTTAGAATTCATAGGATTAGGACATAATGAAGGAACCACAATTTCTCTACTAATGTTGTTAGAATTCACAACCTTAGGTAAAAAATTCAAAAGAAGTTCGCAGCACTGCCTTATCCTGATGCAAAATCAGAAAAGGAGACTCACAAAAAAGAGTAGATAATTCAGAGACTCTTCTGGCAGAAGAGATGGCCAAAAGAAACAAAACTTTCCAAGAAAGTAATATAACGACCAAAGAATGCATGGGTTCAAAAGGAGAAGCTTGAAGAGCCCCCAGAACCAAATTCAAACTCCAAAGAGGAGAAATTGACTTAATGACAGGTTTTATACGAACCAAAGCTTGTACAAAACAATAAATATCAGGAAGATTAGCAATCCTTCTGTGAAAAAGAACAGAAAGAGCAGAGATTTGTCTTTCAAGAAACTTGCGGACAAACCTTTATCTAAACCATCCTGAAGAAATATAAGTCTTCCAGACTCTATAATATATCTCTCTAGATACAGATTTACGAGCCTGTCACATAGTATCAATCACAGAGTCAGAGAAACCTCTTTGACCAAGAATCAAGCGTTCAAACTCCACACCTTAAAATTAAGGTTTTGAGATCCTGATGGAAAAAAGAACCTTGAGACAGAAAGACTGGTCTTAACGGAAGAGTCCACAGCTGGCAAGAGGCCATCCGGACAAGATCCGCATACCAAAACCTGTGAGGCCATGCTGGAGCTACCAGCAGGACAAACGAGCATTCCTTTAGAATATTAGAGAATACCCATGGAAGAAGAACTAGAGGCGGAAAGATATAGGCAGGATGACACTTGTAAGGAAGAGATAATGCATCCACTGCCTCCGCCCGAGGATCCCTGGATCCGGACAGATACCAGGGAAGTTTCTTGTTTAGATGAGAAGCCATCAGATCTATTTCTGAGAGTTCCCACATTTGAACAATCTGAGGAAATACCTCTGGGTGAAGACCATTCGCCCAGGTGCAACGTTTGGCGACTGAAATAATCCGCTTTCCAATTGTCCATACCTGGGATATGAACCGCAGAGATTAGACAGGAGCTGGATTCCGCCCAAACCAAAATTCGAGATACTTCTTTCATAGCCAGAGGACTGTGAGTCCCTCCTTGATGATTGATGTACGCCACAGTTGTGACATTGTCTATCTGAAAACAAATGAACAACTCTCTCTTCAGAAGAGGCCAAGACTGAAGAGCTCTGAAATTGCACGGAGTTCCAAAATATTGATCGGAAATCTCACCTCCTGAGATTCCCAAACCCCTTGTGCCGTCAGATACCCCCACACAGCTCCCCAACCTGTAAGACTTGCATCTGTTGAGATTATAGTCCAGGTCGGAAGAACAAAGAAGCCCCCTGAACTAAACGATGGTGATCTGCCCACCATGTCAGAGAGTGTCGTATAATCGGTTTAAAGATATTAATTAAGATATCTTTGAGTAATCCCTGCACCATTGGTTCAGCATACAGAGCTGAAGAGGTCGCATGTGAAAACGAGCAAAGGAGATCGCATCTGATGCGGCAGTCCTAAGACCTAAAATTTCCATGCATAAGGCTACCAAAGGGAATGATTGTGACTGAAGGTTTTGACAAGCTGATATCAATGTTAAACTTCTCTTGTCTGACAAGGACAGAGTCATAGACACTGAATCTATTCTAGAAACCTAAAAAGGTTACACTTGTCTGAGGAATCAATGAACTGATTGGTAAATTGATCCTCCAACCATGAACTTGAAGAAACAACACAAGTCGATTCGTATGAGATTCTTCGAAAATGAGAAGACTGAGCAAGTACCCAGATATTGTCCAATAAGGAAATACCAAAACCCTGTTCTCTGATTACAGAAAGAAGGGCACCGAGAACCTTTGAAAAAAATTCTTGGAACTGAGGCTAGGCCAAACGGTAGAGCCACAAAACTGGTAATGCTTGTCTAAAAAGAGAATCTCAGACACTAAAAGTGATCTGGATGAATCGGAATATGTAGATACACATCCTGTAAATCTATTGTAGACATATAATGCCCTTGTTAAACAAAAGGCAGGACAGTCCTACAGTAACCATCTTGAATGTTGGTATCCTTACATAACGATTCAATATTGATAGATCCGGAACTGGTCTGAAGGAATTGACCTTCTTTGGTACAATGAAGAGATAAAATAAAACCCCAGCCCCTGTTCCAGAACTGGAACTGGCATAATTACTCCAGCCAACTCTAGATCTGAAACACATTTCAGAAATGCTGAGCCTTTGCTGTGTTAACTGGGACACGGGAAAGAAAAAAATCTCTTAGCAGGAGGCCTTAACTGAAGCCAATTCTGTACCTTTCTGAAACAATGTTCTGAAACCAGAAATTGAGAACGGAATTGATCAAAAATTTCTTTGAAGAAAACGTAATCTGCCCCATACCAGCTGAGCTGGAATAAGGTCCGCACCTTCATGGGTACTTAGGAGCTGGCTATAGGTTTTCTAAAAGGCTTGGATATATTCCAAACTGGAAATAGTTTCCAAACTGATACCGCTCCTGAGAATGAAGGATCAGGCTTTTGTTCCTTATTGTGAGGAAAGGAACGAAATGATTATTAGACCTAAATTTACCTTAGATTTTTTATCCTTTGGAAAAAAAGTTCCCTTCCTTCCAGAAACAGTTGAAATAATAATTTATTACCCTGGAAAGAAAGGGAAAGCAAAGTTGACTTAGAAGACATATCAGTATTCCAAGTTTAATCCATAAAGCTTTTCTAGCTAAAATAGCTAGAGACATATACCTGACATCAACTCTAATGATATCAAAAGATGGTATCACCAATAAAATTATTAGCATGTTATAGAATAATAACAATGCTATAAAATTATGATCTGTTACTTGTTGCGCCAAAGCTTCTAACCAAAAAGTTGAAGCTGCAGCAACATCCACTAAAAATATAGCAAGTCTAAGAAGATTACCTGAACATAAGTAAGCTTTTCTTAGAAAGGATTCAATTTTCCTATCTAAAGGATCCTTAAATGAATTACTATCTGCTGTAGGAATAGTAGCACATTTAGCAGGAGTAGAGACAGCCCCATAACCTTAGGGATTTTGTCCCAAAAAAACTCTAATCTGTCAGATGGCACAGGATATAATTGCTTAAACGTTTAGAAGGAGTAAAAGAATTACCCAAATTATTCCATTCCCTGGAAATTACTTCAGAAATAGCATCAGGGAGATTAAACACTTCTGGAATAACTACAGGAGATTTAAAAACCTTATTTAAACGTTTAGATTTAGAATCAAGAGGACCAGAATCCTCTATTTCTAATGCAATTAATACTTCTTTAAATAAAGAACGAATAAATTCCATCTTGAACAAATACAAAGATTTATCAGCATCAACCTCTGAGACAGAAACCTCTGAACCAGAAGAACCATTATCAGTATCAGAATGATGATGTTCATTTAAAAATTCATCTGAAAAAAGAGAAGTTTTAAAAGACTTTTATGTAAACTAGAAGGAGAAATAACAGACATAGCCTTCTTAATGGATTTAAAAAATAAAATCTCTTATGTTTATCAGGAACACTCTGATATTTAGATGTTGACGGAACAGCAACAGGTAATGTAACAGTACTAAAGGAAATTTTATCTGCATTAATAAGTTTGTCATGACATGCAATACAAACAACAGCTGGAGAAACAGATACCAAAAATTATAGCAGATACACTTAGCTTGGTAGCTCCAGCAGTAGACAGCGATTTTCCTGTAGTATCTTCTGACTCAGATGCAACGTGAGACATCTTGCAATATGTAAGAGAAAAAACAACATATAAAGCAAAATTGATCAAATTCCTTAAATGACAGTTTCAGGAATGGGAAAAAATGCCAAAGAACAAGCTTCTAGCAACCAGAAGCACTGAAAAAATAAGACTTAAATAATGTGGAGACAAAAGCGACGCCCTTATTTTTTAGCGCCAAATAAGACGCCCACATTATTTGGCGCCTAAATGCTTTTGGCGCCAAAAAATGACGCCACATCCGGAACGCCGACATCTTTGGCGCAAAATAACGTCAAAAAATGACGCAACTTCCGGCGACACGTATGACGCCGGAAACGGAAAAGAATTTTTGCGCCAAAAAAGTCCGCGCCAAGAATGACGCAATAAAATTAAGCATTTTCAGCCCCCGCGAGCCTAACAGCCCACAGGAAAAAAAAGAGTCAAATTTTTGAAGGTAAGAAAAAATGATAAATTCAAATGCATTATCCCAAATATGAAACTGACTGTCTGAAAAATAAGGAAAGTTGAACATTCTGAGTCAAGGCAAATAAATGTTTGAATACATATATTTAGAACTTTATAAACAAAGTGCCCAACCATAGCTAGGAGTGTCACAGAAAATAAGATTTACTTACCCCAGGACACTCATCTACATGTTTGTAGAAAGCCAAACCAGTACTGAAACGAGAATCAGCAGAGGTAATGGTATATATAAGAGTATATCGTCGATCTGAAAAGGGAGGTAAGAGATGAATCTCTACGACCGATAACAGAGAACCTATGAAATAGACCCCGTAGAAGGAGATCACTGCATTCAAATAGGCAATACTCTCCTCACATCCCTCTGACATTCACTGCACGCTGAGAGGAAAACCGGGCTCCAACTTGCTGCGGAGCGCATATCAACGTAGAATCTAGCACAAACTTACTTCACCACCTCCATCGGAGGCAAAGTTTGTAAAACTGAATTGTGAGTGTGGTGAGGGGTGTATTTATAGGCATTTTAAGGTTTGGGAAACTTTGCTAAAGTAGAAACTGCTCCCTCCACCTTAGGGACCGTCTGCCATAAGTCCCGTGTAGTGGCGTCTATTGGAAACATTTTTCTAAATATAGGAGGTGGGGAAAAAGGCACACCCGGTCTATCCCACTCCTTGCTAATAATTTCTGTAAGCCTTTTAGGTATAGGAAAAACATCAGTACACACCAGCACCGCATAGTATTTATCGAGCCTACACAATTTCTCTGGTACTGCAACTGTGTTACAGTCATTCAGAGCAGATAATACCTCCCCAAGCAATATACGGAGGTTCTCAAGCTTAAATTTAAAATTAGAAATCTCTGAATCAGGTTTCCCTGTATCAGAGACGTCACCCACAGACTGAAGCTCTCCGTCCTCATGATCTGCATATTGTGACGCAGTATCAGACATGGCCCTTACAGCATCTGCGCGCTCTGTATTTCTCCTAACCCCAGAGCAATCGCGCTTGCCTCTTAATTCAGGCAACCTGGATAATACCTCTGACAGGGTATTATTCATGATTGCAGCCATGTCCTGCAAGGTAATCGCTATGGGCGTCCCTGATGCAATTGGCGCCATATTAGTGTGCATCCCCTGAGCGGGAGGCAAAGGGTCTGACACGTGGGGAGAGTTAGTCGGCATAACTTCCCCCTCGTCAGAATCTTCTGGTGATATTTCTTTTATAGTTAAAGACTGATCTTTACTGTTTAAGGTGAAATCAATACATTTAGTACACATTCTCCTATGGGGCTCCACCATGGCTTTCAAACATAATGAACAAGTTGTTTCCTCTGTGTCAGACATGTTTAAACAGACTAGCAATGAGACTAGCAAGCTTGGAAAACACTTTAAACAAGTTTACAAGCAATATAAAAAACTTTACTGCACCTTTAAGAAACACAAATTTTTGCCAAAATTTGAAATAACAGTGAAAAAAGGCAGTTACACTAACAAAATTTTTACAGTGTATGTAACAAGTTAGCAGAGCATTGCACCCACTTGCAAATGGATGATTAACCCCTTAATACCAGACACAGAATAATAACTGACAAAAACGTTTTTTTTTTTTTTTGTTTTTTTTAAATAGTCACAACAACTGCCACAGCTCTACTGTGGCTTGTTACCTCCCTCAAAAACGAATTTGAAGCCTTTTGAGCCCTCCAGAGATATCCTGGATCATGCAGGAAGAAGCTGGATGTCTGTGTCTAATTTTTGCTGCATAAAAAAACCCCTCCCACTCATATTACAACAGTGGAAAGTCAGGAAACTGTTACTAGGCAGAATTCAAGCCAGCCATGTGGAAAAAAACTAGGCCCCAATAAGTTTTATCACCAAATACATATAAAACGATTAAACATGCCAGCAAAAGTTTTATATTACATTTTTATAAGAGTATGTATCTCTATTAATAAGCCTGATACCAGTAGCTATCACTGCATTTAAGGCTTTACTTACATTAGTTCGGTATCAGCAGCATTTTCTAGCAAATTCCATCCCTAGAAATATATTAACTGCACATACCTTATTGCAGGAAAACCTGCACGCCATTCCCTCTCTGAAGTTACCTCACTCCTCAGAATATGTGAGAACAGCCATGGATCTTAGTTACTTCTGCTAAGATCATAGAAAACGCAGGCAGATTCTTCTTCTAAATACTGCCTGAGATAAACAGTACACTCCGGTACCATTTAAAAATAACAAACTTTTGATTGAAGAATAAACTAAGTATAAAACACCACACTCCTCTTACGACCTCCATCTTGGTTGAGGCTTGCAAGAGAATGACTGGATATGACAGGGGAGGAGCTATATAGCAGCTCTGCTGTGGGTGATCCTCTTGCAACTTCCTGTTGGGAAGGAGAATATCCCACAAGTAATGGATGATCCGTGGACTGGATACACTTAACAAGAGAAAATATTTTATTCATATGCATTTTCCCAAATAATGAAACTGACAGTCTGAAAGAAGGAATACTGATTATCCTGAATCATGGCAAATATAAGTTAAAAGACATATATTTAGAACTTTACATATAAAGTGCCCAACCATAGCTTAGAGTGTCATAATAAAATAAGACTTACTTACCCTAAGACACTAATCTACATATAGTAGACAGCCAAACCAGTACTGAAACGAGAATCAGTAGAGGTAATGGTATATAAGAGTATATCGTCGATCTGAAAAGGGAGGTAAGAGATGAATCTCTACGACCGATAACAGAGAACCTATGAAATAGATCCCGTAGAAGGAGACCATTGAATTCAAATAGGCAATACTCTCTTCACATCCCTCTGACATTCACTGCACTCTGAGAGGAAAACCGGGCTCCAGCCTGCTGCGAATATATATCAACGTAGAATCTAGCACAAACTTACTTCACCACCTCCACGGGAGGCAAAGTTTGTAAAACTGAATTGTGGGTGTGGTGAGGGGTGTATTTATAGGCATTTTAAGGTTTGGGAAACTTTGCCCCTCCTGGTAGGAATGTATATCCCATACGTCACTAGCTCATGGACTCTTGCTAATTACATGAAAGAAATTTCGCCTAAGTTATCAAAAAAGCTGTCAAAAAGCCGCGCACCAAGTACGGGGCGATGAGCAGCGGACTGTGAGAGTTATCACTCATCCGATCTCGCTGCTCTTCGGCTTTTTTACAGCTTTCTTGCTAGCCTGTCACTAAGCACCCACACTAAACTACACTGTTCTACCCCCTATACCGGCGCCCCCGGAGCCTCCCGCAACTAAATAAAGTTACTAACCCCTAAACCACCACTCCTAGACCCCGCCGCAACTCTTATAAATGTATTAACCCCTAAACCGCCGCTCCTAGACCCCGCAGCAACTCTTATAAATGTATTAACCCCTAAACCGCCGCTCCCGGACACCGCTGCCACCTACATTATACCTAGTAACCCCTATCCTGCCCCCCCTATACCGTCGCCCTCTATAATAAAGTTATTAACCCCTATCCTGCTGATCCCGCACCTCGCTGCAACTAAATAAATAGTTCAACCCCTTAACATTGTAGCTATCTTAGGATTTATATTTATTTTACAGGTAACTTTGTATTTATTTTAGCTAGTTAGAATAGTTATTAAATAGTTATTAACTATTTAATAACTACCTAGCTAAAAGAAATACAAAATTACATGTAAAATAAATCCTAACCTAAGTTACAATTAAACCTAACACTACACTATCATTAAATTTATTAAATAAATTAACTACAAATAACTACAATTAAATACAATTACATAAACTAACTAAAGTACAAAAATTAAAAAAAGCTAAGTTACAAAAAATAAGTTACAAACATTTTAAAAATATTACAACAATTTTAAGCTACTTACACCTAATCTAAGCCCCCTAATAAAATAACAAAGCCCCCCAAAATAAAAAAATGACCTACCCTATTCTAAATTCAAAAAGTTCAAAGCTCTTTTACCTTACCAGCCCTTAAAAGGGCCTTTTGTGGGGGCATGCCCCAAAGAATTCAGCTCTTTTGCCTGTAAAAGAAAAATACAACCCCCCCCCAACATTAAAACCCACCATCCACATACCCCTAATCTAACCCAAACCCCCCTTAAAATAACCTAACACTAATCCCCTGAAGATCATCCTACCTTGAGTCGTCTTCACTCAGCCGAGCAGCGATGGAACCGAAGAGGAGACCCGGAGCGGCAGAAGTTATCCTCCAAGGGGCGCTGAAGAAATCTTCCATCCGATGAAGTGATCCTCCAGTCGGCGCTGAAGAAGTCTTCCATCCGGGCGATGTCATCTTCCAAGAGGCGCTAAAGAAGTCTTCTATCCGGGCGATGTCATCTTCCAAGCGGGGTCTTCAATCTTCATCCCGCCGACGCGGAACATCCTTCTTTACCGACGGACTACCGACGTATGAAGGCTCCTTTAAGGGACGTCATCCAAGATGGCGTCCCTTCAATTCCGATTGGCTGATAGGATTCTATCAGCCAATCGGAATTAAGGTAGGAAAAATCTGATTGGCTGATTGAATCAGCCAATCAGATTCAAGTTCAATCCGATTGGCTGATCCAATCAGCCAATCAGATTGAGCTTGCATTCTATTGGCTGTTCCGATCAGACTTCTTCAGCGCCGACTGGAGGATCACTTCATCGGATGGAAGATTTCTTCAGCGCCCCTTGGAGGATAACTTCTGCCGCTCCGGGTCTCCTCTTCGGTTCCATCGCTGCTCGGCTGAGTGAAGACGACTCAAGGTAGGATGATCTTCAGGGGATTAGTGTTAGGTTATTTTAAGGGGGGTTTGGGTTAGATTAGGGGTATGTGGGTGGTGGGTTTTAATGTTGGGGGGGGGTTGTATTTTTCTTTTACAGGCAAAAGAGCTGAATTCTTTGGGGCATGCCCCCACAAAAGGCCCTTTTAAGGGCTGGTAAGGTAAAAGAGCTTTGAACTTTTTTAATTTAGAATAGGGTAGGTCATTTTTTTATTTTGGGGGGGGGTTTGTTATTTTATTAGGGGGCTTAGATTAGGTGTAAGTAGCTTAAAATTGTTGTAATATTTTTAAAATGTTTGTAACTTATTTTTTTGTAACTTTGTAACTTGTAGTTATTTGTAGTTAATTTATTTAATAAATTTAATGATAGTGTAGCGTTAGGTTTAATTGTAACTTAGGTTAGGATTTATTTTACAGTTAATTTTGTATTTCTTTTAGCTAGGTAGTTATTAAATAGTTAATAACTATTTAATAACTATTCTAACTAGCTAAAATAAATACAAAGTTACCTATAAAATAAATGTAAATCCTAAAATAGCTACAATGTAATTATTAATTACATTGTAGCTATCTTAGGGTTTATTTTACAGGTAAGTATTTAGTTTTAAATAGGAATAATTTATTAAAGTATAGTGTAGTGTTAGGTGTAATTGTAACTTAGGTTAGTTTTTATTTTACAGGTAAATGCCTCTTTATTTTAGCTAGGTAAGCTATTAAATAGCTAATAACTATTTAATAGCTATTGTACCTAGTTAAAATAAATTGCAATTTGCCTGTAAAATAAAAATAAATCCTAAGATAGCTACAATATAATTATTATTTATATTGTAGCTATATTAGGGTTTATTTTAAAGGTAAGTATTTAGTTTTAAATAGGATTAATTTAGTTCATAATAGAAATATTATTTAGATTTATTAAATTAATATTTAAGTTAGGGGGGTGTTAGGGTTAGTGTTAGACTTAGGTTTAGGGGTTAATAAATTTATTACAGTGGCGGCGGTGTAGTGGGGGGCAGGATAGGGGTTAATAAATGTATTATAGGTGGCGACGGTATAGGGGGGGCAGATTAGGGGTTAATAAATTTAATATAGGTTTCGTCAGGGTCCGGGAGCGACGGTTTAGGGGTTAAACTATTTATTTCGTTGCGGTGAGGTGCGGGATCGGCAGGATAGGGTTAATAACTTTATTATAGAGGGCGGCGGTATAGGGGGGGCAGGATAGGGGTTACTAGGTATAATGTAGGTGGCGGTGGGCTCCGGGAGCGGCGGTTTAGGGGTTAATACATTTATTATAGTTGCAGCGGGGTCAGGGAGTGGCGGTTTAGGGGTTAATATGTATAGAGTAGCTTGCGGTGGGCTCCGGGAGCGGCGGTTTAGGGGGTAATAACTTTATTTAGTTGCGGCGGTGTATGGGGGACAGATTAGTGGTGTTTAGACTCGGGGTACATGTTAGGGTGTTAGGTGTAGACAGCTCCCATAGGAATCAATGGGATATCTGGCAGCAGCGAACTTGTACTTTCGCTATGGTCAGACTCACATTGATTCCTATGGGATCCGCCGCCTCCAGGGTGGCGGTTTGAAAACCAGGTACGCTGGGCCGGAAAAGTGCCGAGAATACTTGCTAGTTTTTTGATAACTAGTAAAAGTAGTCAGATTGTGCTGCACTTGTGTGCGGAACATCTGGAGTGACGTAAGAATCGATCTGTGTCGGACTGAGTCCGGCGGATCGAAGTTTACGTCACAAAATTCTACTTTTGCCGGTCTCTAGCCTTTGATAACTAAGGCGAATCAGCCTCGCCACAAATACGCTGCGGAATTCCAGCGTATTTGAGGTTGACGGCTTGATAACTAGATCCCATAAGGTCTGGCCTTAATGGAAGTAGCCAAGATCGGCAACTGGACATCCGAGCAAGAACCATATACCAAAACCTGAGTGGCCATGCTGGAGCCACCAGCCACACCAAAGATTGCTCTCTGATAATTGAAAATCACTCTAAAAAGAAGAACCAGAGATGAAAAAATATAGGCAGATTGATGATTCCAAGGAAGTGTCAATGCGTACACTACTTCCGCCTGAGGATCCCCGGACCTGAATAGGCCCCTGGGAAATCCCTTGTTTAGATGAGGTGCCATCAGATCTATTTCTGGAAGCCCTCACATCTGAAAAATTGAAAAACATATTTGGGTAAAAAGACCATACTCCCGGATGTAAAGCTTGATTAACAGAGATAATCCGCTACCCAATTGACTATACCTGGGAAAAAGACCACAGAAATTAGATAGGAGCTGGATTTAGCCCAAGCAAATATCCGAGATACTTCTGTCACAGCCTAAGGACTGATAGTCCCACCCTGATGATTGACATACGCCACAGTTGTGACATTGTCTGTCTGAAAAAACAATAAACGTCTCTTCTTCAAAAAGAAACCAACTGAAGAACTCTGAGAATGCACAGAGTTCCAAAATATCAAATGGTAATCTCGCCTCCTGAGATTTCCAAACCCCTTGTGCTGACAGAGATCCTCAGACAGCCTCCCAACCTAAAAGACTCGCATCTATAGAGATCATGGTCCAGGTTGAAAGAACCGAAGAGACCTGTAGAACTAAATGATGGTGAGCTTAACCACCGAATCAAGATAGATAAACATTAGGATTCAAAGATATAAAAAGTGATATCCTAGAATCCCTGCACCATTATTCAGCATAAAAAACTGGAAAGGTTTCCTATGAAATGAGCAAAGGGAATCGAATCCAATGCTGCAGCCATGAAACCTAAAACTTCCAAGCATATATAGCAACTTGAAGGAAATAATAGAGACTGAAGGTTCCGACAAACGGAACCTAATAAACTTGTCACTTGCCTGTTAGAGACAAAAACATTGACACCATCTATCTGGAAACCTAAAAAAGGTGACCCTTGTGTGAGGAATCAAGGAGCTTTTGATAAAAAGATCCTCTAACCATGTCTTGAAGAAACAACAAAGTTGAATCGTATGAGATTCCGAAGAACGAAAAGACTGAGCCAGTACCATGATACTGTCCAAATAAGGAACACTGAGAACCTTGAAAAGATTCTTAGAGCTGTTGCTAGACCAGAAGGAAAAGCAACAATTGGTAATGCTTGTCAAAAAAAGAGAATCAGAAAATAAAAATAATCTGAATGAAAACAGAAAATGAAGATATGCATCTATTGTATCTAATGTAAACAAATAATGCCATCACTGACCAAAAAGGCAGAATAGACCATATAAATACCATTCTAAAAGATGGTACACTTATATGACAATTCAAAAAGATTTTTTATCTTTGGAACAATGAATAGTCTTGAATAAAACCCCAAAACCCAGTTCCTAAAATGAAACTGGAATAAATACCCCAGAAAACTCCAGGTCTGAGCAGCGCTTGAGCCCCAATGGGTGACCAGCCACACTTCAACAGTACCCAAAACATATAGGTCTGAAACGCACTTCAGGAAAGTGTTAGTCTTACTGGAATAGCTGGAATATGATAGAGAAAAAAGACTTCTCGAAGACGGTTTTACTCTGAATCCTATTCTGTACCCAAAGTCTAAGAAGTTTGGACCGAATAGAACCAAACAAATTTAAAAAAAGTCTTAACCTGCCCTTTACCAGCCAAGCTGGAATAAGAACCGCACCTACATGCAAATTAGGGGAGCTGACTTTGAACTTTTAAAAGGCTTAAATGAAGAAAAAACTTCCAATTATAAACATGTTACATGGGGAAGAATTCAGGATTCCGTTCCTTAGTAAGAACAGAAAACCAATATAAGCTTAAAGTTTTAGTCTTAGAACTCAATCTTGAAGCCTAGAGTAACAGTTAAAGAATTGAATCCAATTATGAACCAAATAATTGATTATCTTGGAAAAAAGAAATATGGATTTAAGAAATCAAATTAGCATTCCAAGAATAAAATCACAAAGTTCTTCTAGCTAAAATAGCTAAAGACATAGATTAAACCTCATTTGCGAAAATATTTACTAAAATGACAACACAAATGAATTTATTAGCATGTTAATCAAGTTAAAGGACCAGTCAACACACTGGACTTGCGCAAACAACAAATGCAAGATAGCAAGACAATGCAATAGCACTTAGTCTGAACTTCAAACGAGTAGTAGATTTTGTCCTTTTAACAATGCTAAACAAATCATAATCCGATACTTGATCTTAAAGTATCCAACCAGAAAGATGAAGCAATTGCAACATCAGCAAAATAAATTACAGGACTAATAAAAGTACCTGAAAATAATTTTCCTTAAATAAGATACAACCATCTGAAGGAAAAAATTAAATACTATTTGCTATAAGAATAAGAGTATATTAGCAGGAGTAGAGATAGCCCCCTTAACTTGAGGAATCTTTCCTCAAAACTAACTGCCGGCAAAGAATACAATTTAAAAACCTTAAAGAAGGACTAAAAGAAAATTCTCAGCCTATTCCATTCCCTAGTATCAGGAACTGGAAAAAACCTCTGAAGAAATCACAGAAGATAAATAAGCAGAATTTAAATGTTAGCTAGTCTTTAAAATCCAAAGAACTAGTTACTTCAATATCCAAAATAATCAACACCTTTTGAACAAAGAACAAATGTACTCTATTAAAAAATAAAAAAGTAGATTTGTTAGTGTCAATATCTGATGAAGAAAAATTCTGAATGAGAAAAAAACACCATCAGAGAAGGATAATTCATTATGTTGTTGGTCATTTGAAACTTCATCAACAAAAAAAGTTTGAAAAAGACCTAAAAATTTATTAGAAGGCGAGATGTCAGACAAAGCCTTTAAAATAGAATCAAAAAAAAATTCTTATAAATTTCTAAGTATATCTTGTACATAAGATGTAAAAAGAATAGCAATATATAAAGCATAAATACTAATGGATTCTGCATGTAAAAGTTTATCATGATAACTTATTACAAACCATAGCTAAAGATAAACATTCATAACATTTAAAATAAATGAACTTAGCTTTGGTAGGACTGATCTCAGTCAACAGGAATCCCTCAGTATATTCTGATCCAGGAATAATGTATGGAAAATCTTGCAATATGTAATAGAAAAAAACAACATATAAAGCAAAATTTATCAAATTCCTTAAATGACAGTTTCAGGAATGGGAAAAAATGCAAAACCAACAAGCGTCTAGCAACCAGAAGCAACAAAAAAGTGAGACTTAAATAATGTGAGAAAAAGTGGAACAAGTATGACGCCCACATTTTTGGCGCCAAGTATGACACCCACATTATTGGCGCCAAACAACCTCTGACGCTGAAAATGACGCCCACATCTTTTGGCGCAAAAAACGTCTGAACACACATGCGTCAAAAAAATGACGTAACAGAACAAACTTCCGGCGTCAACTACGGCGCCGGAAATGACAAAATTTTGCAACAAAAAAGTTCGCGCCAAGAATGACGCAATAAATTGAAGCATTTTCTGCCCCCGCGAGCCTAACAGCCCGCAGGGAAAAAAGTCAATTGAAAAATTTTCAAGGTAAGAAAAAAATATTTATTCATATGCATTATCCCAAATAATGAAACTGACAGTCTGAATGAAGTAATACCGATTATCCTGAATCATGGCAAATATAAGTTTAAAGACATATATTTAGAACTTTACATATAAAGTGCCCACCCATAGCTTAGAGTGTCACAAAAAATAAGACTTACTTACCCCAGGACACTCATCTACATATAGTAGATAGCCAAACCAGTACTGAAACGAGAATCAGTAGAGGTAATGGTATATAAAAGTATATCGTCGATCTGAAAAGGGAGGTAGGAGAAGAAATCTCTACGACCGATAACAGAGAACCTATGAAATAGATCCCGTAGAAGAAGACCATTGAATTCAAATAGGCAATACTCTCTTCACATCCCTCTGACATTCACTGCACTCTGAGAGGAAAACCGGGCTCCAGCCTGCTGCGAAGCGCATATCAACGTAGAATCTAGCACAAACTTACTTCACCACCTCCATGGGAGGCAAAGTTTGTAAAACTGAATTGTGGGTGTGGTGAGGGGTGTATTTATAGGCATTTTAAGGTTTGGGAAACTTTGCCCCTCCTGGTAGGAATGTATATCCCATACGTCACTAGCTCATGGACTCTTGCTAATTACATGAAAGAAATCTAGTTTTGCTGTCCTAGCCCGCAGGGCGTTATGGTTGAAATCCTTGTCTGCGGACATTTCCTCTAAAGTCAAGCTTCTGGCGATTCCTTACAAGGGCAAAATATGTTTGGACCCAGGTTTGGCAGAAATGATCTCTAATATAACGGGTGGAAAATTGTCTTTTCTACCTCAAGATAAGAAGAATAGGCCTAAAGGACGTCAGAGTAATTTTTGTTCCTTTTATAACTTCAGAGGAAAGCCTTCCCCTTCTTCTTCCAAGCAGGAACAATCCAAGTCTTCTTGGAAATCCAATCAGTCTTGGAACAAGGGGAAACAATCAAAGAAACCTGCAGCTGATTCCAAATCAGCATGAAGGGTTTGTCCCCGATCCGGGATCGGATCAGGTGGGGGGCAAACTTTCTCAGTTCTCTCAAGCCTGGATACGAGATGTCCCAGATCCCTGGACTGTGGACATAGTATCGCAGGGTTACAAACTGGAATTCAAGTCTTTTCCTCCCAGAGGCAGATTCCTTCTGTCAAGGTTATCTGCAGACCAGAAAATAGAGAGGCGTTCTTGAAATTTATACAAGATCTTTCCTCCCTGGGAGTTATAGTTCCAGTGCAGGAACAGGGTCTTGGGTTCTACTCCAACCTATTTGTGGTTCCCAAAAAAGAGGGAACTTTTCATCCCATTCTAGACTTGAAGGGTCTAAACAGGTTTCTCAAAGTTCCATCCTGCAAGATGGAGACTTTACGCTCCATTCTTACTTTAGTACAAGAGGGTCAGTTCATGACAACCATAGACCTAAAGGATGCGTATCTTCATGTTCCTATTCACAGGGACCATCACAGATTCCTGAGATTCGCCTTTCTGGACAAACATTTCCATTTTGTGGCCCTTCTATTTGGTCTAGCCACGGCTCCCAGAATTTTTTTAAAGGTTCTGGGGGCTCTTTTGGCAGTGATCTGTTCTCGTGGAATTGCTGTGGCACATTACCTGGATGACATATTTGTTCAGGTGCCATCTTTACAACAAGCAAAATCTCACACAGAGATATTGTTGTCTTTTCTTCGTTCCCACGGATGGAATGTGAATCTGCAAAAAAGTTCCCTTTCCCCTGCTACAAGAGTAGTGTTCTTAGGGACCATAATAGATTCTCTATTGATGAAGATTTTTCTGACAGAGGTCAGGAAAAACAAAATTATTTCCTCTTGCCTCTCTCTTCAGGCTACTGCTCATCCTTCAGTGGCTCAATGTATGGAGGTAATCGGTCTGATGGTGGCTTCCATGGACATCATTCCATTTGCTCGATTCCATTTGAGAGCACTCCAGTTGTACATGCTCAGACAATGGAATGGCGACCATGCGGATCTATCTCAGAGAATAGAGTTAGATCAGTCATCAAGGGATTCTCTCCTGTGGTGGATTTCTCAGGAACATCTGTCTCAGGGCACATGCTTTCGGAGACCTTCCTGGGTGATCGTGACCACGGACGCCAGCCTGCTGGGCTGGGGAGCAGTCTGGAACTCAGGGCCTTTGGATTCGGGAGGAGTCTGCTCTTCCCATCAACATCTTGGAGTTGAAGGCGATTTACAATTCTCTATTGGCTTGGCCTCAGTTGTTCGCAGCCCAGTTTATCAGGGTCCAGTCAGACAACATAACCTCTGTGTTATACACACAGAGAATGAACAGTGGCACTACTTGGGCTTTTCCCGTGATGTATACTAAAGATTTTCAAATATTGTGCAATTAAACATCAGTAGAATGTGGGAAATTGTGCTCGTGCATATAGCAATATTGGAAACTAAAAAAGTGGGGTGGCTAGAGAAAGCCTGGGGTACCCACAAACAGCACTCTGGGCCCTGACTAAAGGCAGTCGTATCCACAAAAGAAGGGAAAATAAAATATAACTTTTATTAGTTTGTAATAAAATTCAAAACTACATACACATTAAAAAAATCCAGATGTACACTTATGATGAGCCTGACAAGTGATCAAAAGGGGGAATAAATATAAGTAGGGCCTTAATATAATAAAGTAAAGAAAATCATCCCCTCTATTGAAAATGTGCAGATAAACCACTCTGAAAAAAAAAAATATATATATATAAGGAATACAAGATAAATAGATCTTACTGCTATTAACCTGACATCAAATGTGTGCAATGGCTTGTGATTGGTCAGCCAGTACTAGTACTCTAAATATCACCAAATAGGGTGTAAGGTAGTTCTAAAAAATGCCTGTTATACTGAATACACTACTCAAATAAATTAGTTATCATCGTGCATAAGGTAACGTATAGTGTGAAATAGATCATGAAGGAGGGTTAAATATGGTCGTCAGTTTAATATTGCAACGTACCCTTAATATTAAACCCAAAATATTTTTGGCTTGCAACTGAAACCTAACAATGTGACAAGTAAGTCTTAGTTAGAAGTGTATGTAATGCTTGGACACATGTAGTTAAGGTTGTTTAATTCAGTCCAATTAGGACTCATATTGAAGTAAAGACAAATATGTTTCCAAGGTATCTTTGTGCTCGTATATTTGAGCAAATGTTACGTTCAGTTACACACAAACTATATGTTACCCATTATAATAAATATGCTAAGATTTAGTACAGCATCAAGTGGAATAAAATTATAACCCACTTGTTTCATGTGGTATATAGTATATTATATTGTAGCACTTTTGTCAATCACCACCTGTACCGTATTAAATATAAAGTAATAGCGGTATACACTGTATCCAGTGTTTAACAATCCAATATATAAAACGTTTAACTTATTTCAGATCTTATGCTTGCTACAATAATTGCTGGACTAAAGGAGATATTTGGTAAAGTAATGCTTCATTTGTCTAGTCAGTACCATTAGATATTAGCGATATTTACTGTTACTAGATCTGGCACAACCCAGATCGAAAATGTATTAGAGTTTTAACTCTGTTAAAACCTTAACTATAATTTGATCTGGGTTGTGCCAGATCTAGCATTCTGAATATATGTTTACACTCTAATACATTTTCGATCTGGGTTGTGCCAGATCTAGTAACAGTAAATATCGCTAATATCTAATGGTACTGACTAGACAAATGAAGCATTACTTTACCAAATATCTCCTTTAGTCCAGCAATTATTGTAGCAAGCATAAGATCTGAAATAGGTTAAACCTTTTACATATTGGATTGTTAAACACTGGATACAGTGTATACCGCTATTACTTTATATTTAATACGGTACAGGTGGTGATTGACAAAAGGGCTACAATATAATATACTATATACCACATGAAACAAGTGGGTTATAGTTTTATTCCACTTGATGCTGTACTAAATCTTAGCATATTTATTATAATGGGTAACATATAGTTTGTGTGTAACTGAACGTAACATTTGCTCAAATATACGAGCACGAAGATACCTTGGAAACATATTTGTCTTTACTTCAATACGAGTCCTAATTGGACTGAATTAAACAACCTTTACTACATGTGTCCAAGCATTACATACACTTCTAACTAAGACTTACTTGTCACATTGTTAGGTTTCAGTTGCAAGCCAAAAATATTTTGGGTTTAATATAAAGGGTACGTTGCAATATTAAACTGACGACCATATTTAATCCTCCTTCATGATCTATTTCACACTATACGTTACCTTATGCACGATGATAACTAATTTATTTGAGTAGCGTATTCAGTATAACAGGCATTTTTTAGAACTACCTTACACCCTATTTGGTGATATTTAGAGTACTGGTACTGGCTGACCAATCACAGCCATTGCACACATTCGATGTCAGGTTAATAGCAGTAAGATCTATTTATCTTGTATTCATTATATATATTTTTTTTTCCAGAGTGGTTTATCTGCACATTTTCAATAGAGGGGATGATTTTCTTCACTTTATTATACTAAAGGACCAGTCAACACTGTAGATTTGCATAATCAACAAATGCATGATAAGAAGACAATGCAATAGCACTTAGTCTGAACTTCAAATGAGTAGTAGATTTTTGTTAAATAAATTGCAAAGTTATGTCTATTTTCACTCCCCCTGTATCATGTGACAGTCATCAGCCAATCACAAATGCATATATGTATATGCTGTGAATTTTTGCACATGCTCAGTAAGAGTTGGTGACTCAAAAAGTATTAATATAAAAAGATTGTGCACATTTTGTTAATGGAAGTAAATTGGAAAGTTGTTTAAAATTGCATGCTGTATCTGAATCATGAAGTTTAATTTTGACTTGAGTGTCCCTTTAAGGCCCTACTTATATTTATCCCCCCTTTTGATCACTTGTCAGGCTCATCATAAGTGTACATCTGGATTTTTTTTAATGTGGATGTAGTTTTGAATTTTATTACAAACCAATAAAAGTTATATTTTATTTTCCCTTCTTTTGTGGATACAACTGCCTTTAGTCAGGGCCCAGAGTGCTCAAAGTGCATACTTGTTGGTGGGTACCCTAGCCTTTCTCTAGCCACCCCACTTTTTTAGTTTCCAACATAACCTCTGTGGCTTACATCAATCACCAGGGAGGAACTCAGAGTTCCTTAGCCATGAAGGAGGTTACTCGGATTCTTCAGTGGGCAGCAACCCACAATTGCTGTCTGCTATCCACATTCCAGGAATATACAACTGGGAAGCGGATTTTCTGAGCAGACAGACTTTTCATCCCGGGGAGTGGGAACTCCATCCGGAGGTGTTTTCCAGCTTAGTCCTCAAATGGGGGGTGCCGGAGTTAGATCTGATGGCGTTCCGTCAGAACGCCAAGCTTCCAAGGTACGGTTCAAGGTCAAGAGATTCGCAGGCCGTTCTGATAGATGCTCTGGCGGTTCCTTAGGTTTTCAGGTTAGCATACCCGTTTCCTCCGTTTGCTCTCCTTCCACAAGCCATTGCTTGTATCAAACAGGAGAGGCCTCGCAGGATCTGGTTTGCAGACCTAGTGGAGATGTCATCTTTCCCACCTTGGAGATTACCTCTGAGGAAGGATCTCCTGATTCAGGGTCCCTTCCTTCATCCAAATCTCATTTTTCTGAAGCTGACTGCTTGGAGATTGAATGCTTAATTCTGTCTAAGCGTGGTTTTTCTGAGTCGGTCATTGAGACCATGATTCAGGCTCCCAAGCCTGTTACTAGAAAGATTTACCATAAGATATGGTGTAAATATCTTTATTGGTGTGAATCCAAGGGCTACTCTTGGAGTAGAATTAGAATTCCTAGAATTTTATCTTTTCTTCAGGAAGGTCTGGAGAAGGGAATGTCATTCAGTACCCTGAAGGGTCAGATTCTGCTTTATCAGTTTTACTACATAAACATTTGGCGGATGTGCCAGATGTGCAATCTTTTCATCAGGCCTTGGTCAAAATCAGGCGTGTCTTTAAGTCTGCTGCTCCTCCTTGGAGTCTTAACCTTGTTCTTAAAGTTTTACAGCTGGCTCCCTTTGAGTCGTTGCATTCCATTGTTATCGTGGGAGGTTTTGTTTCTTGTTGCTATCTCTTCTGCTCAAAGAGTCTCTGAACTCTCAGCTCTGCAGTGTGATTCTCCTTATCTTATTTTTCATGCTGATAAGGCGGTTCTTCGTACTAAGTTAGGTTTCCTTCCTAAGGTTGTTTCTAATAGAAAAATCAATCAGGAAATTGTTATTCCCTCTATGTGTCCTAATCCTTCTTCTTCCAAAGAAGGTTTGTTACACAATTTGGATGTTGTACGTACTCTTAAATTCTACTTACAGGCGACTAAGGATTTTCGCCAGTCCTCTGCCCACTTTGTCTGATTCTCTGGGAAACGTAAAGGTTAGAAAGCTACTGCTACTACTCTTTCTTTTTGGTTACGAAATATAATTTGTTTGGCTTATGAGACTGCTGGCCAGCAGCCTCCTGAGAGAATTACGGCTCATTCCTGTTTCCTTTTCTTGGGCTTTCAAAAATGAAGCTTCAGTGGAACAAATTTGCAAGGCTGCAACTTGGTCGTCTCTACATCCTTTTTCCAAATGTAATACTTTTGCCTCCTCTGAGGCGTCTTTTGGGAGAAAGGTTCTTCAAGCGGGGGTGCCTTCTGTTTAGGACTGCCTGTCTTGTCCCTCCCTATTTATCCGTGTCCTCTAGCTTGGGTATTGGTTCGCAACAGTAATTACTCAAGCCGTGGACTCACTATATCTTAGGAAAGAAAAACAAAATGTATGCTTACCTGATAAATTTGTTTATTTCCGGATATGGTGAATCCACGGCCCCACCCTTTATTTTAAGACAGTTGTTCTTTTGACTATAACTTCAGGCACCTCTACACCTTGTGTAACTCCTATTTCTCCATTTACCTTCGGTCGAATGACTGGGGGTTGTGGGTAAGGGAGTGATACTTAGCAGTTTAACTGTGGTGCTCCTTGTCTCCTCCTGCTTGCCAGGAGTGATATTCCCAACAGTAATTACTCAAGCCGTGAACTCGCCATATCCGGAAATAAATACATTTATCAGGTAAGCATATATTTTGTTTTTATTCCAGTTGGCTTTTACTTTTTTTCCTCCCTCTGTTTATCAATGTAAAGCACATTCAAATTAAATTATTTGCACCTATTCCAACAGATAAATGCATTTAATGCTATATTAAACTTTTTTTGTTTTGAGCTTACTTTAATGATGCCTACCTCTGGGAGAACAAGGAGCAAGTCTCTTTCATGTTCTGATAAATGTGCAGGTAAACGATGATCATTTGTATCGACAGGTGGAGCTTCCCCTGAAAAACATTACACATTTCAGATAACATCTCAGTGAATAAATGTGACATGCAAACAGAGGGTGACTGACTTTATTATTAAACTGTCTTAACCCTGTGATTCAGTTCACAATGTGGTTTAACAACATGTCATACACTGCAATTTTACAAGTTACCTTCTGCTTTTAGATTAAATCCTATGAAATGGTAAAACAGAAAACATCCCATAATGAAGAAAGGTGAATTTATTAATGTGTTTTTAGAGCAACATTACCCTAACAAGCAGGCCACTTAATGTGTTTTCCTTTAATTTTGCAATAACCAGCTTCAGGTTTTCAAAAGTTCACCTTTTTAAAACATCAAAAAATAACATTATACATCCATGTCGTCTAATAAAAAACAGCAGTTGGAAGCTAAAAAAATAAAATGGTGTGTTTTGTTTTCTTTCACAATATTGAACTTTATACAGATATGGAGTAGTTACAAAAATAAAAAATTTAATTTCCTTTCGAATAATATTATAGACGTTTTATCTTTATACATAGGCTAAACTTACTATTTAAAATATGATAATGTGCCTTTAACCCCTTAAGGACAGAGTTTTTTAAAATTTCTTTTCAATTCTTAAAGGGACAGTCAACTCAAAAATGTTTATTGTTTTTTTTTTTTTATTTATTTATTTTTTTAAATATATTTTATTGAGGTTTTAAGAAAAATAATACAAGCAAGTAATTACTTAAAACAACACACCAGACATGGAATTGACAGTTGGATATTCATCCTATAGCTTCGTCCATTAACACACATATTGCTTGACAATATAAGTACAAATTGAGCATTAAACCTCAGTTTTCTGATAGAACATAACCTCCTACACCATAATAATATATGAAATGGAGTTAAATTAAATTGTTTCCCCCAAAGAACTAACGAGGCCTCTTTTGGACCTCCTGGATTGCATTATACACTTAATGGGGGACTTTAAGGAGGGGAAAACAAAATAAAAAATAATAAATAGGCCACTCTTGGACCTAAGGATTGAAATAATATGATGTCTTGTCAACCATGTGGATTAAGAGTTAAACAGTTTGATGGGACATAACAAGGCACTCTGAGACTATATAACTTGAATATGTCTATAAGGAGGCAAAGGGCATTAACATAAAGAGTTTTAAGAGCAGAGGGGAAGTGTTTATCTGAAGCACACTTAGCTTATTTAGCATAACAAACTGATTGACTGATAGGAACTTAAGCCTAACATAATTATTAGAGCATATACAATCAATACAAACAGTCATAAGATTGTTTCTGAAAAGAAAGAAAGAATTTTTTTTCCCCTCCTTGTGTATAAAACAGAATTTATGTTTACCTGATAAATTGCTTTCTCCAACGGTGTGTCCGGTCCACGGCGTCATCCTTACTTGTGGGATATTCTCTTCCCCAACAGGAAATGGCAAAGAGCCCAGCAAAGCTGGTCACATGATCCCTCCGACCGACGTAAAGGAGGAATATTTGCATAGGAGAAACCATATGATACCGTGGTGACTGTAGTTAAAGAAAATAAATTATCAGACCTGATTAAAAAACCAGGGCGGGCCGTGGACCGGACACACCGTTGGAGAAAGCAATTTATCAGGTAAACATAAATTCTGTTTTCTCCAACATAGGTGTGTCCGGTCCACGGCGTCATCCTTACTTGTGGGAACCAATACCAAAGCTTTAGGACACGGATGAAGGGAGGGAGCAAATCAGGTCACCTAGATGGAAGGCACCACGGCTTGCAAAACCTTTCTCCCAAAAATAGCCTCAGAAGAAGCAAAAGTATCAAACTTGTAAAATTTAGTAAAAGTGTGCAGTGAAGACCAAGTCGCTGCCTTACATATCTGATCAACAGAAGCCTCGTTCTTGAAGGCCCATGTGGAAGCCACAGCCCTAGTGGAATGAGCTGTGATTCTTTCAGGAGGCTGCCGTCCGGCAGTCTCATAAGCCAATCTGATGATGCTTTTAATCCAAAAAGAGAGAGAGAGGTAGAAGTTGCTTTTTGACCTCTCCTTTTACCAGAATAAACAACAAACAAGGAAGATGTTTGTCTAAAATCCTTTGTAGCATCTAAATAGAATTTTAGAGCACGAACAACATCCAAATTGTGCAACAAACGTTCCTTCTTTGAAATTGGATTCGGACACAAAGAAGGCACGACTATCTCCTGGTTAATGTTTTTGTTAGAAACAACTTTCGGAAGAAAACCAGGTTTAGTACGTAAAACCACCTTATCTGCATGGAACACCAGATAAGGAGGAGAACACTGCAGAGCAGATAATTCTGAAACTCTTCTAGCAGAAGAAATTGCAACCAAAAACAAAACTTTCCAAGATAATAACTTGATATCAACGGAATGTAAGGGTTCAAACGGAACCCCCTGAAGAACTGAAAGAACTAAATTGAGACTCCAAGGAGGAGTCAAAGGTTTGTAAACAGGCTTGATTCTAACCAGAGCCTGAACAAAGGCTTGAACATCTGGCACAGCTGCCAGCTTTTTGTGAAGTAACACAGACAAGGCAGAAATCTGTCCCTTCAAGGAACTTGCAGATAATCCTTTCTCCAAACCTTCTTGAAGAAAGGATAGAATCTTAGGAATTTTTACCTTGTCCCAAGGGAATCCTTTAGATTCACACCAACAGATATATTTTTTCCATATTTTGTGGTAAATTTTTCTAGTTACAGGCTTTCTGGCCTGAACAAGAGTATCAATGACAGAATCTGAGAACCCTCGCTTTGATAAGATCAAGCGTTCAATCTCCAAGCAGTCAGTTGGAGTGAGACCAGATTCGGATTTTCGAACGGACCTTGAACAAGAAGGTCTCGTCTCAAAGGTAGCTTCCATGGTGGAGCCGATGACATATTCACCAGGTCTGCATACCAAGTCCTGCGTGGCCACGCAGGAGCTATCAAGATCACCGATGCCCTCTCCTGATTGATCCTGGCTACCAGCCTGGGGATGAGAGGAAACGGCGGGAATACATAAGCTAGTTTGAAGGTCCAAGGTGCTACTAGTGCATCTACTAGAGTCGCCTTGGGATCCCTGGATCTGGACCCGTAGCAAGGAACCTTGAAGTTCTGACGAGAGGCCATCAGATCCATGTCTGGAATGCCCCACAATTGAGTAATTTGGGCAAAGATTTCCGGATGGAGTTCCCACTCCCCCGGATGAAATGTCTGACGACTCAGAAAATCCGCTTCCCAATTTTCCACTCCTGGGATGTGGATTGCAGACAAGTGGCAGGAGTGAGTCTCCGCCCATTGAATGATTTTGGTCACTTCTTCCATCGCCAGGGAACTCCTTGTTCCCCCCTGATGGTTGATGTACGCAACAGTCGTCATGTTGTCTGATTGAAACCGTATGAACTTGGCCTTTGCTAGCTGAGGCCAAGCCTTGAGAGCATTGAATATCGCTCTCAGTTCCAGAATGTTTATCGGGAGAAGAGATTCTTCCCGAGACCAAAGACCCTGAGCTTTCAGGAGTCCCCAGACCGCGCCCCAGCCCACCAGACTGGCGTCGGTCGTGACAATGACCCACTCTGGTCTGCGGAAGCTCATCCCCTGTGACAGGTTGTCCAGGGACAGCCACCAACGGAGTGAATCTCTGGTCCTCTGATCTACTTGTATCGTCGGAGACAAGTCTGTATAGTCCCCATTCCACTGACTGAGCATGCACAGTTGTAATGGTCTTAGATGAATTCGCGCAAAAGGAACTATGTCCATTGCCGCTACCATCAAACCTATTACTTCCATGCACTGCGCTATGGAAGGAAGAGGAACAGAATGAAGTATTTGACAAGAGTTTAGAAGTTTTGATTTTCTGGCCTCTGTCAGAAAAATCCTCATTTCTAAGGAGTCTATTATTGTTCCCAAGAAGGGAACCCTTGTTGACGGAGATAGAGAACTTTTTTCTACGTTCACTTTCCACCCGTGAGATCTGAGAAAGGCCAGGACAATGTCCGTGTGAGCCTTTGCTTGAGGAAGGGACGACGCTTGAATCAGAATGTCGTCCAAGTAAGGTACTACTGCAATGCCCCTTGGTCTTAGCACCGCTAGAAGGGACCCTAGTACCTTTGTGAAAATCCTTGGAGCAGTGGCTAATCCGAACGGAAGTGCCACAAACTGGTAATGCTTGTCCAGGAATGCGAACCTTAGGAACCGATGATGTTCCTTGTGGATAGGAATATGTAGATACGCATCCTTTAAATCCACCGTGGTCATGAATTGACCTTCCTGGATGGAAGGAAGAATTGTTCGAATGGTTTCCATTTTGAACGATGGAACCTTGAGAAACTTGTTTAGGATCTTGAGATCTAAGATTGGTCTGAATGTTCCCTCTTTTTTGGGAACTACGAACAGATTGGAGTAGAACCCCATCCCTTGTTCTCCTAATGGAACAGGATGAATCACTCCCATTTTTAACAGGTCTTCTACACAATGTAAGAATGCCTGTCTTTTTATGTGGTCTGAAGACAATTGAGACCTGTGGAACCTCCCCCTTGGGGGAAGCCCCTTGAATTCCAGAAGATAACCTTGGGAGACTATTTCTAGTGCCCAAGGATCCAGAACATCTCTTGCCCAAGCCTGAGCGAAGAGAGAGAGTCTGCCCCCCACCAGATCCGGTCCCGGATCGGGGGCCAACATCTCATGCTGTCTTGGTAGCAGTGGCAGGTTTCTTGGCCTGCTTTCCTTTGTTCCAGCCTTGCATTGGTCTCCAGGCTGGCTTGGCTTGAGAAGTATTACCCTCTTGCTTAGAGGACGTAGCACTTGGGGCTGGTCCGTTTCTGCGAAAGGGACGAAAATTAGGTTTATTTTTGGCCTTGAAAGACCTATCCTGAGGAAGGGCGTGGCCCTTGCCCCCAGTGATATCAGAGATAATCTCTTTCAAGTCAGGGCCAAACAGCGTTTTCCCCTTGAAAGGAATGTTAAGCAATTTGTTCTTGGAAGACGCATCCGCTGACCAAGATTTTAACCAAAGCGCTCTGCGCGCCACAATAGCAAAACCAGAATTTTTCGCCGCTAACCTAGCCAATTGCAAAGTGGCGTCTAGGGTGAAAGAATTAGCCAATTTGAGAGCATGAATTCTGTCCATAATCTCCTCATAAGAAGAAGAATTATTATTGAGCGCCTTTTCTAGCTCATCGAACCAGAAACACGCTGCTGTAGTGACAGGAACAATGCATGAAATTGGTTGTAGAAGGTAACCTTGCTGAACAAACATCTTTTTAAGCAAACCTTCTAATTTTTTATCCATAGGATCTTTGAAAGCACAACTATCTTCTATGGGTATAGTGGTGCGTTTGTTTAGAGTAGAAACCGCCCCCTCGACCTTGGGGACTGTCTGCCATAAGTCCTTTCTGGGGTCGACCATAGGAAACAATTTTTTAAATATGGGGGGAGGGACGAAAGGTATACCGGGCCTTTCCCATTCTTTATTTACAATGTCCGCCACCCGCTTGGGTATAGGAAAAGCTTCGGGGGGCCCCGGGACCTCTAGGAACTTGTCCATTTTACATAATTTCTCTGGAATGACCAAATTCTTACAATCATCCAGAGTGGATAACACCTCCTTAAGCAGAGCGCGGAGATGTTCCAATTTAAATTTAAATGTAATCACATCAGGTTCAGCTTGTTGAGAAATTTTCCCTGAATCTGAAATTTCTCCCTCAGACAAAACCTCCCTGGCCCCCTCAGACTGGTGTAGGGGCCCTTCAGAACCAATATCATCAGCGTCCTCATGCTCTTCAGTATTTTCTAAAACAGAGCAGTCGCGCTTTCGCTGATAAGTGGGCATTTTGGCTAAAATGTTTTTGATAGAATTATCCATTACAGCCGTTAATTGTTGCATAGTAAGGAGTATTGGCGCGCTAGATGTACTAGGGGCCTCCTGTGTGGGCAAGACTGGAGTAGACGAAGGAGGGGATGATGCAGTACCATGCTTACTCCCCTCACTTGAGGAATCATCTTGGGCATCATTTTCTCTAAATTTTGTGTCACATAAATCACATCTATTTAAATGAGAAGGAACCTTGGCTTCCCCACATTCAGAACACAGTCTATCTGGTAGTTCAGACATGTTAAACAGGCAAACACTTGATAACAAAGTACAAAAAACGTTTTAAAATAAACCGTTACTGTCACTTTAAATTTTAAACTGAACACACTTTATTACTGCAATTGCGAAAAAGTATGAAGGAATTGTTCAAAATTCACCAAAATTTCACCACAGTGTCTTAAAGCCTTAAAAGTATTGCACACCAAATTTGGAAGCTTTAACCCTTAAAATAACGGAACCGGAGACGTTTTTATATTTAACCCCTTTACAGTCCCTGGTATCTGCTTTGCTGAGACCCAACCAAGCCCAAAGGGGAATACGATACAAAATGACGCCTTCAGAAAGTCTTTTCTATGTATCAGAGCTCCTCACACATGCATCTGCATGTCATGCTTCTCAAAAACAAGTGCGCAATAGAGGCGCGAAAATGAGGCTCTGCCTATGATTAGGGAAAGCCTCTAGAGAATAAGGTGTCCACTACAGTGCCTGCCGGTTATTTTACATAATTCCCAAGATTAAATTAATTCCTCAAGGCTATGGAGTATAAAATATATTTATATATAAATCGATTTAGCCCAGAAAATGTCTACAGTCTTAAAAAGCCCTTGTGAAGCCCTTTTTTTCTTTCTGTAATAAAAATGGCTTACCGGATCCCATAGGGAAAATGACAGCTTCCAGCATTACATCGTCTTGTTAGAATGTGTCATACCTCAAGCAGCAAAAGTCTGCTCACTGTTGCCCCAACTGAAGTTAATTCCTCTCAACAGTCCTGTGTGGAAACAGCCATCGATTTTAGTAACGGTTGCTAAAATCATTTTCCTCTTACAAACAGAAATCTTCATCTCTTTTCTGTTTCAGAGTAAATAGTACATACCAGCACTATTTTAAAATAACAAACTCTTGATTGAATAATAAAAACTACAGTTAAACACTAAAAAACTCTAAGCCATCTCCGTGGAGATGTTGCCTGTACAACGACAAAGAGAATGACTGGGGAAGGCGGAGCCTAGGAGGGATCATGTGACCAGCTTTGCTGGGCTCTTTGCCATTTCCTGTTGGGGAAGAGAATATCCCACAAGTAAGGATGACGCCGTGGACCGGACACACCTATGTTGGAGAAATATAACGCGTCTGGCCTTAGTTAGGGAGCAATCAGGGGACAAATACATATAACTAAAGCTAACATAATGAAACAAAATAAGTCTAGAAGGGTGCCTAACTCTGTGTCGACTTTTCTATGGCTTAGTAGGGGCTCAAATCATTGTTGAAGGGGTCTGCAGACACATATGAGAGGACATGTCAAACATCATTAAACACTATATAACTGAGTGGGAAACAGTATGCAAATAACACAAAGAAACAGTACAGATCATTCCTCGTTACAGGTCTAGCAATAAATGAAACCACCACTGAAACCCCCAGAAAATGTTAACCGTGCAGTGAAATAATAACAGCACTCAGTGGATTGCCCCTGTAGTTAAGGGAACTGGACCGGGAGGTATATACATTTCAAAATTTCAAAGTCCGTTGGCCAGATTATGCACTGCAGATTAAATAAAAATAGTTCAATTACAGCATAGTCAATCTCCTAATAAGTGGGAGAGTATTCTCACTGTGTAAAGTATGGACCCTTACCCCACTCCGGTACTGCTAAATAGTCCTTTTAGCCGATGCCATGTCTGCTGGCAAAACAGGACTGATTACTAACCCCTTTCTGAGGGTCCAGCTGATAGCCGGGCCATCGCTTCTGGGGAGCGTAGCTATTGCCACTCTCGGCCTCACCTGACTTGAAATGTCCCAAAAGTGAGCCACGAGAGGCGGAGGCTCTACCGTGCAGTTGCAGTCTGATCAAAATGGGATTCTGGTATGCAGAGTGGGGATCTGCGGCCACATCAACTATTACCACCTCCTTGTGTACTGCCTGGTGAGCAAGTTTCGCCCGTAGCTGCTCCTTCCCGATCATTTGATTGAGGTCCCAGCGCTCCAGAAGTACCGGAGGAGACGCCATCTTGGCTCCGTCTATCTGCATATGATGCGCCCTCTCAGACACCGCAGGTAAGGTACTGTCGGTTTCAAACTGCATACTCGGCCACGGCACCTCTCCTCCCAGAGATTCAATCTCGCACTCACTGCTCTCCGAGCAACTCGTCCACGCAGCTCTCTGCGTCAAATCAGCCGGCCGCTGTTTGCTATCATCGGGCGATTCACTCGCAGCCGCCATGACTGCACTTTGGTGGGTCGTTAAAGTTTGAAGAGGTTTCCCCTTTTGAATTGGTATGGGAACCTGGATCGGGCATGTGGTAGGGTTAATGGGAAACTTTAGTGAAGGCTGCATTTCTCCCTTTGCCTTAGCACAAACATCTTTTAGGGAGGCGAACTCCGCTTTAAGTACTGCACACATTTCCTTAGAGTGGGCCTCCAGCATGGCTTTTATTTCCCTAAGGATCATCGTAGTGTCTAGTGCCATAGTAAATATGTGATGTACAATGTTCGTATAAATGTGAAACGTCCCTTATCTCAAAAGCTGACAAAAAGAAAGTTCCACTGTAGATACTTAGAACATCAGTGTCAAAGCACTGTATACCCGGCTTGCAAGATACCGGGGGGGGGTGTTGAGGACCTTTCTCTGTGGAAACTGCCTTAGGCCTCAACGCTCCAGATCGGTTGTCACAGGTAGTACTCCCACAAATGTAGATTCAATCGAATCAGCTCGGTCTGTAGACTTGTGTTAGCAGGAAACACCAGGTAGATGATTCTTTTATTCACGGATAAAAGGCAGATTATCTGTGATCCCCTGAGAGCAACCGATACTGCAACCATTCAAGGTGCTGCCCAGAGACACGCCCCCCAATGTTTATTGTTTTAAAAACACAATTTATGCTTACCTAATAAATTTATTTCTCATGTGGTGTATCCAGTCCACGGATCATCCATTACTTGTGGGATATTCTCATTCCCAACAGGAAGTTGCAAGAGGACACCCACAGCAGAGCTGTTATATAGCTCCTCCCCTAACTGCCATATCCAGTCATTCGAACGAAAACACACAGAGAAAGGAGAAACCATAGGGTGCAGTGGTGACTGTAGTTTAAATGAAAAAATTACCTGCCTTAAAATGACAGGGCGGGCCATGGACTGGATACACCACAAGAGAAATAAATTTATCAGGTAAGCATAAATTGTGTTTTCTCTTGTAAGGTGTATCCAGTCCACGGATCATCCATTACTTGTGGGATACCAATACGAAAGCTAAAGTACACGGATGAAGGGAGGGACAAGGCAGGTACTTAAACGGAAGGTACCACTGCCTGTAAAACCTTTCTCCCAAAAATAGCCTCCGAAGAAGCAAAAGTATCAAATTTGTAGAATTTTGAAAAAGTATGAAGCGAAGACCAAGTCGCCGCCTTGCAAATCTGTTCAATAGAAGCCTTATTTTTAAAGGCCCAAGTGGAAGCCACAGCTCTAGTAGAATGAGCTGTAATCCTTTCGGGAGGCTGCTGTCCAGCAGTCTCATAGGCTAAGCGGATTATGCTTCTTAGCCAAAAAGAAAGAGAGGTTGCCGAAGCCTTTTGACCTCTCCTCTGACCAGAGTAAACCACAAACAAAGCAGATGTTTGACGAAAATCTTTAGTAGCTTGTAAGTAAAACTTTAAAGCACGAACCACGTCCAGATTGTGTAATAGACGTTCCTTCTTTGAAGAAGGATTAGGACACAAGGATGGAACAACAATCTCTTAATTGATATTCTTGTTAGATACCATCTTAGGTAAAAACCCAGGTTTGGTACGCAGGACTACCTTATCCGAATGGAAAATCAGATAAGGAGAATCACATTGTAAGGCAGATAACTCGGAGACTCTACGAGCCGAGGAAATAGCTACCAAAAAAAGAACTTTCCAAGATAAAAGTTTGATATCTATGGAATGAAGAGGTTCAAATGGAACTCCTTGAAGAACCTTAAGAACCAAATTTAAGCTCCATGGCGGAGCAACAGGTTTAAACACAGGCTTGATTCTAACTAAAGCCTGACAAAATGCCTGAACGTCTGGAACATCTGCCAGACGCTTGTGCAAAAGAATAGACAGCGCAAAAATCTGTCCCTTTAAGGAACTAGCTGACAATCCTTTTTCCAAACCTTCTTGGAGAAAGGATAATATCCTGGGAATCCTGACTTTACTCCAAGAGTAACCCTTGGATTCACACCAATAAAGATATTTACGCCATATCTTATGATAAATTTTCCTGGTGACAGGCTTTCGTGCCTGTATTAAGGTATCAATGACTGACTCGGAGAAGCCACGCTTTGATAAAATCAAGCGTTCAATCTCCATGCAGTCAGTCTCAGAGAAATTAGATTTGGATGGTGGAAAGGACCCTGAAGTAGAAGGTCCTGTCTCAGAGGCAGAGTCCATGGTGGAAAGGATGACATGTCCACTAGATCTGCATACCAGGTCCTGCGTGGTCACGCAGGCGCTATTAAAATCACAGATGCTCTCTCCTGATTGATTTTGGCAATCAGTCGAGGGAGCAGAGGAAACGGTGGAAACACATAAGCCAGGTTGAAAAACCAGGGCGCTGCTAGAGCATCTATCAGCGTCGCCTTGGGATCCCTGGACCTGGATCCGTAACAAGGAAGCTTGGCGTTCTGTCGAGACGCCATGAGATCCAGTTCTGGTTTGCCCCAACGATGAATCAATTGTGCAAACACCTCCGGATGGAGTTCCCACTCCCCCGGATGAAAAGTCTGTCGACTTAGAAAATCCGCCTCCCAGTTCTCTACACCTGGGATATGGATAGCTGACAGGTGGCAAGAGTGAATCTTTGCCCAGCGAATTAATTTTGAGACTTCTAACATCGCTAGGGAACTTCTTGTTCCCCCTTGATGTAAGCCACAGTCGTGATGTTGTCCGACTGAAATCTGATGTACCTCAGAGTTGCTAACTGAGGCCAAGCCTGAAGAGCATTGAATATCGCTCTCAGTTCCAGAATATTTATTGGAAGGAGTGTCTCCTCCTGAGTCCACGATCCCTGAGCCTTCAGGGAGTTCCAGACTGCACCCCAACCTAGAAGGCTGGCATCTGTTGTTACAATTGTCCAATCTGGCCTGCGAAAGGTCATACCTTTGGACAGATGGACCCGAGATAGCCACCAGAGAAGAGAATCCCTGGTCTCTTGATCCAGATTTAGTAGAGGGGACAAATCTGTGTAATCCCCGTTCCACTGACTGAGCATGCATAGTTGCAGCGGTCTGAGATGTAAGCGTGCAAACGGCACTATGTCCATTGCCGCTACAATTAAGGAGATTACTTCCATGCACTGAGCCACCGAAGGGCGCGGAATGGAATGAAGAACACGGCAGGAATTTAGAAGCTTTGATAACCTGGACTCCGTCAGGTAAATTTTCATTTCTACAGAATCTATCAGAGTCCCTAGGAAGGAAACATTTGTGAGTGGAGATAGAGAACTCTTTTCCTCGTTCACCTTCCACCCATGCGACCTCAGAAATGCCAGTACTATGTCCGTATGAGACTTGGCAATTTGGAAGTTTGACGCCTGTATCAGGATGTCGTCTAAATAAGGGGGCCACTGATATGCTACGCGGCCTTAGGACCGCCAGAAGCGACCCTAGAACCTTCGTGAAGATTCTTGGGGCTGTAGCTAATCCAAAAGGAAGAGCTACGAACTGGTAATGCCTGTCCAGAAAGGCAAACCTGAGAAACCGATGATGATCTTTGTGTATCGGAATATGAAGATAAGCATCCTTTAGATCCACTGTAGTCATATATTGACCCTCCTGGATCATAGGTAGGATGGTACGAATAGTCTCCATCTTGAATGATGGAACTCTGAGGAATTTGTTTAAAATCTTTAGATCCAAAATTGGTCTTAAGGTTCCCTCTTTTTTGGGAACCACAAACAGATTTGAGTAAAAACCCTGTCCCTGTTCCTCCTTTGGTATTGGATGGATCACTCCCATAACTAGGAGGTCTCGTACACAGTGTAAGAATGCCTCTCTCTATCTGGTTTGCAGATAATTGTGAAAAGTGAAATCTCCCTTTTGGGGGGGAAGCTTTGAAGTCCAGAAGATATCCCTGGGATATAATTTCCAACGCCCAGGGATCCTGAACATCTCTTGCCCACGCCTGGGCGAAGAGTGAGAGTCTGCCCCCTACTAGATCCGTTACCGGATAGGGGGCCGTTCCTTCATGCTGTCTTAGAGGCAGCAGCAGGCCTTTTGGCCTGCTTACCTTTGTTCCAGGTCTGGTTTGGCCTCCAGACCGTCTTGGACTGAGCAAAAGTTCCCTCTTGTTTTGCATTAGAGGAAGTTGATGCCGCACCTGCCTTGAAGTTTAGAAAGGCAAGAAAAAATTAGACTGTTTGGCCCTTGATTTGGACCTGTCCTGAGGAAGGGCATGACCTTTTCCTCCAGTGATATCAGCAATAATCTCCTTCAAACCAGGCCCGAATAGGGTCTGCCCCTTGAAGGGAATGTTAAGCAGCTTAGATTTTGAAGTCACGTCAGCTGACCATGATTTAAGCCATAGCGCCCTACGCGCCTGTATAGCAAATCCAGAATTCTTAGCCGTTAGTTTAGTCAAATGAACAATGGCATCAGAAACAAAAGAATTGGCTAGCTTAAGTGCTCTAAGTTTGCCAAGTATGTCATCCAATGGAGTCGCTACCTGTAAAGCCTCTTCCAGAGACTCAAACCAGAACGCCGCAGCAGCAGTGACAGGAGCAATGCATGCAAGGGGCTGTAGGATAAAACCTTGTTGAATAAACATTTTCTTAAGGTAACCTTCTAATTTTTTATCCATTGGATCTGAAAAAGCACAACTGTCCTCGACAGGGATAGTAGTACGCTTTGCTAGAGTAGAAACTGCTCCCTCCACCTTAGGGACTGTCTGCCATAAGTCCCGTGTGGTGGCGTCTATAGGAAACATTTTTCTAAAAATAGGAGGTGGAGAGAACGGCACACCTGGCCTATCCCATTCCTTAGTAATAATTTCTGTAAAACTTTTAGGTATTGGAAAAACATCAGTACACACCGGCACTGCAAAGTATTTATCCAGTCTACACAATTTCTCTGGCACTGCAATTGTGTCACAGTCATTCAGAGCAGCTAAAACCTCCCTAAGCAATACGCGGAGGTGTTCAAGCTTAAATTTAAATGTAGAAATATCAGAATCAGGTATCTTTCCCGAGTCAGAAATATCACCCACAGACTGAAGCTCTCCTTCCTCAGCTTCTGCATATTGTGAGGCAGTATCAGACATGGTTCTTAAAGCGTCAGTATGCTCTGCATTTCGTCTAACCCCAGAGCTATCTCGCTTACCTCTAAATTCAGGTAGTCTGGCTAATACCGCTGACAGTGTATTATCCATGACTGCCGCCATGTCTTGTAAAGTAATCGCTATGGGTGCCCTAGATGTACTTGGCGCCATTTGAGCGTGAGTCCCTTGAGCGGGAGTCAAAGGATCTAACACGCGGGGAGAGTTAGTCGGCATAACTTCCCCCTCGTCAGATTCCTCTGGTGATACATTTTTTAAAGACAGAATATGATCTTTATTGCTTAAAGTGAAATCAGTACATTTGGTACACATTCTAAGAGGGGGTTCCACCATGGCTTTTAAACATAATGAACAAGGAGATTCCTCTATGTCAGACATGTTTGTACAGACTAGCAATGAGACTAGCAAGCTTGGAAAACACTTTAAATCAAGTTAACAAGCAAATATAAAAAACGGTACTATGCCTTTAAGAGAAACAAATTTTATCAAAATTTGAAAAACAGTGAAATAAGGCAGTAAATCAAACGAAATTTTTACAGTGTATATAATAAGCTAACAGAGCATTGCACCCACTTGCAAATGGATGATTAACCCCTTAGTTCAAAAAACGGATCAAAAAAACGACATAGACGTTTTTTAACAGTCACAATCAACTGCCACAGCTCTGCTGTGGCCCTACCTTCCCCAATAAACGACTTTAGGCCCTTTTGATATGTCCTGTAGCATTCAGGGGACTTCTGATGAAAACTGGATGTCTCAGTCTGTAATTTTAACTGCGCAAAAAAGCGCTAAAATAGGCCCCTCCCACTCATACTACAACAGTGGAAAGCCTCAGGAAACTGTTACTAGGCAAAAATAAAGCCAGTCATGTGGAAAAAACTAGGCCCCAATAAGTTTTATCACCAAAGCATATATAAAAACGATTAAACATGCCAGCAAACGTTTTATATTGGATTTATATAAGGGTATTACCCCTGAGAGTAAGCATGATACCAGTCGTTATTAAATCACTGTATTCAGGCTTAACTTACATTAATCCGGTATCAGCAGCATTTTCTAGCATTTCCAATTCTAGAAAAAATTGTAACTGCACATACCTCATAGCAGAGTAAACTGCACGCCATTCTCCCGCTGAAGTTACCTCACTCCTCAGACATATGTGAGAACAGCAATGGATCTTAGTTACAACCTGCTAAGATCATAGAAAACTCAGGAAGATTCTTCTTCTATTTCTGCCTGAGATAAAATAGTACAACTCCGGTACCATTTAACAAACTTTTGATTGAAGAAAATAAACTATTATTCAGCACTCTCTCTTACTACCTCCATGCGTGTTGAGAGTTGCAAGAGAATGACTGGATATGGCAGTTAGGGGAGGAGCTATATAACAGCTCTGCTGTGGGTGTCCTCTTGCAACTTCCTGTTGGGAATGAGAATATCCCACAAGTAATGGATGATCCGTGGACTGGATACACCTTACAAGAGAAAGATAGATAATCCCTTTATTACCAATTCCCCAGTTTTGCACAGAAAACATGATTATATGAATACCTTGTTTCTAAGCATCTTCTGACGGCCCCATGACTTTATGTATTGACTTGCATTTAAGACAATTAGTGCTATGTTAGAATCCACGGTCGTCAGCACAATGTTATCTATATGGCTCACATGAACCTGCTTCCCCTGATGTGAAAAGCAAATACAAAAGCATGTGATCATGGGGCTGTCTTTAGGGACTTAGAAACAGACAGAAATTTAGAGGTTATAAAGTATGTTAATATAACCATGTTGGTTGTGCAAAGCTGAGGAATGGGTAGTAAAAGTGTTGCCTATCTTTATAAACAATAACAATTTTTCTATTGACATTTTAAGCAACTTTCTAATTTACTCCTATTATCAAATTTTATTCATTCTCTTGGTATCTTTATTTGAAATGCAAGAATGTAAGTTTAGATGCCGGCCTATTTTTGTTGAACAACCTGGGTTGTTCTTGCTGATTGGTGGATAAATTCATCCACCAATAAAAGAGTGCTGTCCACCAATAAAAAAGTGCTGAACAAAAAAAAAAAGCTTAGATGCATTCTTTTTCAAATAAAGATAGCAAGAGAACGAAGATTAATTAATAATAGGAGTAAATTAGAAAGTTGCTTAAAATTGCATGCTTTAGACCTGTTCCGGAGGAGGAGCTTAGCACAGGTGGCTGAGCGTTGTTCTCCAGTCCTAAGCACCTGGCGGTGTTTCCCATGCGCCAAGCCCTGAGGAAAGGGGCTGCTATTCGGACGGCAAGGTATACACGCCACCGGAACTTACAGCGGAATCCAGCCCGCTATTGAGAGATCCCCAAGCCTGAAGGGGACTGTTAGCCTAACATATGTGCCTTGCAGAAGTGGTAAAGGGACTGACTTTATTAACCCTTTACAGAGGCAATATCACTACAATAAGAACTGACACCCGCAAGTTTAAGGCAGTGACAAAGCCCTATTGCTGGTAACAAGCTGCTAATCAAGAGATTCCTCCTTGGATTGTCTACCTACTCACCCCCCCCTCCTGGTGAAGAGACCGGAGATTCCCCACTGTGGCTTCCGTGGGATATCAACTTAAAGCCGGGAGTACTAAGGAGACCGAAGAAGGACCGAGGGAATTCCCTCCTCCCCCACCGGTGCTGCGTGGGAGGAGGTGACTGCATGAGTGAGCTGCCGCAACACCTAGCAAAGTTCCTCAGCGCGGTACCTCTACTCGGAGTCCCGGTGAGGAGTGCGGTGGTCGGTTCTCACATCTTCAAACCCGCTCCACTGCGGTCTCCCCCCCCCCCCCCCCCACCGTTGTTGCGCAGGAGGAGGCGGGCCGAAAAAAGCTTGCGCTTCTGGGCTTGTTCGTAGCAAGCCGATCAGCATCACACTCTCCAACCTAGCTGGCCAGAGAGGGGACCGCCGCTCACAGACCACTTCTGAGACTGGAAGACATTCCAAAGTACCGGAGGTGAGGAGGGCGAGTACACCACAAGGGGCTAAACCCTCTGTCTCTGTATTTCTAAGACTTTGACTAAGACACATTAAAAGACACAGAGAAGAGGGAGGAAAAACAAAAGCTTGACAAAAGGTGGCATTACTCACATACAAGATAAAATAAAGGAAAAAAAAGAAAGAAAAAAAGGAACGATTCAGAGCGAGAAGGGAAAGGAATAGGCAAAGAAGGGAAAAGAATCTGCATTTTTGGGAAAACACCTAATGTAGCATTAAGTCATGGTACAGATAATCCCCACTGAATAAGGCACTGAGACTCTCCTTGTAAATTTTACTAAAGAAGGGGGAAAAAGGGAACTTTAAAATTAAATGCAAAGGCACCAGCCACCCACACATAAAAATTCCCCTGGATTACAATCTAGAGGTACTTTATCTAGATTAAAAATCTAAGGAAAGAAGGAGAAGCAGAGGAAAATTTAAAGAATCAAGCCAAGGAGGGGACAAAGCATTAAGATGTTAATGGACACAATTATAAATAAAAGATACACTCTTTCCCCCTTCTAAAATAAGCTTAACACAAGCTAAAATAGAGGAAAGCCAACTGGGTAGGAAATCCCAAAGTGTATAAAAAAAAGCATATGCAAGGAGAATAAAAGTATCAAGTCTTGGACCTTACTGAGCAAGAAAGATTGGCTCCCCACTTTCTTTTTTTTTTTTTTTTCCCCCCCAACCTTACCTGAAGGCTGACATTACATGGACATAGTTGAATACGTTCTTTTTTCCTCTCCTTGCTATGTTTATGTTATGGTTTGTTTAATGCCAGTATTATAACCACTGCTGAGTGATATAATGTTGAGCTTTATAAGAATCTAAGACTGTTTCTTTGTTACTTTCATTGCTATGGGCTGTTTACTGCAAATGTTATAATCACTGCCGAGTGATACAATGTTGAGCTTTACTGGAATCTAAGATTGTTTCAGTTTCAGATTGTATACGTTTTTTTCCTTTGTCAGGCTCTCACGTTTCTCCAGTCTAGATTAGATTGGGGAGGTGAGATGTAACCAGTGAAGCAGCTACGAAGTGAACCATACTGTTCTCAGAATAAGAATACTGCTTTACCTTATTCTTACATTTCTTATATTAGAAACAAATATACGACTTTATCTCTTTACACAGATTATTAAAACAGGGACAAGTTACTGTTTTAAAAAAATAATTCCACTTAGGGATCCACAGCACCAACTGATTAAATTGTATAAAGGTTTGGACAGGAAGGACACTTTGGTCACAAGGTTTCTCTACTCAAAGTTAAAACTGCTAAGGCTTGACAGCACATAATTGCAATAACCCACACTTCTTTTTTGTTTTGTTTTTTTCTTTGAGTGGTTTCTCCATCACGTCATTCACAAGTCACAAATAGTCACACGACCCTTTTTGTCCCCCCTCTCACTTTTTTTTTTTTTTTTTTTGCGTGGGGCTTGGTTCTCAAGCCACTCGCCTTAACACAAGATCTCTCTAGATCCTCACAAAATCAATTGTATACCTTATTATCACTACATAGCACCTAAGGTCTGCTCCTTATAAGAATTAATTTTTTTTTAAAATTCACAACTGGCACATGGACAAGTTCCTAAACACTTCTTTCAAGTCATCCTCCCAAGCATGGCAGGTAAACACAGAGATAAAAAGTCTAAAGGAGCCGTAGAAATCGTTGCAGATGTGCATTCTGCAACAAATTTAAACCCAATAAATGAGGTTTTTAATATGCAAAACCTGGTCACTAACATATCAGAAGCCCTGACCCCTAAATTTGATACCCTAAGAACAGAAATAAAACAAGACATAGCCCTGTTATCTCAAGAAATAAAACAATTTTCTAACAGACTGCAAGAGGCAGAGCAAAGGGTCTCAGACCTAGAGGACCTCTCAGCTGTTCAAGGCTCTAGGCTAGTGGACATAGAAACAAAACTCCAAAAAATGCAGCTAAGACTAGAAGACTCCGAGAATCAGTCACGGAGAAATAATATCAGGATAGTGGGCATACCTGAAGGAAAGAAATTCGAAAATCTATCTTCATTCATAACAGAAACTCTAGGCCAAATTCTTGAAATATCAAACACACGGGTAATAATTGAAAGGGCTCACAGAATCGGCCCACCCCCAGCTGAGAACAAATTCAATAACAGACCAAGGCCAGTCATAGCACGCTTCCTGAACTATTTAGACAAAGTGAACATGATGCAACAGTACAGAAAGAAACAACCTATCATTGTAGATGGAGCTAAAATCCTCATGTTCCAGGATTTCTCGGCCGAAACCTCCTTAAAAAGGAGAGAATTGGCACCCATATGCACAAAATTAATTCACAAGGGATACAGGGCAACTATAATTTACCCATCCAAACTTAAAGTCATCACAACTGACAACACACACTTCTTTGACAATGTAAAAGATGCGGAAAGCTTTTTAAATGAAATAGAATCCGTAGGGCAAGTTCCACCCCCCGAAGGGGATTAATGGGCAATAACAGCAAATAGAATCATGTTTGTATGATAAGCTTAACAAAGGCACATTATGGTGTTAATAGTAACCTTGCAACTTATGATAAGGGACCCCTTTCAGGTTAGGGGAAAAAAAAGGGGGGGACAGGTTCCCCCCTTTTTTCATCTAATTGAGATTCTAGGTTCATATTATTTAATTATTTTTTTTTCTTTTCTCCCTCTTTGTTTTGCACTTTTTCCTCTCTTTTCCTCCATCCCCCCCCTCCTTCCTCCCTCCTTTCCTCATGGTACTATTCTCCTCTTCATAAATTAAAAATCTAAATGATAAAACCCCCAGAAAAGTTTAAGGTAATATCATGGAACATCGGGGGAATTACAACCCCCATAAAGAGGAAAGCCATTGTTTCTCACATGCGTAAGATGCAAGCAGACATAATCTTCTTGCAAGAAACACACTTGAACATGGAAGAAACAATGAAACTGAAGGGCTCGGATAAAAGAGGTGGTCGTCTCACCTAGCATCAAAAGGAAGAGGGGCGTGGCAATCTTGCTAGGCAAAAGATTAGACTCTGAGATACTCCAGGTAAGAGAAGATCCGGAGGGGAGATTTGTAATGCTGAAAATTCGAATTGCTAAACAAATTTACACATTACTTAACCTATATGCACCTAATGAATTTTGGAATCTAATACAATCCACGGTTTTACTCCACTCAGAAGGTTATCTGATCCTGGGAGGGGACTTTAATATGGCCCCACAGTCTCCACTGGACAGACTGAGATACAATAGAAGTCAAGCAAAAGGTAAAAAAGATAAGTTAGAAACAAAAATATTTAAGAACATTTGTCAGAACCTTTCGGTTAAAGATATCTGACAGTCACAGAACCCCGACGTGAGCGATTATACTTGTCTATCTAAGGCGCACAAAACGCTCTCTAGAATAGACTTATTCTTAGTTGATGAGAGATTATGTTCAAGAGATATAAATGCAGGAATCACTCCTATAGTCATATCAGATCACTCTCCCATTTTTCTAGAGATACAACTAAATAGCTCAAGAAAAGCTCCACTGAGATTTAGGTTTCCATATTATCTGGCGAATGATTTCAAATTTAAAAAACATTTAAATGACAAATTCAAAGAATATATTCAATTTAATTCTGAATTTATTGATAGACCGGAAATCTTCTGGGGAGCAGCAAAGGCAGTTATCAGAGGGGAGATAACAGCATACGTAGCCAAGTTATCTAAGATATTAAAGAAAAGAGAGAAGGAAGCCACTAATTTTGTGGTAAATTCATATAATCGCTACCTCCTGCAAAAGTCATCTTTTAATTGGGCCAAGTACATCAAAGCCAAAAATGAAAGAGATGCCTTAGTATTGCTCCTGGAAACTCAAAAAGACCTTAGATTTCAGGCAAAAATGTATCGTTATGGCAATAAATCTGGCAAATTACTAGCCAATTTAGTTAAGGGAGAAAAAAAAGCCCTCACAGATAGATAGATTACAACAGGAAGGGCTGACACTCACAAAGCCAGAGGATATCTTAGAGAGCTTCACAAACTATTACAAAGATATTTATTCCCCAAGAACCACAGATACAAACCAATCGCTGGAATTTTGGAGCAAAATAAAATGCCCCACAGTTCCAGAGGAAAAAATTAATAATCTGAACAAGCCAATATCGGAGGAAGAAGTCAGTAAAATGATTTCTGTGATACCATGTAACAAGGCTGCAGGCCCAGATGGGCTGCCCAATGAGGCCTATAAGATCTTAGCCCCAGAAGTAGTGCCATACCTGCGTAACTTATACAATGACTTTTATATTAATGACAAAACTATCCCACCAAGTTTCTCAGCTTCATTCACAACATTACTTCCGAAAGGGGGTAAAGATCCATCTCAAAGAGAGTCCTATCGCCCCATAGCTCTTCTGAACTCAGAATACAAAATTCTGGCTTCAATTTTAGCTGGAAGACTCCAAAGTGGTCTTGCACATATCATACATAAAGACCAAGCAGGTTTTCTTAAGCACCGTAATTCTGCCTCTAAAATTAGAGAAGTGTTGTCGATAATAGAATACTTTTCACAGAAGATAGATAACGAGGAGGAGATAGGGGCGCCCCAGACCTTGCCATAGTGGCAATTGATGCTGAAAAGGCCTTTAATTCAGTTTATTTTAGTCACATTTTTACATCTTTAGAGAAATTTGGATTTACAGATAAGTTTCTGAGCTTTATAGAAAATTTATACAAAGCACCCTGCACAAAACTGATAGTTAACAATCTCACATCAACAGATATTGAAATTCAGAGGGGAACGCGGCAGGGCTGCCCCCTATCTCCTCTTCTATTCGACATAGCCATAGAATCCTTAGCAATTAGGGTTAGACAGTCCCTCCAAGGCGTCATAATATCTAAACATGAAATAAAAATCGCGCTATACGCGGACGATATTCTTCTTTATATCGCGAATACAAAGAAAAATCTACCTAAACTTATGCACACAATAGACAGTTTTGGATCCTTCTCGGGGTATAAAATAAACGCATCTAAGTCGGAGATCTTTTGGCTCAGGAAAAAGTCTAACTCACTGAGTGACTGTCCGTTTAAGGAAGTGACAAAATCATTTAAATATCTAGGTATTAATATCCCAGTCGAATCATCAGACTTGTACAGACTTAACATAACACCAATTTTATCATTTATACGCGAGAAATTGAAAACTTGGTTAAATTTACCAATTTCACTCTCCGGGAGAATTGCGCTATACAAGATGGTCCTCCTCCCAAAACTCCTATATGTTTTACAGAATACCCCATTACTTATGTTTGAAAAAGATATTCGGTTACTTAACTCGGCAGTTAGAAATTTCATATGGCAAGGGAAGAGATCTAGGGTATCAATACCCAAACTTTCTGTAGGGAAGGAATTTGGAGGGCTAGCATTACCCGATATAAGACTATACAATTTAGCATTCTTAGCGCGCACTGTGATAGACTGGGCTTGTTCCAAAAACTATGTGACTAACAACTTGGTTGATGAGAATATTTGCTTCCCCTTCCTTCCAATAGGTCTGGCCCATTGTGAGCCAAAAGCATTACCCTCTGAAATTAAGAAGCTCAGAACTATTCTGAATCCTATTAAAGCATGGTGGAAGATTGGGACCCTCTTAAAAGCTAACTGCAAAGCTTCACAATATTTGCCAATAAGGGGAAACCCTGAGTTTTGTCCGGGCCTGAACTCGGCAATTTTTGACAACTGGTCCGCCAAGGGCCTGAAGACAGTACAGCAACTAATTAGATTAGACACAAAATGTGTAAAATCATTTGAGGAACTAAAAAACATAATTTATGCTTACCTGATAAATTTATTTCTCTTGTAGTGTATTCAGTCCACGGGTCATCCATTACTTATGGGATATATTCCCTTCCCAACAGGAAGTTGCAAGAGGATCACCCAAAGCAGAGCTGCTATATAGCTCCTCCCCTCACACGTCATATCCAGTCATTCGACCGAAACAAGACAAGAAAGGAGAAACCATAGGGTGCAGTGGTGACTGGAGTTTTAATTAAAATTTAGATCTGCCTTAAAAAAGACAGGGCGGGCCGTGGACTGAATACACTACAAGAGAAATAAATTTATCAGGTAAGCATAAATTATGTTTTCTCTTGTTAAGTGTATTCAGTCCACGGGTCATCCATTACTTATGGGATACCAATACCAAAGCTAAAGTACACGGATGATGGGAGGGACAAGGCAGGAACTTAAACGGAAGGAACCACTGCCTGTAGAACCTTTCTCCCAAAAACAGCCTCTGAAGAAGCAAAAGTGTCAAATTTGTAAAATTTTGAAAAGGTGTGAAGCGAAGACCAAGTCGCAGCCTTGCAAATCTGTTCAACAGAGGCCTCATTCTTAAAGGCCCAGGTGGAAGCCACAGCTCTAGTGGAATGAGCTGTAATTCTTTCAGGGGGCTGCTGTCCAGCAGTCTCATAGGCTAAACGTATTATGCTACGAAGCCAAAAGGAGAGAGAGGTTGCCGAAGCTTTTTGACCTCTCCTCTGTCCAGAGTAAACGACAAACAGGGAAGAAGTTTGACGAAAATCTTTAGTTGGCTGTAAATAGAACTTCAGGGCACGGACTACATCCAGATTATGCAAAAGTCGTTCCTTCTTTGAAGAAGGATTAGGACATAATGATGGAACAACAATCTCCTGATTGATATTCCTGTTAGAAACTACCTTAGGTAAAAACCCAGGTTTAGTACGCAGAACTACCTTGTCCGAATGGAAAATCAAATAAGGAGAATCACAATGTAAGGCAGATAACTCAGAGACTCTTCGAGCCGAGGAAATAGCCATCAAAAACAGAACTTTCCAAGATAAAAGCTTAATATCAATGGAATGAAGGGGTTCAAACGGAACACCTTGAAGAACTTTAAGAACCAAGTTTGTTGCTCCGCCATGGAGCTTAGTCTTAAACACAGGCTTAATCCTAGCCAAAGCCTGACAAAAAGCCTGGACGTCTGGAACTTCTGCCAGACGTTTGTGTAAAAGAATAGACAGAGCAGAAATCTGTCCCTTTAACGAACTAGCAGATAAGCCCTTTTCTAAACCCTCCTGTAGAAAAGACAATATCCTAGGAATCCTAACCTTACTCCATGAGTAACTCTTGGATTCGCACCAATATAAATATTTACGCCATATCTTATGGTAAATTTTTCTGGTAACAGGCTTCCGTGCCTGTATTAAGGTATCAATAACTGACTCTGAGAAGCCACGCTTTGATAGGATCAAGCGTTCAATCTCCATGCAGTCAGCCTCAGAGAAATTAGATTTGGATGATTGAAAGGACCTTGTATTAGAAGGTCTTGCCTCAGAGGTAGAGTCCATGGTGGACAGGATGACATGTCCACAAGGTCTGAATACCAGGTCCTGCGTGGCCATGCAGGCGCTATCAGAATCACTGATGCTCTCTCCTGCTTGATCTTGGCGATCAGTCGAGGGAGCAGAGGAAACGGTGGAAACACATAAGCCAGGTTGAAGAACCAAGGAGCTGCTAGAGCATCTATCAGCGTCGCTCCCGAGTCCCTGGACCTGGATCCGTAACGAGGAAGCTTGGCGTTCTGGCGAGACGCCATGAGATCCAGTTCTGGTTTGCCCCAACGATGGACCAGTTGAGCAAACACCTCCGGATGGAGTTCCCACTCTCCCGGATGACGACTTAGAAAATCCGCCTCCCAGTTCTCCATGCCTGGGATGTGGATCGCTGACAAGTGGCAAGAGTGAGACTCTGCCCAGCGAATTATCTTTGAGACTTCTAACATCGCTAGGGAACTCCTGGTTCCCCCTTGATGGTTGATGTAAGCCACAGTCGTGATATTTTCCGACTGAAATCTGATGAACCTCAGTGTTGCTAACTGAGGCCAAGCTAGAAGAGCATTGAATATTGCTCTTAACTCCAGAATATTTATTGGGAGGAGTTTCTCCTCCTGAGTCCACGATCCCTGAGCCTTCAGGGAATTCCAGACTGCGCCCCAGCCTAGAAGGCTGGCATCTGTTGTTACAATCGTCCAATCTGGCCTGCGAAAGGTCATACCCTTGGACAGATGGACCCAAGATAGCCACCAGAGAAGAGAATCTCTGGTCTCTTGATCCAGATTTAGTAGAGGGGACAAATCTGAGTAATCCCCGTTCCACTGACCTAGCATGCACAATTGCAGCGGTCTGAGATGCAGGCACGCAAATGGCACTATGTCCATTGCCGCTACCATTAAGCCGATTACTTCCATGCACTGAGCCACTGACGGGCGTGGAATGGAATGAAGAACACGGCAAGCATTTAAAAGTTTTGATAACCTGGCCTCCGTCAGGTAAATTCTCATTTTTACAGAATCTATCAGAGTCCCTAGGAAGGAGACTCTTGTGAGTGGTGATAGAGAACTCTTTTCCACGTTCACTTTCCACCCATGCGACCTCAGAAATGCCAGAACTATCTCTGTATGAGACTTGGCAATTTGAAAGCTTGACGCCTGTATCAGGATGTCGTCTAGATACGGAGCCACCGCTAAGCCTCGCGGTCTTAGAACCGCCAGAAGTGAGCCCAGAACCTTTGTAAAGATTCTCGGGGCCGTAGCCAACCCGAAAGGGAGGGCTACAAATTGGTAATGCCTGTCTAGAAAGGCAAATCTTAGGAACCGATGATGATCTTTGTGAATCGGTATATGAAGGTAGGCATCCTTTAAGTCCACTGTGGTCATGTACTGACCCTCTTGGATCATGGGTAGGATGGTCCGAATAGTTTCCATTTTGAATGATGGAACTCTTAGGAATTTGTTTAAGATCTTTAGGTCCAAAATTGGTCTGAAGGTACCCTCTTTTCTTGGGAACCACGAACAGATTTGAATAAAATCCCTGTCCTTGTTCCGTCCGCGGAACTGGATGGATCACCCCCATTACTAGGAGGTCCTGTACACAGCGTAGGAATGCCTCTTTCTTTATCTGGTTTTCTGATAACCTTGAAAGATGAAATCTCCCTTGAGGGGAAGCCTTGAAGTCCAGAAGATATCCCTGAGATATGATCTCCAACGCCCAGGGATCCTGGACATCTCTTGCCCACGCCTGGGCGAAGAGAGAAAGTCTGCCCCCCATTAGATCCATTTCCGGATAGGGGGCCGTTCCTTCATGCTGTCTTAGGGGCAGTAGTAGGTTTTCTGGCCTGCTTGCCCTTGTTCCAGGACTGGTTAGTCTTCCAGGCCTGTCTGTAACGAGCAACAGTTCCTTCCTGTTTTGGAGCGGAGGAAGTTGATGTTGCTCCTGCCTTGAAGTTTCGAAAGGCACGAAAATTAGACTGTTTGGCCTTTGATTTGGCCCTGTCCTGAGGAAGAGTATGACCCTTACCTCCAGTAATGTCAGCGATAATATCTTTCAAGCCGGGCCCGAATAAGGTTTGCCCCTTGAAAGGAATATTAAGCAATTTAGATTTAGAAGTCACGTCAGCTGACCAGGATTTAAGCCATAGCGCTCTGCGCGCCTGGATGGCGAATCCGGAGTTCTTAGCCGTTAGTTTAGTTAAATGTACAATGGCATCGGAAACAAATGCATTAGCTAGCTTAAGTGCTTTAAGCTTGTCCATAATTTCATCCAATGGAGCTGTGTGAATGGCCTCTTCTAGAGACTCAAACCAGAATGCCGCAGCAGCAGTGACAGGCGCAATGCATGCAAGGGGCTGTAAGATAAAACCTTGTTGAACAAACATTTTCTTAAGGTAACCTTCTAATTTTTTATCCATTGGATCCGAAAAAGCACAACTATCCTCCACCGGGATAGTGGTACGCTTAGCTAAAGTAGAAACTGCTCCCTCCACCTTAGGGACCGTCTGCCATAAGTCCCGTGTAGTGGCGTCTATTGGAAACATTTTCCTAAATATAGGAGGTGGGGAAAAGGGCACACCGGGTCTATCCCACTCCTTGCTAATAATTTCTGTAAGCCTTTTAGGTATAGGAAAAACGTCAGTACACACCGGTACCGCATAGTATCTATCCAGCCTACATAATTTCTCTGGAATTGCAACTGTGTTACAGTCATTCAGAGCCGCTAAAACCTCCCCTAGCAATACACGGAGGTTCTCAAGCTTGAATTTAAAATTAGAGATCTCTGAATCCGGTTTCCCTGGATCAAATCCGTCACCCACAGAATGAAGCTCTCCGTCCTCATGTTCTGCAAACTGTGACGCAGTATCTGACATGGCTTTCCCAGCACCAGCGCGCTCTGTCCTTATCCCAGAGCAATCGCACTTGCCTCTTAATTCTGGCAATTTAGATAGTACTTCTGTCAGGGTATTATTCATAATAGTAGCCATGTCTTGTAAAGTGATTTGTATGGGCGTCTCTGATGTACTTGGCGCCACAATATCACTCGCCTCCTGAGCGGGAGGCGAAGGTACTGACACGTGAGGAGAGTTAGTCGGCATAACTTCCCCCTCGTTGTCTGGTGATAATTCCTTTACAGATAAAGACTGACCTTTATTATTTAAAGTGAAATCAATACATTTAGTACACATATTTCAAACACACTGTCACAGGTCTGCTGTGACTGATTACCTCCCTCAAAATGACTTTTGAAGTCCCTTGAGCTCTCTAGAGACGTCCTGGGTCATGCAGGAAGAAGCAAGACTGAGACTGAATTTTTACTGCGCAAAAAAGCGCTACAATAGGCCCCTCCCACTCATTATTACAACAGTGGGAGCCTCAGTTAACTGTTTCTATGCAGAAATATAAGTCAGCCATGTGGAAAAATTTATGCCCCAATAAGTTTTATCACCAATGTACCTCACTAAAAACGATTAAACATGCCAGTAAACGTTTTAAACATCCTTTTTTAAAGAGTATGTATCTCTATTGATAAGCCTGATACCAGTCCTTCTACTGCATTTAAGCCTTATTACATTACATTCAGTATTAGTAGCATTTTCTTAGTCAAATTCCATTCCTTAGAAAATTACTTTACTGCATACACATTAATCAGCCTGATACCAGTCGCTTTCACTGCATTTAAGGCTTTACTTACATTACATCGGTATCAGCAGTATTTTCTTAGTCAATTCCATTCCTTAGAAAAATATTTTACTGCACATACCTTATTTGCAGGAGACCCCGCACGCTATTCCCTTTCTGAAGTTACCCCACTCCTCAGAATGTGCGAGAACAGCCAGTGGATCTTAGTTACTTCTGCTAAGATCATAGAAAACGCAGGCAGATTCTTCTTCCAAAAACTGCCTGAGAAAAAAACAGCACACTCCGGTGCCATTTAAAAATAACAAACTTTTGATTGAAGAAATAATTAAGTATGAAACACCACACTCCTCTCACGACCTCCTTCTATGTTGAGGGTTGCAAGAGAATGACTGGATATGACGTGTGAGGGGAGGAGCTATATAGCAGCTCTGCTTTAGGTGATCCTCTTGCAACTTCCTGTTGGGAAGGGAATATATCCCATAAGTAATGGATGACCCGTGGACTGAATACACTTAACAAGAGAAAGTGAGTTTAATTTAGTAAACAATCAATTTTTCGCATACCTACAATTAAGGCACTATATTTCAGAATTGGTTAGAATGGTAGGTTGGGACTGGGGAATGGGAAAAATGGGAAGCTGTTTGTTATTAACAAAGAGTGGTCATATGTCAATTACCTACTGTTACATATCCTTAAGTAGCAATAAGGGAACTCCAATCCTAGAACAGATGGCATCAGGGTGAAATAGACTGATTGCTTCTAACAGTATTGATCCAAACTTCATCCAAAAATCTATCACTAAAGTATATCACGCCACACTTTCAGCAACCTGGAGAGAGGCACATCTCAAAATGTTGCACAGAGCATACTTCACGCCAGAAAAGGGTCAAAAATTGCACAATGTAAATTTTAACAAATGTCCAAAATGTGCTTTACCTGCAGCTGATCTAAAACATATGATATGGAGCTGCCCGAAAATTAGGCAATTTTGGCATAAAATTGAGTACTGGCTTAACAATATACTGAAAGTTTCCCCTCCGGATCTTACATTCTTGCAAGTTGTATTTTATATTAAACAAACTGAAGAGCAACACCCTCAGGAAAAATTAGTAATCCTCTCAATTCTAGCAGTCAGATATTTAATTATTAAATGTTGGAAAAATCACAGGGCCCCTGCATTGCTAGAAGTAAAAAATTGCCTTAAAAAAACAATGCATTTTAGACCAAAGAGACACCAACATAAACAGTGAGGAAGACGTAAAAACATTTTTCAAGAAATGGTCAGTTTTCGTTAAAAGCTACCCAGAAAGTGAAATAGAACACATGATTTTTCCATTTAGAAATTCTGAATTAGTGCAGCTGGATCTATGGTAGGCGAGGGGAGATGGAGGATAAAGAGGAACTCCCTTTCCCCTTTTTTTTTTTTTTTTTTTTTTTTTATTATTATTGTTTTTTTTCTTTCTTTTTTTTTTTTTGTTGTTGGTTTTTTGTTTTTTTTTTGGTTGTTTTGGTTTTTTTTTTTTTCTTTTCTCTCCTGTAATTTGTCTGCTGAACTGATAAATAAAAGACATAGAGGTAAAAAGAGGAAAGGAAAAAAGAAAAAAAGGTTAAAAACAAGAGGATTCAGGTAACAGGTTATGAGGACACCTGGCTAAATAAGAATAACTAAAGGTTATATTTTGTATTGAACTAGTTATCATATATGTCTAAATGATTAATTAGTATGCACAAGAGAAACCTATTTTCATTTGTATATATTTAAGCATTAGCTTAGCAGGGTGCATATTGTTATACCCTAGAAAAATAAAACTTTTTTTTTTTTTTATCTGCATTGCTTGTACGTTATAGGTTTCCTATTGTTGTCTTACTTCTTATTTTTCCCTTTTTTCCGTAAATTCATTGAATATGACATTGAACAATTTCTGATTTTCCACTTTTTTTTGTATTTGATTACATGTTGTATTCCTGAATCCTCTTTAATAAAAAGAAATTAAAAAAAAATTAAAAAATTGCATGCTTTATCTGAATCACGAAAGAAAAAATTTGGTTTCATTGTCCCTTTAAGTGTAACTTCCCTTACCCATAATCCCCAGTCATTCAGCTGAAGGAAAATGGAAAAAGAAGAAACAGAAGGGTGAAAAAGGTGCCTGAGGTTTACTCAAAAAAACTGTCAAATTATAATTTAAAAAGAGGGCGGGGTCATGAACTCTCCTTGTCCGGAAATAAATAAATTTAACAGGTAAGCATAAATTTTGTTTTCTTTCCTAAGACATGGAGAGTCCACAACGTCATTCCAATTACTAGTGGGAAACAATACCCAAGGCTAGAGGACACAGAATAGACAGGGAGGGAGAAAAATGGCAGTAGGACCTAAACAGAAGGCACCACCACTTGAAGAACCTTTCTTCCAAAAGAAGTCTCAGCCGAGGCAAAAGTATCAAATTTGTAGAATTTGGAAAAAGTATGCAAAGAGGAGCATGTTGCCGCCTTGCAAATCTGTTCCACAGAAGCTTCATTTTTGAAAGCCCAAGAAGAGGAGACAGCCCTAGTGGAATGAGCCGTAATTCTCTCAGGAGGCTGCTGTCCAGCAGTCTCATAAGCCAAACGATTCAAACTTCTCAACCAGAGAGACAGAATAGCAGAAGTGGCCTTCTGACCCTTATGTTTTCCAGAGAAAACAACAAACAGGGCAGAAGATAGCCTAAAATCTTTTGTAGCTTGTAAGTAAAATTTTAGAGCTTGCACAACATCCAAGTTATGCAAAAGACGTTCCTTATGAGAAGAAGGATTAGGACAAAAAGAAGGAACAACAATTTCCTGATTAATGTTTCGATCCGACACCACCTTAGGGAAAAAACCTAATTTAGTACGAAGGACCGCCTTGTCAGCATGAAAAATAAGGTACGGGGAATCACACTGCAGAGCTGAAAGCTCAGACACTCTTCGAGCGGAAGAAATAGCAAGAAGAATCAAAACCTACCAAGATAACAATTTTAACATGCATCGGCTCAAACGGAGCCTGCTGCAAAACTTTAAGAACTAGATTAAGGCTCCATGGGGGAGAAACAGGTTTACCACAAAGGCCTGATTATAACCAGGGCCTGAACAAAAGCTTGAACATCTGGTAAGTCAGTCAGACATTTTTTATTATTATTCTTTATTTATAAAGCGCCAACAGATTCCGCAGCGCTGCCCATGGGTACAACAGTACAGTACAACGGAAAAACAATACGATAAAATACAACATTTTTACAGACGAATACAGGGGGAATTGAGGGCCCTATTCCCGTGGTAACTTACAATCTAGATGGGTAGGAGTATGGAAAACAGGAGGTGGGGACTGCAAAGGTGAGAATGATATTAGTGAGGAGATAGAGGGCAACTGTTATTTAAGCGAAGTTAGTTTGTTAATAAGTCGGGTGAAAAGCTTCCCTGAACAGAAAGGTCTTTAGGGAACGTTTAAAGGAGGAGAGGTTAGGGGAAAGTCTGACAGCTCGAGGAAGTGCGTTCCAGAGGGTTGGTGCCGCACGAAAGAAGTCCTGTAGTCTAGCGTGAGAGGAGGTGATGGTAGAGGACGCAAGAAGCAGGTCATTGTTAAATATCTTAGGGGACGGGGAGGAGTATATTTGTTGATGAGTGAGGACAGGTAGGGTGAGGCAGCATTGGTAAGGACTTTGTAGGTCAGGGTGAGAATTTTGAATTTAACTCTGTTGTGAATGGGGAGCCAGTGAAGGGACTCACAGAGAGGTGCAGCAGAAACAGAGCGTCGAGAGAGGTGGGTTAGCCTGGCTGATGCATTTAGGATGGATTGGAGGGGAGAGAGGCGGGAGAGAGGGAGGCCAGTTAGTAAGTTGTTACAGTAGTTAAGTCAGGAAATTACCAGGGAGTGGATTAGCGGTTTAGTATTTTCAGCACTCAGAAATGGATGAATTTTGGAGATATTGCGTAGGTGGTTACGGCAGGATGAAGAGAGCATTTGTTTGTGGGGAATGAATGACAGATATGAGTCAAGAGTGACTCCGAGGCAGCGGACTTGGGGTGATGGGGAGATAGTGGTGCCGCCAACAGTGATAGAAAAATTGGAAACTGGAGTGAAGTTAGAGGGGGGAATTAGAAGTAGTTCGGTCTTGGACATATTTATTTTTAGGTGGTGAGAGGCCATCCAGGAGGAAATGCCAGATAAGCATTCGCTGATGTGAGAATTGACAGATGGAGAGAGTGCAGGGGTGGAAAGGTAGATCTGGGTATCATCAGCATAGAGGTGATAGCTGAAGCCATAGCTGTTGATAAGTTTACCCAGTGAAGAAGTGTAAATAGAGAAGAGTAGAGGACCCAGGACAGAGCCTTGAGGTACTCCAAAAGACAAAGGCAATAGAGAGGAGGAGTCACCAGCAAAAGAGACTGAGAAGGATCGGTTAGACAGATAAGAGTGGATCCAGGAGAGGGCAGTGTCTCAGAGACTGAGAGAGCTGAGAGACCGTAGGAGAAGGGGATGGCCAACAGTGTCAAAGGCCGCAGAAAGGTCAAGTAAGATGAGTATAGAGTAGTAGCCTTTGTTTTTAAATTGTTTTTTTTAAACATCTTTTTTAAATAAGCCTCCAGCTTTTTATCCATAGGATCCTTAAAAGAACAACTATCCTCTATAGGAATGGTAGTTCTCCTAGCTAGAGTAGAAATAGCACCTTACTAGCGGTCAAATGTTTAGATTTTCTCTTACGCTTACCCGAAGAAGGGAAAAATGACAAAGCCTCTATTACTGCAGAGGCAATCTGAGCTGCAAAATCCCCAGGTAAATAAACACCCCTAGGAGGTTGAGAAGGCACAGTATTGGAAACCATCAAGGATTTGGATATTTGAGGAGAAAGCTGAGGCATGTCACGCACAGAATTATCCTGAGAGACATTTGGCTCAGAAGGGAGTAATTTGTCTTTAAATGTTAACGTTTTGGATAAACATGAGGAACAAAATTGCATTGGCAAAACAATTTGAGCCTCTAAACATAGTAAGCCTTTATTAACAGACATAGATTGATCTAACTCTGAATCCATTTTACAGAATTCAACAGTAAGAAAATTTAAAAGAATAAAAACTGACAAAATTAGAAATTTGTCATTTTTGAGAACAATAAAGAATCCTTCAAAGCAACCTTTCAGATTGCCTGAAGTTCCTACCGGACAGGAATTAACACCCCACTAGACAGAGGAAAACGAGACCTTTCTGTAAATATCTTCTTCTCCTTGCACTGAAAAAACAATCCGTTGATGAAAAGTATAATAAAACGTAGCATCCGACAGAGCCCTGCAATACAATACACCTCAGTGTAATGAAGGCTCATTAAGCTCCGCTCCGGAATAACGGAAGTGTGAGCGTCACATGAGCGAGGTGAAAAACTAACTGCGCCACTAGAAAGAGAGCGAAAATGAAACTCTGTAACTGTTTCCCAAAACATTTCAGAATACACAAATCAATGTGCCCTATATTTTGGCAATGAAACACACCATCCTTCTGACTTTTATCTCCCAATAAAGATATAAGTCCCTCTAGCCAAATAACGTCTCACATTTAAACCAAAACTGTATTTATTATAAATAAAGTATCCTTAATTTATAAGGAAATGTATGTCCCATTGCCATAATCTGTCCTAAGAATCCTTCTTATAAAGGATATATGTCCTAATTTGGATCAAATTGAGGATTAACCTCTTAAGTGCTGCTGTCCTTCAATACCTAGAAGGATAAGGCACTTACCTGAGATCCAAATGCAGGACAGATGCTGCTACCTAGGTGTGACAGGCACTTCACTCCCTGTCATGGACCTTTAGAAAAAGAAAGAACAGAGTAACTAACAATGGCTTTCTGCAAAGGGGTAGCAAAATGTTAAAAGTAAAGCAAAACTACCTCGCCGCCTTTTAACTGCTTAAAAGCCACCACTATTCTTACTAAAGAGATTGACATGGACACAGCTAGACCCCAATCCTTGCTTGCAGGGAAAAATACCCATAAAAAATTAAATATCTTCAGACACCAACTTGGCACATCCTCCATTGACAAAGAGGCAAAGAGAATGACTGGCAATTATGGGTAAGGGAAGTTACACTTAAAGGAAAAGTAAACTTGCATGCACTTCAAAGCGCCAATGCAAAGTACATGCAAAATTAGCTTGACTTTTAGTCATGATTTTTAGTATTTATGTAGCATTTATCTTATAATTGTACCTCACAATCCGCTATGTCACTCCACTCCGCCTAGATATTAAAACTTTTTATTTTGATATGAAGAAAATCATCTTCATGATCCTCATTGGTCCCCCAGTGGCGTCCCAACATACTAACTACACGCCCTCAACTTAAACTACGCATGCGTGTCTCATTGAATCTCCTGCCTGTATAAATGCTCGTTCATGAGACACGCATGCGCATTGACTGCACAGGAACAGATAATACGATCTCTGCTACGATATTATATAATACAGCAGTGCTCAGATTTTTACGCATTCGCAATACAGGATGCTTCAAAAGGAGCGCGCACGGATGACTACGTAAGAGCGGATGGGACCACTCTTACTTCTGAAATAGACATACCAGGAGCGGGTATGCGAAGGATCAGTAAACAACATATTAGCGACTACATACAGGGTGATATCATGGATCAATGGCATTAAGGTTTTTGACGAAAATTTACTTTCACTTTAACAGCTTTGCTGGGGTGCTCTTTGCCTCCTCCTGCTGGCCAGGAGTTGAATATCCCACTAGTAATTAGAATGACGTTGTGGACTCTCCATGTCTTAGGAAAGAAATAATCTTTAAAACAGGGGCACTTTAATTCATTAAAGTTTACAAAGACGCTTTTTTTATGGTAAACATCCTCCGCCCACATCTCCTGTTTTCTTTTGCAGATCGATGACGAATCCGGCTTCCTTCAATCGTTTCGTACCCCCTTTGGTGTCCAGCTCATGGGGCACGCAATGAGAGGAGGTAGCGGCATATTGATTTGCTAAAGAAAGCAGGAGATGCGGGCGGAGGATCGACATTATGTTTTCCATAACGCAATGGAAAGTATTTTTAAAAATAAGCGTCTTTGTAAACTTTAATGAATTAAAGTGCCCCTGTTTTTAAGATTATTTTTTTATACTGGGCTTTAATTTGTTTACAATCACTTTAAGGACCGGGCATTTAAGATAAAACACTTGACCAAAAAAAAGAGAATTTTTAGCATTTTTGACATCACTTCATTTAAACCGAAATAGAGCCTTGGTTTTTTTTTGTTTGTTTTTTAATTTACCTATCAACACTATATATTTTTCTTGTAGACAACCCAAGGTATTGATCTAGGCCCATTTTGGGGCATGCAGAAATAGCAAAAATGTATATGTATATGAGAACAAAAGCATTCCCCTTCACCGGTCTTCCTATATATATATATGGCTTTATGTCTCAAATGAATATATGAAGGGGAATGCTTTTGTGCTCATATACACTGACTTGTCTTCCGCTTACATCCGGGATTGTGAGTTCAGTGAGTTTAGTGTGGATGCGTCTAACACATGCAGGGCACACATTACTTGCTGTTATAAAAAACATCCTGTCACATAAAAGGCAAGTTAAAAAGAATTCCCCTTCCCTTCACAGGTCTTCCTGCATCCAATTACCCCAAGAATACTTTGGCAATCTCACAAAACTCTTCCTGGAGAGATCCCACTCTCCCTCTGTCCTCACTACGGCATTCTAAATACTTCACAAGCAGCTCTGCAAAAACGATTGTAGGATCATATTTTGCAGAGCTGTGAGTGAAACATTCACCTCGTGTCTACAGAATGCTACGGTGAGGACAGGACGGGGAGTGAGATCTGTGCCCAGTGTAAACAGTCAGGGAGAAATGGATTAGTGCAGGTGAGGGGATTGTAATTGAAATGCATTATCAATTACACAGACAGCTCCAGCGTGGGGGCTGTCTGTAAGCACACTAGTTAGGGAGTGTAGGAAAAAGCCTTGCTTTGCAGCTATTAGGTTCTACGAATGTATTCATATGCAGTCAGAGGACTAGAAACTTTAAAATTATTTTTAGGGGCTTTAGCAGCAAAATTGATAATATATGTCAATTACAAACTTTATCTTCTTGGAATGCTTTATTTAAATAGACCATATTTTTTTGAGTGTATAATGTCCCTTTAAGGTTCAGGAGTAGCCATAAACTTGAGATATTTCCTCCTCCAAGCTGTTTATTTATTGCCATTTCTGACTACATTCACTATGTAATTATCTGTAGTTGCCTCCTGATAGTTGATGACTCCTACTACTATATATTATAGTAGAGATGAGTGCCTTGATATTATGTGAATATATATTATTTCCTCCACTAGATGGCAGTACTAGTCAATGTGCAGATCCATAAGTAGCCTATAGAAGGAGTTACTACTATAAAAAATGAGATTACTTAATTCAGTCTTCGCAAGTTTGCAGCTTATTGTTTATACCTAGAGGCGATTATGTTTTAGCACAGTACAAGAGTGCAATGACATATTGAGTGAGTATATTCAGCTTTTTTTTGTTAATAATGATGGTCATTATAGTTTGTAGTTTTAGTATGTGGTGTCAGCTTTTAATGCATAAGCACAGGTATAGTAGATAAATGTATGTACCTATCTATATGCACATTGTAATGATCGCCATATGGACATATTTGTATTAATGGCATTATTGTGTTACTCCTGTTATGTGAAATGTCTTGTATTCCATTTTGTAACCTCAATAACAAAATAAAAATAAAAATAAAGTCAGCTTACTTTTACAGTAGAGTATTTTTCCCAAGGCTCGGAACAAGAAGAGAGAGGCATCTTTTCCACCTATAGCCTGAACTTCTTCAGTATTCTTTTGTACTTTACCAGACTTCTTTTTCTCCTTTACCTTTGATGTTTTTCCTTTCTTTTTAGCCCAGAAATCATTTGGTAATGAATTGTCTGAAACCACCAAGCAACAAAACAAAAATTTCAGCTCTTTTGTGACATATTTGTAGATTATTATTAGAGAACAAGGTAAAATTAATAATAGAAGCAAATTTTAATATTTCTTTAAATGACATGCTCTGTCCAAATCATTAAAGTTTAATTTTGACTTTACTATACTTTTAAGGGCAAGTATAAAAATCCTGTTTTCATGACAGCATAAAATTATCATCATCATCATTTATTTGTATAGCGCCACAAAACTCTGTAGCGCTGGGTACAGAGATAGGGGTCTACAATGACAAGGATGTGATAAGATACAAAAACATAACACACTAAACAAATCTAGTACAAGAGGAAGAGGGACCTGCTCCAAAGAGCTTACAGTCTATAGGTTGAGGGTGCAGAGGCATAAGGTTTGGGGTAGCTTGTCCCATAGATTGTAGTTGCAGCAAACAAGACAGTCAAGATTTATTTTGGGTATGATTAAAAACAGAGGAAAGTCTCTCTTAATAGGTGGGTTTTCAAAGAGCTTCTGAAGCTATACAAGGTTGGAGCTAGTCTTCTGGAGCAATACAAGGTTGGAGCTAGTCTTCTGGAGCAATACAAGGTTGGAGCTAGTCTTCTGGAGCAATACAAGGTTGGAGCTAGTCTTCTGGAGCTATACAAGGTTGGAGCTAGTCTTCTGGAGCAATACAAGGTTGGAGCTAGTCTTCTGGAGCAATACAAGATTGGAGCTAGTCTTATGGAACAAGGTAGAGAGTTTCAGAGGACAGAAGCAGTGTGAGAAGTCTTGGAAGCAGGAAAGGGACATAGAGATAATAGGACTGGAGAGACGAAGGTCCGAGGTTGGGGAGTATTTGGAGATGAGGGGAAATATAGTTGCTGTTGAGTGCTTTATAGGTTATAGTGAATACTTTCAATTGTACTCTGGAGTGTGTGGGGAGCCAGTGTAGAGATTGGCAGAGCGGAGCAGCTGTAGATCGGCAGGTGGATGAGCCAAGCTGAAGCATTTGTAACAGAATGAAGGGGGAACAGGCGATTTTCGCGAAGGTCATTTAGAAGTAGATTGCAGTAGTCACTGCATGACAAAGTGAGGGAGTGAATTAGTATTTTTGTAGTTTCTTGAGTCAGGAGTTCTGGAAATGTTGTGTAGGGGTGCACGTCAGAATTTGGTAAGCGCTTGTATATGTGGAGAGAATGTGAGTCCAGAGTCAAGTGTGACCCCAAGACAGCGGCACTGGGGTGAAGTGTTGAGAAGAGAGTATCCAACTGTAAGAGAAACGTCAGGTGTTGGATGTGTCGAAGAAGGGGGAATAAGAAGCAGCTCAGTTTTAAACAGATTGAGTTGAAGGTACTGTGAGGACATCCAAGAGGAAATTGCACAGAGACAGTTGGTAATCTGGTAAGTAAAGAGATCGATATCAGGAGAGGAAAGCTAGATTTAGGTATCATCAGCATATAATTGGTACTGGAACAAATTATTTATCTACCAAAGTGTTTCAGAATACGCAAAATCATTAAAGTGATAAAGTTTAGTGCTGTATATAAAAAGAATGTACAACTGCTCAAGGTATGCTTCATGGTAAGCTGCACATGAAGTTGTGACTGAACAGACAGTGCAAGAATGAATACTAAAAAGGTGAATCCAAGCTTGCTGACCAATGTCTTTGAATAAAAAGACCCCAGTTTAAGACAGATTAAAGGCACCACATCTTTCATGTAACATGTAAGAGCTCTGGTTACATCTATGGCTTGTAAAAAGTCTAATAATAATTACAAGCATTAGACCAAAATAACAGAAAAACTATTTGTGAATGACACGTTACTGGGAAGGCAACCAAGGCTTGTGTACAAAACCACATTATCTTGGTAAAAAAAAACCATAAATTATGCTTACCTAATAATTTTATTTCCATCGAGGGGAGGAAAGTCCACTGCTTCATTCATCACTTGTGGGAATTAAGAACCTGGCCACCAGGATCAGGCAAAGACATCCCAGCCAAAGGCTTAAATACCTCCCCCACTCCCTTCATCCCCCAGTCATTCTGCCAAGGGAACAAGGAACAGTAGGAGAAATATCAGGGTATAAATGGTGCCAGAAGAACAAAAAATAAATTTGGGTCCACACACCGTAAAACGGGCGGGTGCAGTGGACTCTGCTCCCCACAATGGAAATTAAAATTATCAGGTAAGCATAATTTAGGTTTTCCATCTAAAGGGGAGGAGAGTCCACTGCTTCATTCATCACTTGTGGGAACAAATACCCAAGCTCTAGAGGATACTGAATGAAGACAACGGGAGGGTAAAGGAGGCGGACCCTATACGGAGGGCAGCACAGCCTGCAGAACCTTTCCTTCCGCCAAAGCAAAAACGTCAAATTTGTAAAATTTTGCAAAAGTATGTAAGGATGACCAGGTAGCCGCCTTAAAAATCTGCTCCATAGAAGCCTCATTCTTAAAGGCCCAAGAAGAGGCCACAGCTCTAGTCGAGTGAGCCGTAATCCTCTGAGGAGGCTTGTGTCCCGCTGTCTCATAAGCCAGACGGATCATACTCCTCAACCAAAAGGATAGAGAAGTTGCAGAGGCCCTCTGCGCCTTCCAGAATACACAAGGAATAAGGATGACGTCTGTCTGAACTCCTTCGTGGCTTGAAGATAAAACTTCAAGGGCCGAACCACATCCAGATTATGAATTAACCTCTCCTTTGAAGAGGATGGGTTAGGATACAAGGAAGGAACCAATATTTCCTGGTTAATGTTACGACTTGACACCACCTTGGGAAGAAATCCCAAACCGGTTCGCAGAAAGGCTTTGTCAGCATGAAAAACCAAAGTAAGGAGGCTCAAATTGTAAGGCTGCCAACTCAGAGACTCTGCGTGCCGAAGCAATAGCCAATAACAACAGGACCTTCCATGAGAGAATCTTAATGTCCAGAGCATGCATAGGCTCAAACGGAGCCCTCTGCAAGACCTTAAGCACCAAGTTTAAGCTCCAGGCAGGAGCAAGATTCCTGAAAACCGGTCTAATCCTAACCAGAGCCTGAACAAAGGAGTGAATATCAGGAATCTCCACGAGCTTCTTGTGCAACAGTACCGATAAAGCCGAGATCTGTCTCCTTAGGGAACTGGCGGCAAGACCCTTATCCAGACCATCCTGCAGAAAGGCCAAAATCCTGGATATCTTGACCTTGTGCCAAGGGTATCCTCGTCACACCAGGACAAGTAGGTCCTCCACACTTTGTGGTAGATGTGTCTAGTAACCGTCTTCCTGGCCTGGACGAGAGTGTCGATCACTCTCTCCGAAAAAACTCTCTTGGCTAAGGCTAGGCGTTCAATCTCCACGCAGTCAGCCTCAGAGAATCAAGGTTTTGATGAAGAAAAGGACCTTGAACTAGCAGGTGCTTGTGACAAGGTAACTTCCACGGCGGATAAGACGACCGCCACTAGATCCGCAAACTACGTCCTCCGCGGCCATGACGAAGCATTCAGAATAGCCGAAGCTTGCTCCTGCTTGATGCGGGCCACTACTCCTGTGAGGAAAGGCAAAGAATGACTGGGATGAGGGGAGTGGGGGAGGTATTTAAGCCTTTGGCTGAGGTGTCTTTGCCTCCTCCTGGTGGCCAGGTTCTTAATTCCCACAAGTGATGAATGAAGCAGTGGCCTCTCTTTCCCTTTAGATGGAAAAACTCCTGATTGCCTTTATAAGACTGAGGTCCCTAAGATAAATCTGTCCAGGAGGAAGATAAAACCTGTCCAGTACTTGAAGAAATATCTGGACAACTGGGTGAAGAATACGGTAAGACAAAGCTGAAAATTAGACTTTCAAAATGCTCTTGGAAAGCATCTTGTTATCCATACAGAGACTAGCATTAAAACTAGCAGTGCCCAAAAGTAGAAATAGCACTTAGCAGTAACTGGTTTGTGTGCACTGCACTCTTTAATGTGTTAATGGCAGAAGTAGGGATTCAGTAACTAGGCCATCCAAGCTAAAGTCTCATTACTACAATATGTAACATCAGTATGCAATAAATATCATATTACTATTTTGTTCCCGTTGTCACCATTATATTTAGTATGGCCATCTTACCTTTCAGTGCTGAGAACTGTAGACTGTTAATGGCACTTCTGATATCTCCAGAGCTGCCACTGCACAGTAACTCGAGTGTAGGTTTATCAGGAATAGTACATTTACCACCACTCTGTAAAGGACAAAGTAAAACCCCTTTAAACTCATTCAAAAAGATGTGTGTACATAAGGTTAAAAAGAAGACACAAGTGGGCAACAACAGTGCATGATTTTATTCCCAGTTAAACACAATAAATACTAACCATACTGGCCTCTGAGGTAGCAATTCGAGTCAGTACTTTCATCATACTTGTTGGAGCTACTGGGTTGAAACTATAATATAAACAAACATAAATGTGAATTTAAAAATAGTATTTAATCCTCCCTTTAAAATAAAAACAGTAAAAAAAAACTTTTTAAGAACAACAAGTATATGTATTTGTGAAGTTATTCTGGCTGATATAGAGAATGGCTCATTTGATCTGCAGTGTTATGGTCTGTAAAAACAGTTGCTGCTCAGTACTATGTTGCTGTGGACTAGGTTTACTAAAATGCAGACAAATCCTAGTTAAAATTCTAGTTCTCAGCTCCTTCTCCCCAATACAGAATACATTTTAAGATTACAATACCTGAAGAGATACAAATTGACTAAGCCATGCTTCCGACCTGCTAGAAACACTGCCCTAAAACACTGGCTAACATATGTTACTATTGAGAATTAGGCAAGTTAATCTTAATAGATCGCTCACATTTAATATTGTATCTGGAACAGAAGGCACTATATTAAAGCCTGCTAAAGTATTGCTATGGATACACTACAATAAGATAGGCTTTGCTTAATGGGGAATTATAAAAATATGCTCTTTTTTTAACACGTTTGTAACAATTTAAAAAATAATAATTTTGCAATTGAAAGCAGACAATCTTGCATTGTGTTTTTATTTACCCCACGTAGTTTTGTGACAGATCATTATTGGTTCCTTTAGAAAAAAAGGCCATTTAAAAAAAAAAAAAAAACACAGTTAAAGTACTAGACAAGTGCAGGGGTCTATATTTACTAAGAGAACTCTACTTTTTAAATCACTTTCTCAAATCCATAAACGAATGGGACAGTTTTCCAGCTATTAGAACAAAAACATCAAAGTGATGGTAAATCAGAGAGTTTCAAAAACGCTAGGATTTACCAGCACTAAAAATAAAGGCGACTTTCATTCATCAGTCCGGCCACCTATATAACAGCTCAGTTTTTTCAATGAGGTGACGTTTCCACCTCTTAGCCAATAGCTGTGCTAGCAATACGGCACTGTGCAGTATGCTAGCATGGCTATTAGCTAAGTGATGAAAACGTCACATCATTGAAAAAACGGACTTGTGCCGTGGCCGGCCGGAGGCTCTTTTGTTAGTGCTGAAGCCACAGTGAAATAAAGGTAACTTTCCCACGTTTTTTCCCCCCCAACTGATGAATGAAAGTCACCTTTATTTTTAGTGCTGGTAAATACTAGAAAAGGATTTACTATCACTTTTAAGATATACTCAAGAAAACAAAGAAGAATGATACATTATTCATATAAATTTAAGATGTATTTTTTATATATATATATATATATATATATATATATATATATATATACTATTAATAGGCCAGCATTGTAAAGTAGAAAATCTTTAAAATTTACCTAATATTACAAACCAATAATTCATCTTGTATCTCCTTTGGGAATAGCCGTCTTTGGTGGCTGTCTCCACTGATGCTGTCTGAAATGATAAACACCAGGGGGCAGCGCCCACTGTGCACAAACTTCCTAGAAAACAAGATTTACTAGAATGGGTCAACACGCTCACATTTCAGGAAGTAACACAGTGTATTTGTTTCAATCAGTCTTACCTAAGAATACCGTGCAAACTTGAAGGATCCCTAAAGAACTGATTAGGCATATCCTGTGAAAAGTAAAACATTAACTATCAGAAAACACACTAACCCAACTAAATACTTGTTTTGGGGATTTCAATTATTTAATAATTTTAAGAATGAAAAATAAAAGATTACTAATATTTTTTAATCTATGTCACACACAAAAAAAGTCCATGGTTCTCTATCTTATTCTCTAAACCTCTCTGGTCCAGAGAGATTATCTAAGAAGTCTCGTCAGTACTATGTGGTCCCTCAGGTTTAAAAAGGCAAAGTTTAGCTTGAGACCTGTGTATCTCCCTATGCAAGCTTCTGGATGTGAACATGAGACACCTACATCACAATATAATGCATTAAAAAAAAAAAAAAAACTATGTATGTGGAGATAACAAAATTTATGCTTACCTGATAAATTTCTTTCCGTACATGGAGAGTCCACAAATTTCATTCCAATTACTAGTGGGATATTCAACTCCTGGCCAGCAGGAGGCACCCCAGCAGAACTCTTAAGTGTCACTTCCATTACCCATAATCCCCAGTAATTCAGCCAAAGGAAAATGGAAAAAGATAACAGGAGGTGCCTGAGGTTTATAAAAAAAAAACGCCTTCTCAAAATTAAGGGCGGGACGTGGACTCTCCATGCCCGGAAAGAAAGAAATTTATCAGGTAAGCATACATTTTGTTTTCTTTCCTATGGCATGGAGAGTCCACGATTTCATTCCAATTACTAGTGGGAACCAATACCCAAGCTAGAGGACACAGAATGAAAGGGAGGGAGAACAAGACAGGCGGACCGAAACAGAAGTAACTACCGCTTGAAGAACTCTTCTCCTCAGTCAAGGCAAAATAATCAAATTTGTAAAATTAAGGTATGCAATGAGGATCAAATGGCCACCTTGAAGATTGCTTCTCCCGAAGCTTCATATCTAAAAGCCCAGGAAAAAGAGACAGCCCTAGAGGAATGAGCCGTAAATCTCTCGGGAGGCTGAATCCAGCTGACTCATAAACTACCTGGATAACTCTTCTCAACCAGAGAGAAAGAGAAGTAGAAGAGACGCTTACAAGAGAAAAACATTGAACAGGGCAGATGCTTTCCGAAAACTATACAAGTGCCCAAGAGGGTTAAGGCAGTGCGGGAAAATAATGGTGGCCACACAAAATATTGACACTTTGGGCGCAATTTGGACATTTCCACTTAGGGGTGTACTCACTTTTGTTGCCAACGGTTTAGGCATTAATGGCTGTGTGTTGATTTATTTTGAGGGGACAGCAAATTTACACTGTTATACAGGCTGTACACTCACTACTTTACATTGTAGCAAAGTGTCATTTCTTCAGTGTTGTCACATGAAAAGATATAATAAAATATTTACAAAAATATAAGGGGTGTACTCACTTTTGTGAGATACTGTACTTCTCAATTAGAGAATCAAGAAGGAGACAACTAAAATGCGCTCAAGATTTTATTGCCCTTAGTAGCAAAAATGGCGTATGTTACATATCCGTCTAAGTGGATACCACTTACAATGCATATGAGGAACCATAATGGATAGCAAGGGAAACATATTTTTATGTTGTATAGAGCCCAAAGTAAACGGCTCTGAAACAGATATGTCTTCAATAAAGGTATGCTGCTGAGCGGCTACCGCATAGCTGACAAGCTGCGCCTGGCGGTCTCTTCAATGACGGCTTAATAAAATATGGTGCCAATACACATACGCTATCAGCAGAAACTGACAATAGAGGAGCAGTAAGTAGAACTCATCTAAAACGGCTCTAAAACAACTGAGCGCCCCACAGTTCTAGATGAAAAAAATGTGATAAAGCATTTGCCCACAATTTTGGTCTCCCCCAGAACGGGAATCAAAACTACTACCCGATTAACCGAGGAGGAGAACCTGACAGGCAAACAGTCACACTAACGGTCATTGCCTGCTCAGCAATAATCAAGCGCTCTAACTGCGTCATTAGAAAGGTTCAAACCCTCTAAGGACAAAGGAGTGAAGTAGAAATACATAATGTGCCCCAAACAACTAGACACGTTAAACATCCGTAAAAACTGACCTAGTAGGGATAGAAAAAGGGAATAAAAGCTGACCACAAAGCTCTATTTCACGCACCATAAAGACTGGGCTTAAGTGTAGAATTTGCCCGGATATTGAAGCGGCAAAACCCTGTAACAGGCACAATGCCAGATAGCTGCTCAGCCGCTACATATCACAGTGGATATATATATATTAAAGTGTAAATACCTTCTGAGGGTAGCAGGTCCAATCTGGTCCCTGATTGTCCCAGTCCATCTTCCTTTAAAATTATTTCTAAGAAATGAAAATCAAAAAGTACTTACCCTCCAGGGTCTTCTGATGTGGAGCAGTCACAGCAGCTCCAGGTTGTTAGCCTCATCCGACCGCAGATGGGGAACTGAAGATACAAGAAAAACAGAGAAACCAACCCTGTGTAAGGATGTTGTACCTTTAAGTCTCTCTCCACCCTTTCTCTCCTAAGCTACTCATTTCCTTTGAGCAGACATTGCTTGAGTATTTTGTTAATAGTCTAGCTGTATCTTACTCTGGATTTAACAACCTCAAATCAGGCTACCTTTTCATAAGAATTTTGGAACATTTATTCAGTTTCCTTTTTGTTTCAAACAGTGATTTATTTGCTGTTTTCCTCAATTCATTCCTGAGTGATTTCCTGTGCCTATCAGCCTCAGTTTGGCTTCTGACCTCCTGTCAACTTGCTAGGAATCCTGCTTACAAGGAACTTTGTGAATCTACACACATCTCTGAAGCAGCTGGGATATTTGGATAACAAACCTCCATTTAACAGACTGCAATCCTCTTCATTTCAGCTCTCTGTTGTGCATCTATTTGGAAGCCTGAAATCACAAGTATAACTTTTGTATAAGGAATTACCTGACATTGTTTGTTTGCTTGCTTGAACTTTTACTACTATATTTCTGTGCTTTGCTTGAAACAAACCTCTTGTTCTCACATTCAGATACATTTGTATACATGTTCCTGAACTCTAAAATATTATTCAAAGTATATATTGCTAGGCATATATTTATATTACTTGCTTGTCTCTGAACTATTTGTTTTCATGTTAAATGAGAACCCTTGCAACACTTAATTAAATCTGCTGATTTTGTTCATTGCTAAGGTTAATAACATTTTTCCTTAGAAGCAAATCTCAGCTACAAAACTACAATTTATAAACACAAGATTTTAACACACATACTGTTAAAACCTTACACCCTGGTTTCTATAGTGGGGTTAGCATACATTGTTGGAGTTAACGTAAGGACTACCTCACAACCTCCAACAGCTAAAAGCCACCATTACTCTTACTAAAGAGATTGACATGGACACAGCATTGCCCCAATCCTTGCTTGCAGGGAAAAGTACCCATTAAAGGATTAAATTCTTGATTTCTTCAGACACCATATTCGCACATCCTCCCGTGACAGAGGCAAAGAGAATGACTGGGGATTAAGGGAAGTGACACTTAACAGTTCTGCTGGGGTGCTCTTTGCCTCCTCCTGCTGGCCAGGAGTTGAATATCCCACTAGTAATTGGAATGAAATTGTGGACTTACCATGCCACAGAAAAAGAAATATAACTTTTATAAAACACTGGAAAGGATCTAGGTTTAAAAAAAAAAAAGATACCAGAGAACAGAAGTAATCTGAAAAAAGGAAAGCTCTATATATTATTAATGTCTTTAGAGCTCTCAGAAATTATTCAGAAGTCTGTAAAGACAGATTATCCTTTTTATGATTTATTTTTGTTTGAGAATATATCAGAAATCTTCTTAGGCTTTTCCCCCACTCAGAGTGGTAACATATGGGCTCCACCCAGACACTTAGGGCCTAATAGTCAAAATCTGCCGTTATGAAGAGAAATTAAATAAAAACAATTTTTTTGACCATTAAATTGTAACATAGATGTCTCTCACATTCAGAACCCTGCTCAGCTAAATAAACAGCTCTCAGACTAACAATCTGCCTTTTTTAAATTATTTGAGCAACATCCCAGCGCTAGTGAGACTTTTTAGATAGACCAAAGAGCTTTACAGAACCCAACCCTTATTCTTTAATATGTACTTACTGAGTTTTATTTCAACTCCTAGAAACGTGCCTAGAAGTTAAAAAACCCGGTTTGTTTGTTTTCTTCTTTTATTTTATTTTTTATTTTCCAGGCATCCTCTAGGGAGGCTATATGTGAAGTAAAGCGGGCAGCAAAAGCGGGAAAGGGTACCCTAAATAATTCTGGAAGTTTCTACTACCTCAAGAGGGAAGATGAAATACAACCTACTTAGTAGCTAGTTCACCACTGAGTGTGAATTAATTTATCTGCAAAACATTAATAATGGTTTATTTGGTAAAAACAGAGAGTTTCAGCACTAGGTGTAGTATCAAGAAATGTCTTTAAGAAACATCCTAAACGCATAACAAATATTTGGTAATTATTTCAGTCATTTCATTTACAAAGTGTCTATGCTTTTGACATTCAACTGGGTGAAAGAAAAATATTTTATGTAATTAAAGAGATTCGTCTGAGAATAACATGTAGATGTATTTTTTTAAAGTTTCATTAGCCATTTAAATATTGACAAAATGAGTGTAAAGTTTTAGTGTCTATAAAACAATGTGAGCTGCCATGTTGTAACTTAGGTTACCTTCTCTGCTATGGCCAATAAGGGACAGTTATAAATAGGTCCCTAGAGTGTGCAGCTATTGGCTGTGTGGAATATAACAGTGTTCTGCACTTCCATTTCTAACAGGAACTGAAAAGTTCACCATTTCAGAATGGATTTACAGGAAAAGGGGACAACAAAAATAATTAGAAAGTATTGCAGATTTTTTTTTAAATACAATTTCTCATTTTATATTACCATCTCAAAGTGTTTAATGTTCCTTTAAGCCAAGCAAAATATGTAACTGATGTTTTAATCAGTGAATGTGATATTTTATTCTTCTCTTCAAGGGATATGAAACCCAAACATTTTCTCTTGTGGTTCAGACATAGCATACCATTTTTTTAAAAGTTTCCAATTTACTTCTAACTGTATTATAAAATTTGCTTTGTTCCCATGATATTCTGTGTTGAAGAGATTCCTAGGTAGGCAACTGGAGCACTGCATGGCAGAAAATGGTGCTGACATCTAGTGCTCTTGCAAATGGATAACATTCTTGCCAAAGTACTGCCATGCTGCCATATAGTGCTCCAGAAATGGGCAAGCTCCTAAGCATATGTCCCTGCTTTTCAACAAAAGATACCATGAGAACGAACAAATATTGATAATAGAAGTAAATTATAATAATGATAAATAAATGTGGGGTTTCACATCCCTTTCATGCTATTTATGTAGTAATAATAATAGGCTATATTTATACATAAGTAGAAATAGAGGTAAATACAAATTGGTAGTGTTTAAAAAGTTACAAATTTTGAGAACATTTTCTGTGACTCACTAACTGGTAGCCAACATACTATTGTTGTGTCAGACAATGGCAAAAGCATTCTCCTTTAACTACAGCAAGTACTCATAATTTAATTTCTAATTCAAATTTTGTTCTACTATTTTAAACAAATATTGTCCCATTTGTTATTTATTTTATAACTTTTTAAGACGGAATAGCAATGCTAGATAATCATTATTTATTTATAACATATTTTACCAGGAAGGATACATTGAGATTTCTCTCGTTTTCAAGTATGCCCTGTGTCCACAAAACATTGCATTGTTACAATAGGGTACAATAAAATACAGAAACAATATTAATACATAATATATGAAAAATTTAACATAGAACAGGTAGGAAATATATAATCAACCATGACAGGTGCATTCTGTTTTGAGATATTTAGAGAGGGATCTCTTAAAGGATTTTATGTATTAAGTTTATTAAGGTGAGTTTGTGGTGCAGGTGCATATACTACATCCCCATAATCCATGATTGTCATCAGCATTTGCTGTACAATCTTTTCCTTTACTGTAGGGCTTAGACAGGATTTGTTTCTGTACAGGGCACCTAGGTTTTGATAGAGTTTAGATGCAAGTTTTTCTATGTGGAGGCCAAAAGATAGATTGGGATCTAAAAACATACCCAAGTATTTGAAAGAGTGGACTGCGGTCAGTGTGCAATTTGATTTTGTTTTGATGCGTAGATGGGAATTTTGTAGTTTGTGTAATTTAGGTACCGTTCCAAAAATCATTGTGACAGTTTTGTCAGTGTTTAGGAAGAGTTTGAGATCCACTTTCTACCTCTGTGAACTGGTCTTGGAGCACTGCCGTGTCGTCTGCGTACATGTGTACAGTTGAGGATATGCAGACATTTGGCAGATCATTTATAAATAATGTAAATAGTAGGGGGCCGAGAATAGAACCTTGGGGAACACCACATGTGACTAGGAGAGGAAGGGAGTCGCTGTCAAAAATGGAGACATAGTGTGATCGATCCGATACATATGTTCGAAACCAGGTTAGCGGACGATCACCAATACCTGAGTTTTTTAGTTTGAGCAGTAGTATGTCGTGGTCTACTGTGTCAAATGCCTTTGCAAAATCAAGGCTCCAGTTAGGTCTCCTTGCTCCATGCCAGTTTGGATGTTGTTGCAAACTTTTAGGAGGGCAGTAGTAGTGATGTGGTTCGGGTGAAAACCTGATTGATCAGGGGTCAGATAGTTAGATTGTTGGTAATACTCACATAGTTGCGTATGGATGCACTTTTCTAAGATTTTTTGACAATACTGGGAGCAATGATATTGGGTGATAATTAGAAACCAAGGTTATCTCACCACTTTTATGGATAGGCACTACTATTGCAGTCTTCCAAAGTTTGGGTATGTATCCAGACACCAAGGATTCGTTAATTAGGGTTGTGACAGGTTTAGCAATTGCCGGTGCACTGAGCTTCAACAGCATTGCTGGGATTTGATCATGTCCAGACTGGTTTTTCATTTTAAGATTATTAAGGTGTTTCTTAATGACACTGATGAGTACAGGTCTAAAATTGAACTTTTCTATTTTTGGTCTTGGCAGATTTAGAGGGGCCTGATCCACATTTGTAGTTTCAGGATGCGTGTCATTTATTAGTTTGTCAATCAGGGTGGTGGAGCATCCGGCAAAATAATTGTTAAAGGCATTTGCTACTTCTAAGGAAAGTTGCAGGGTTTGGTTATCCACTTTGACAGTGGAGGGTTGGGAGTGGTTTGGTGGAGTGTGTAACTTATTTATGATTTTCCAAAACTTTCTAGGGTTTGATATGTTATTGTTCAGATTTTCACAGAAATATTGGGCCTTGGCCAATTTTGTTTGTTTAGTGCATATATTTCGCCATTGTTTATATACACAGTGATCATTCATAGAGCCGGTATGCTTGAACTTTGACCACAATGAATCCCGAAACTGGTACATTTGAATGAGGTCTGCTGTGATCCAATTCAAGTGTGCTCATTTTACTCTCACCTTACGCAGCGGGGCATGTAAATTCCAAACTTGTAGCATTTCAGACTGATAGAATTCAAATACAGAGTCTAGATCTGGGATTAGGTATAATCTGTGCCAGGGGAGGTTCTTGGTGTCATTTAGAAATGATTGAAGATTACATTTTTTGAAGGACCTGGTGATTTTAACCTTAAGAGAGGATTTAGTTGCCTTTATTTTGCGCACGCAGTACACTAAGCAGTGGTCACTGAAATTGTTAGGGAGAACACCTGCCTCCTGGATTTGGTCGGGAGAAGTGGAGAGAATCCAATCGAGCAGGGTGTGATTATGGCTTTTGATGTTTATGCAAGTTGGGGAGGAGATTAATTGCGTTAGCTGCAAAGATTTAAACAGCGAGCAACAACTTTTATTTTTTGGATACAGCCAATCAATATTGAAATCTCCAAAAACCAAAATGTCACTTTTTGGGTGTTGAGCTATGGTTTCACTAAGGAGATGGGCTATGTGAGAAAGGGAATGCACAGGGGAGCTAGGTGGGTGGTAGATTCCTGCAACAATGATTGATTTACTGCACGGGATCTCAATTGTGCCAGAAAGGAAATCAAAGGTGGCAGGAGAGCTAGATTTTTGTAAGGGGGTGTATTTTCTGGAATTGTCAACATAAATTACAATGCAGCCTCCTCTCTTTGCTCTGTCATTTCTATGGCATGAATACCCATGTATTGCAATGGCAGAGTCAGGTATTTTTGCAGTTATCCACGATTCAGAGATCACAATGATTTTGGGTTTGTATTGTAAACACCAAGCTTGCAGATAATCATTGGCAGTCATGCTTTAATTGACAAGACTAGATGTGAAACCAAAATTATTAATGCAGATTTTTTTCATCAATCTATAGCTGTTGATCACAAGCTCCTATTACATAACACCAAAGACTGCAATAATACTAAAATATCAGTGTACCTCCACAATAATGACTTTCTTATCAGTACTGGGTGATTCTCCGAGCATCTGTAATTTGTTGTACTTATTTGCTCTCAGAAGAAAGTCATGAAAGAGAGCTGACTGAGACTGGTTGAAAAATCGAAATCCTGAATCTGAAGTGAAGGAGAAATAAATTTTAATTTGACATATTTACCTTTTGGTTTATTTATATACTTATTTTTATATGTCAATATCAATATTTAAAAACAAAATGAACATTTTTACATATCAAAGCTGTACGTAGTATTTGTGCATGTCACTGTTTCATAATCCGAGGCTTGACAAATTTACTCAGTCTCGGAGCCATATATATATATTAGATATCAAAATAACAAGAGTATTGCTTTGAGCAATGATACTTTTTTATTGGACTAACTATACATTTATAAGATGACAAGCTTTCAGAAGAGTGTGTTCCTTTTTCAAGTCTCCTTTTTTGACTATCTTATATTCCCCTGTATACCTAATTTCACATCTTTATACATATTGATTCTATGTTGATATATAACTTTGTCAGTATATGCTTTGTGTATAACCATATATTTCCCCTGTCTGTTATTCTTTACTGACGCTGTCTGCCTCTGACTCATAAACCCTCCTCATGATTTTTACCACACTCCCTCCTCCCCCTGCATTCAGACCTTTGTAACACTTTCTGTCTTTTTAGTCATCCTATGTTTTAAGATATAATCTGTAAATTCCATAAAATTGGTCAGTATTGCTTCAGACTTGAAAAAGGAAGACATTCTTCCAAAAGCTTGTCATCTTATAAATGTATAGTTATTCCATTAAAAAAGGTATCATTTCTCAATGCAATGCAATACTCACTCACGCTCTCACTCTCTCTCTCTCTCTCTACACACAAACACGCACGTATACATATGTAACATGAAAAAACAGAATTTATGCTTACCTGATAAATTACTTTCTCTTGCGGTGTATCCAGTCCACGGATTCATCCTTTACTTGTGGGATATTCTTATTCCCTACAGGAAGTGCCAAAGAGAGCACACAGCAAAGCTGTCCATATAGCTCCCCCTCTAGCTCCACCCCCCAGTCATTCGACCAAAGGTTAGGAAGAAAAAAGGAGAAACCATAGGGTGCAGTGGTGAATGTAGTTTAACCAGTGGTTCTCAACCAAAGTGGCCTCAAGGCCCGGTAAATTTTAGCTGGACATGTCCAGGGCCCGGTAGTTATAAATATATATATATATAGTAAGCAGCATGGATTTGCCCTATCAGTAATTAAGCAGTTCAGTGTGGGTTTAGTGGGGGCCCTGGAGTGTGGGGGTTCTGCCGAGGGTCTGTCGCTGTGAGGGCCATGGAGTGTGAGGTCTGGCCCTGGAGGTTGGGGGCCTTTTCTTTGGCCCTTAATGTTGGGGGTCCTGGCTCTGGAGGTTGATGGGCCTGTTGGGGTTAGGGCAGGGAGGCTACCATGTTCATTTCCATAAATGTGAATACATTTGGGTCAGTGTGAGACAGTTTTCCTGGAGCCTTGATTGGTCTCAGTCTGCCCCTTGTGTGCAGTGGGGTAAGAGTGTGCAGTGGGGGCATGACAGGTCAGGGCCCACCAGCAGGGCTATCACGGCCCGGTACTGGGCCACGGCCCGGCTGTTGAGAAACCAGGGTTTAAACAAAAATTTATACCTGACTGGGCGGGCCGTGGACTGGATACACCGCTAGAGAAAGTAATTTATCAGGTAAGCATAAATTATGTTTTCTCTTGCAAGGTGTATCCAGTCCACGGATTCATCCTTTACTTCTGGGATACCAATACCAAAGCTTTAGGACACAGATGAAGGGAGGGAACAAGACAGGTACCTTAAACGGAAGGCACCACTGCTTGCAAAACCTCTCCCCCAAAAATAGCCTCCGAAGAAGCAAAAGTATTGAATTTGTAAAATTTGGCAAAAGTATGCAGTGAAGACCAAGTCGCTGCCTTACAAATCTGTTCAACAGAAGCCTCATTTTTGAAAGCCCATGTGGAAGCCACTGCTCTGGTAGAATGAGCAGTAATTCTTTCAGGAGGCTGCTGGCCGGCAGTCTCATAGGCCAAACGGATGATGCTTTTCAGCCAAAAGGAGAGAGAGGTAGCAGTCGCTTTCTGACCTCTCCTCTTACCAGAATAGATAACAAACAAGGAAGATGTTTGTCTGAAAGCCTTAGTTGCTTGTAAATAGAACTTTAAAGCACGAACTACATCAAGATTGTGTAATAGACGTTCCTTCTTCGAAGATGGATTAGGACACAGAGAAGGAACAACTATTTCCTGGTTAATATTCTTGTTAGAAACAACTTTAGGAAGAAAACCAGGCTTGGTACGCAAAACTACCTTATCTGCGTGGAACACCAGGTAAGGTGAATCACACTGTAAGGCAGATAATTCTGAAACTCTTCGAGCAGAAGAGATAGCTATCAAAAACAAAACTTTCCAAGATAACAACTTAATGTCCATGGAATGTAAAGGTTCAAACGGAACCCCTTGAAGAACTGAAAGAACTAGATTCAAACTCCATGGCGGAGCCACAGGTTTATAGACAGGCTTGATTCTGACTAAAGCCTGAGCAAACGCTTGAACGTCTGGTACCTCTGCCAGACGCTTGTGTAACAGGATAGACAAAGCAGATATTTGTCCTTTTAAGGAACTAGCTGACAATCCTTTCTCCAATCCTTCTTGGAGAAAGGACAATATCCTGCGAATCCTAATCTTACTCCATGAGTAACCCTTGGATTCGCACCAACAAAGATATTTCCGCCATATCTTATGGTAGATTTTCCTGGTTACAGGCTTTCTAGCCTGAATCAGAGTATCTATAACTGACTCAGAGAACCCACGCTTTGATAGAATTAAGCGTTCAATCCCCAAGCAGTCAGACATAGAGAAACTAAATTTGGATGCTTGAACGGACCCTGTATTAGAAGATCCTGCCTCATTGGCAGTGTCCATGGTGGGACAGATGACCTGTCCACTAGGTCTGCATACCAAGTCCTGCGTGGCCACGCAGGCACTATCAGAATCACCAAAGCCTTCTCCTGCTTGATTCTGGCAACCAGACGCAGGAGGAGAGGAAACGGTGGAAAAACATAAGCCAGATTGAAGGACCAAGGCGCTGCTAGAGCATCTATCAATACCACCTTGGGATCCCGGGACCTGGACCCGTAGAGAGGAAGTTTGGTGTTCTGATGGGACGCCATCAGATCCAACTCTGGGGTGCCCCATAGCTGAGTCAGCTGGGCAAATACCTCCGGGTGGAGTTCCCACTCCCCCGGGTGAAAAGTCTGACGACTTAGAAAATCCGCCTCCCAGTTGTCTACTCCTGGGATGTGAATTGCTGAGAGATGGCAGGAGTGATCCTCCACCCACCTGATTATTTTGGTTACTTCCGTCATCGCTAGGGAACTCTTTGTTCCCCCCTGATGATTGACGTAAGCTACAGTCGTGATGTTGTCCGACTGAAATCTGATGAATTTGGCAGCCGCTAGTTGAGGCCATGCCTGAAGAGCGTTGAATATCGCACCTCAGTTCAAGAATGTTTATCGGGAGAAGAGTTTCTTCCCGAGACCATAAGCCCTGAGCTTTCAGGGAGTCCCAGACCGCACCCCAGCCTAACAGACTGGCGTTGGTCGTTACAATGATCCACTCTGGCCTGTGGAAACATATTCCCTGAGACAGGTGATCCTGAGACAACCACCAGAGAAGAGAATCTCTGGTCTCCTGGTCCAACTGAATTTGAGGAGACAAATCTGCATAATCCGCATTCCACTGTTTGAGCATGCATAGTTGCAGTGGTCTGAGGTGTATCCGAGCAAAAGGGACTATGTCCATTGCCGCTACCATTAGTCCGATTGTCTCCATGCAGAGCTACAGATGGCCGAGGAATGGAATGAAGAGCTCGGCAAGTAGTTAACAGTTTTAACTTTCTGACCTCCGTCAGAAATATTTTCATTTCTACCGAGTCTATCAGGGTTCCTAGGAATGGAACTCTTGTGAGGGGGGAGAGAGAACTCTTTATGACGTTCACCTTCCACCCGTGAGACCTCAGAAAGGCCAATACAATCTCCGTGTGAGACTTTGTACTTTGGAAAGTCAACGCCTGAATTAAAATGTCGTCTAGGTAAGGTGCCACAGCTATGCCCCGCGGTCTTAGAACCGCCAGGAAGGACCCTAGCACCTTTGTGAAAATTCTGAGAGCAGTGGCCAACCCGAAAGGAAGAGCCACGAACTGATAATGCTTGTCCAGAAAGGCAAACCTGAGAAACTGGTGATGATCTTTGTGGATAGGAATGTGCAGATACGCATCCTTTAGATCCACGGTAGTCATATATTGACCCTCCTGGATCATTGGTAAGATTGTCCGAATGGTCTCCATCTTGAATGATGGGACTCTGAGGAATTTGTTTAGAATTTTGAGATCCAGGATTGGTCTGAAAGTTCCTTTTTTTTTTGGGAACCACAAACAGGTTTGAGTAAAACCCCAGTCCATGTTCTGCAATTGGAACTGGGTGGATCACTCCCATTGTATGTAGATCTTCTACACAGCGTAAAAACGCCTCTTTCTTTGTCTGATCTGTAGACAGACGAGAAATGTGGAACCTTCCCCTTGGAGGAGAGTCCTTGAATTCTAGAAGGTATCCCTGGGCTACAATCTCTAATGCCCAAGGATCGTGTACATCTCTTGCCCAGGCCTGAGCGAAGAGAGAGAGTCTGCCCCCTACTAGATCCGGTCCCGGATCGGGGGCTACCCCTTCATGCTGTCTTGGTGGCAGCTGCAGGCTTTTTGGCCCGTTTACCCTTATTCCAGCCCTGGTAAGGTTTCCAGGTTGCCCTGGGTTGTGAAGCATGACCCTCTTGCTTTGCAGCCGGAAAGGATGAACTGGGGCCGTTCCTGAAATTCCGAAAGGAACGAAAAACAGAATTTATGTCTTACCTGATAAATTCCTTTCTCCTACGGTGTGTCCGGTCCACGGCTTCATCCTTACTTGTGGGAATATTCTCTTCCGGAACAGGAAATGGCAAAGAGGCACACAGCAAAAGCTGTCCATATAGCCCCTCCTCTGGCTTCGCCCCCCAGTCATTCGACCGACGGATAGAAGAAAAAAGGAGAAACCATAGGGTGCCGTGGTGACTGTAGTGTTATAGAGATAAAAAAATTTAAACCTGACAAAAAGCCAGGGCGGGCCGTGGACCGGACACACCGTAGGAGAAAGGAATTTATCAGGTAAGACATAAATTCTGTTTTCTCCTACATTGGTGTGTCCGGTCCACGGCTTCATCCTTACTTGTGGGAACCAATACCAAAGCTTTAGGACACGGATGAAGGGAGGGAACAAGTCAGGTAACCTAAACGGAAAGGCACCACGGCTTGCAAAACCTTTCTCCCAAAAACAGCCTCCGAAGAAGACCAAGTCGCTGCCTTACAGATCTGATCAACAGAAGCCTCGTTCTTGAAGGCCCATGTGGAAGCCACAGCCCTAGTAGAGTGAGCTGTAATTCGTTCAGGAGGCTGCCGTCCGGCAGTCTCATAAGCCAATCGGATGATGCTTTTCAGCCAAAAGGAAAGAGAGGTAGCAGTAGCTTTCTGCCCTCTCCTCTTACCATAATAAACGACAAACAAGGATGATGTCTGTCTGAAATCCTTTGTTGCTTCTAAATAGAATTTTAAAGCACGGACCACATCTAGGTTGTGTAACAAACGTTCCTTCTTCGAAACTGGATTCGGACACAGAGAAGGAACAACTATTTCCTGGTTAATATTCTGTTGGAAACCACTTTTGGAAGAAAACCAGGCTTGGTTATCTGTATGGAATACCAGATAGGGTGAAGTACACTGCAAAGCAGACAATTCAGAAACTCTTCTAGCAGAAGAAATAGCAACCAAAAACAGAACTTTCCAAGATAGTAACTTAATATCTATGGAATGTAAGGGTTCAAACGGAACCCCTTGAAGAACTGAAATAACTAAGTTTAGACTCCATGGAGGAGTCATAGGTCTGCAGACAGGCTTGATTCTGACTAACGCCTGTACAAACGCCTGCACATCTGGCACGGCTGCCAGTCGTTTGTGCAACAAAACAGACAGAGCAGATATCTGTCCTTTTAAAGAACTAGCTGACAAACCCTTATCCAAACCCTCTTGGAGAAAGGAAAGTATTCTAGGAATTTTGATTTTACTCCAAGAAAATCCCTTGGATTCGCACCAACGGATATATTTTAGCCATATCTTATGGTAAATTTTCCTAGTCACTGGTTTTCTGGCTTGAACCAGAGTATCTATAACTGAGTCTGAAAACCCACGCTTAGATAGAATCAAGCGTTCAATTTCCAAGCAGTCAGTTGTAGAGAGACTAGATTTGGATGTTTGAATGGACCTTGCACTAGAAGATCCTGCCTCAAAGGTAGCTTCCATGGTGGAACCGCTGACATATTCACCAGGTCTGCATACCAAGTCCTGCGTGGCCATGCAGGAGCTATTAGAATCACCGAGGCCTTCTCCTGCTTGATCCTGGCTACAAGCCTGGGAAGGAGAGGGAACGGTGGAAACGCATAACCTAGATTGAACGACCAGGGCGCCACCAATGCATCAACTAGTGTCGCCTTTGGATCCCTGGATCTGGACCCGTAGCGAGGAACCTTGGAGTTCTGACGGGACGCCATCAGATCCATATCTGGAGTGCCCCATAGTTGGGTTAACTGGGCAAATACCTCCGGGTGAAGTTCCCACTCCCCCGGATGGAAAGTCTGACGACTCAGATAATCCGCCTCCCAGTTGTCTACTCCTGGGATGTGAATTGCAGATAGATGGCAGGAGTGATCCTCCGCCCATTTGATGATCTTGGATACCTCTCTCATCGCCAAGGAACTCTTTGTTCCCCCCTGATGATTGATGTACGCTACAGTCGTCATGTTGTCCGACTGAAATCTTATAAACCTGGCCTTCGCTAGTTGAGGCCAAGCCAGGAGCGCATTGAATATCGCTCTGAGTTCCAAAATGTTTATCGGGAGAAGAGACTCTTCCCGAGACCATAGACCCTGAGCATTCAGAGAGTCCCAGACCGAGCCCCAGCCCAAGAGGCTGACGTCGGTCGTGACAATGACCCACTCTGGTCTGCGGAAACTCATTCCCTGAGACAGGTGATCTTGAGTCAACCACCAGAGGAGTGAGTCTCTGGTTACCTGGTCTACTTGAATTTGGGGAGAAAAATCTGCATAATCCCCATTCCACTGTTTGAGCATGCACAGCTGCAATGGTCTTAAATGAATTCGAGCAAAAGGAACCACGTCCATTGCTGCAACCATTAGTCCTATAACTTCCATGCACTGAGCTATGGAAGGCTGAGGAATAGAATGAAGAACTCGACAAGCTTTTAGAAGTTTTAACTTTCTGACCTCTGTCAGAAAAATCTTCATTTCCACAGAATCTATTATTGTTCCCAGAAAGGGAACCCTTGTGGACGGGGACAGGGAACTTTTTTCTATGTTCACCTTCCACCCGTGAGATCTTAGAAAGGCTAAAACAATGTCCGTATGAGCCCTTGCTTTGGAAAGGGACGACGCTTGGATTAGAATGTCGTCCAGGTAAGGTGCTACGGCAATGCCCCTCGGCCTTAGAACCGCTAGAAGGGACCCTAGTACCTTTGTGAAAATTCTGGGAGCAGTGGCTAAACCGAATGGAAGAGCCACGAACTGGTAATGTTTGTCCAGAAAGGCGAACCTTAGGAGCCGATGATGATGATCTTTGTGGATCGGAATATGCAGGTACGCATCCTTTAAGTCCACGGTAGTCATATATTGACCCTCCTGGATTGTTGGTAAGATCGTTCGAATGGTTTCCATTTTGAATGATGGAACTCTGAGGAATTTGTTTAGTATTTTTAAATCCAGAATTGGCCTGAAAGTTCCCTCTTTTTTGGGAACTACAAACAGGTTTGAGTAAAAACCCAGACCTTGTTCCGCTGTTGGAACTGGGTGTATCACTCCCATCTTTAATAGGTCTCCTACGCAATGTAAGAATGCCTGTCTCTTTATCTGGTCTGAAGATAAGCGAGACATGTGGAACCTTCCCCTTGGAGGGAGTTCCTTGAACTCTAGAAGATACCCCTGAGAGACAATTTCTAGTGCCCAGGGATCCGGAACATCTCTTGCCCAAGCCTGAGCAAAGAGAGAAAGTCTGCCCCCTACTAGATCTGGTCCCGGATCGGGGGCTACCCTTTCATGCTGTCTTGGTAGCAGCAGCAGGCTTCTTGGCCTGTTTACCCTTGTTCCAGCCTTGCAATGGTTTCCATGCTGGTTTAAGCTGGGAAGCGTTACCATTTTGTCTAGAGGCTGCAGAGTTAGAAGCCGGTCCGTTCCTGAAATTGCGAAAGGAACGAAAATTAGACTTGCTCTTAGCCTTGAAAGGCCTATCCTGTGGGAGGGCATGGCCCTTTCCCCCAGTGATGTCAGAAATAATCTCCTTCAATTCTGGCCCGAAAAGGGTCTTACCTTTGAAAGGAATATTAAGTAATTTTGTTTTGGACAACACATCTGCCGACCAAGATTTTAGCCAAAGCGCCCTGCGCGCCACTATTGCAAAACCTGAGTTTTTTGCCGCTAATTTTGCTAATTGAAAAGCGGCATCCTAAATGAATGAATTAGCCAACTTTAGTGCGTGAATTCTGTCCATGACTTCATCATATGGAGTCTCCTTTTGGAGCGAACTTTCTAGTTCCTCGAACCAAAAAGACGCCGCCGAGGTGACAGGAATAATGCACGAAATTGGTTGAAGAAGGAAACCTTGCTGAACAAAAATCTTTTTAAGCAATCCTTCCAATTTTTTATCCATAGGATCTTTGAAAGCGCAACTGTCCTCTATAGGAATAGTCGTGCGCTTTGCTAACGTTGAAACTGCCCCCTCTACCTTAGGGACCGTCTGCCATGCGTCCCTTCTGGGGTCAACAATGGGGAACATTTTCTTAAATATAGGAGGTGGAACAAAAGGTATACCTGGCTTCTCCCACTCCTTATTCACTATGTCCGCCACCCTCTTGGGTATAGGAAAAGCATCAGCGTGCACTGGGATCTCTAAGAATTTGTCCATATTGCACAACTTCTCTGGAATTACCAAAGAATCACAATCATCAAGAGTAGCTAGCACCTCCTTAAGCAGGGCGCGGAGATGTTCTAGCTTAAATTTAAATGCCACGATATCAGGTTCTGCTTGCTGAGAAATTTTTCCTGAATCTGAAATTTCTCCCTCGCTGCCAATTCAGATTGATGTGAGGGTATAACAGATAAATTATCGTCAGCGCCTGCTTGCTCATCCTCTGTATTTAAAACTGAGCAATCACGCTTTCTGGGAAATGCTGTCAGTTTGGATAAAAGATTTGCTATAGAATTATCCATTACTGCTGTTAATTGCTGCATAGTAACAAGCATTGGCGCGCTAGATGTACTAGGTATCGCCTGCGCGGGCAAAACTGGTGTTGACACAGAAGGAGAGGATGATGAACTATCCCCACTACCTTCATTTGAAGAATCATCTTGGGCAACCTTATTAAATGTGACAGTACTGTCCTTACTTTGTTTGGACGCCATGGCACAATTTGCACATACATTTAAAGGGGGAACCACCTTGGCCTCCATACACACAGAACATATGCTATCTGAAGGTACAGACATGTTAGGCAGGTTATTAATGCAATAAAAACGATTTTATACAAAACCGTTACTGTCTCTTTAAATAATAAAAAGAACACACTTTATTTCTGCATATTCAAAAAACTATGAAGGAAATATCCGATCTTTATAAAATTTACACCCCAGTGTCTTAATGCTTTGAAAGTATTGCACACCAAATATGAAGTTTCTAGACCCTTAAATAAGCAAACCGGAGCCAATTGTTCAATTTAACCGGTTTAAACACACTACAGTCCCTGCCACAGCTTTGCTGCGGCTTTTACCTTCCTTAGGGGTTATTCACCACAGAAATAAGCCTTTCGGAGTCTGTTTCTCAGCCACAGGACCCTCTCACATGAAGCTGCATGCACTGCCTTTGGAAGAAACTGCGCAACTGAGGCGCGAAAATGAGGCCTCTTCCCTCTGCATACCAGAGTGAAGGGGCCTTTCTGACTAGATTAAGCGTCTAAACCAATGCCAGGCATAATTAAAACGTTCCCAAAAGTGTTTCTAAGTTCATAAAAACACTCCAAATGACATAAGAATATGATATAAGCAAATCGATTTAGCCCACAATAGTGTCAACCAGTATAGAGCCCAATATATAAGCCTTTAATCTGTTACTCAGTCTAAGAAAATGGCTTACCGGTCCCATGAGGGAAAAACTGACAGTCTTCTAGCATTACTATGTGTTGTTAGAAAAGAGACTGGTCATACCTGAAGCAGATAAGTCTGCAAACTGTTACCCCCAACTGAAGTTCTCTGGTTTCAACAGTCCTGCGTGGTAACAGCAATGGATTCTAGTTACTGGTGCTAAAATCATACTCCTCTTTTAACAGAACTCTTCATCACTTTCTGTTGTAGAGTAAATAGTACAAACCGGCACTATTTTAAAATAACAAACTCTTGATAGAAGAAATAAAACTACAACTAACACCACATACTCTTTACCATCCCCGTGGAGATGCTACTTGTTCAGAGCAGGCAAAGAGAATGACTGGGGGGTGGAGCCAGAAGAGGGGCTATATGGACAGCTTTTGCTGTGTGCCTCTTTGCCATTTCCTGTTAGGGAAGAGAATATTCCCACAAGTAAGGATGAAGCCGTGGACCGGACACACCAATGTAGGAGAAATTAGCTTTATTCTTTCTCTTAAAGGGCTTGTCCTGAGGGAGAGCATGGCCTTTTCCCCCGGTGATATCTGAAATAATCTCTTTCAATTCAGGCCCGAAGAGGATCTTTCCTTTGAAAGGGATGTTCAAAAGCTTGGATTTAGACGACACATCGGCCGACCAGAACTTTAGCCATAGCGCCTTGCGCGCCAAAATGGCGAAACCTGAATTTTTCACCGCTAACTTAGCTATTTGGAAAGCGGCGTCAGTGATAAAAGAATTAGCTAGCTTTAGAGCCTTAATACTATCCATAATTTCCTCATATGAGGTCTCCGTCTGGAGCGAAAGTGAAGTGAAAGCCGCTGCAGTAGTTACAGGAATAATGCAGGCAATAGGTTGGAGAAGAAAACCTTGTTGAACAAAAATTTTCTTAAGTAAACCCTCTAACTTTTTATCCATAGAGTCTTTAAAAGCACAACTGTCTTCCACGAGTCCCGCACAGGGTCAGGTATGGGGAACATTTTCTTAAAAACAGGAGGGGGAACAAAGGGAATACCTGGTCTATCCCACTCCCTAGTAACGATATCCGCAATCCTCTTAGGGACCGGAAACGTATCCGTGTAAACATGGACCTCTAGGTACTTGTCCATTGGGATCACCAAAGGGTCGCAGTCATCCAGAGTAGCTAATACCTCCCTAAGCAAAACGCGGAGGTGTTCTAGTTTAAATTTAAAAGCCAATGTATCTGAATCTGTCTGAGGAGGAACCCTTCCTGAATCAGAGACTTCTCCCTCAGACATCAAATCCCTCGCTCCCACTTCAGAGCGTTGTGAGGGTATATCGGATACGGCTACCAAAGCGTCAGAATGCTCATAATCTGTTCTTAAAACGGAGCTATCACGCTTTGCAGGGAACACGGGCAGTTTAGATAAGAAGGCTGTAAGAGAATTATCCATGACTGCCGCTAAGTCTTGTAATGTAAAAGGGTTAGACGCACTAGAGGTACTAGGCGTCGCTTGCGCGGGCATAACTGGTTGTGACACTTGGGGAGAGGCAGACGGGCTACCCTCGTTACCTTCAGTCTGAGAATCATCTTGGGCCACATTCTTAAGTGCAGTGTAAAATTAAATTATAAGCGCTAGAGATGACAACCCAGCTTAACTATTGGATTCCCCTCCAGGAAAACAAGAAAAGTGAGAACAAAAGAACTGGTGATAGTTAAGCGCTAAAAGCAAGGGTTTTGAGAGGAGACTGTTTATCTTAAATGAAGCAATGTGACGTCGTGTAATATGAATATAAAATCTAATATTAGGAATAGTGGCGAGTGCTGTGTAGGTTACCAGTACTAAAAATTATAGGTGGAAAATAGCAATATCTATATATTGATATAATATAATATAATCAACTAAAAGAATAGAAGATGCAAAGAGGTTACAAATAAGGATACAGTTTATTAAAACAGATGTCTAAAAACAATATGTCAAGTAGTAAACAAATATTAAAACTTATGTATCTAAAAGTGCAGGGACGTCTCCCTTATTTGTTACTTTTAGTAACAATAGATAAAAAAAGAACTGATTGCAGTATATAATACTTGCGTTTTCAAAGTGATGTTAGCAACAGTGGAGCAATAATATGTCTCCTAAGATGTCCAGTATATAAGCAAGGTAACTGTCGGATAGAGGCCGCGTGTGTACGGCTTGGCGTTACCAGATGATATTGAATGCGACTTTTTTATGGCTCCTACGTGACCGGTGTGACGTCACTGATGCCGGTTACGTACGGCGTTTCTATAGTAGCCCCTATTCCGCAAAGAATGTGGAAGTCTTGGGGGAATAAGTGTAATCCTTGGCGGTCAAGATAAATGACTTAATTGTTGATCCTCAGATTGTGCAGGCTGTGCGGTCGCGATGTAGCGACTAAAGACACGGTTTGTTTTCTTTGGTTGCTAGTAGCAACTGGTGGGTCCTTTTGATGCAGAAACTTGGCGGTCACTAAAAACGACTAATTAGACAGGTATATCTTTGCGGTCGTTACAAAACGACTAAAACGACTAAAAAGTCTTTGATTAGAAGAGCTTGGCGGTCACTATATAGCGACTAGGAGATCTTTTATTTGCGGTCATTAGTAACGACTCAGGTGTTCCCCATACATCAGCAGAGCAGGTCACATCCTGCTCTGCTGATGTATGGGGAACACCTGAGTCGTTACTAACGACCGCAAAGAAAAGATCTCCTAGTCGCTATATAGTGACCGCCAAGCTCAGATTTGGGGGAATATAGCTTCTTTTAGGCCCTCAAACATCAGCAAGACCCTCCATGTGAACCAGCATGAACTCCTCTGCAATTCTAAGTGCGCATCTGAGGCTCGAAATTAGGCCCCTCCCACTCTACTCCGGAGCTGTGAGGCCTAGTAAATCACTCCTAAGTGACTAAAAAACAGCCATGTGGTAATAACCCCAGAAAGAACCCAAAAGGGCTTTCAAAGTGTCTTGCAAAACGATTTTTCCTTAGCTAAACAATCGATTGCCCTGAATAAGTGCCAACCAGTATATTAGCCCTATTGTGTAAGCATTCAATTCCTTACTAAGTCTGTGAACATAGCTTACCCTCCCCTCATGGGGATCTGTCAGTCTCTTCTACCATTATCTCAGTCTTGTCTAGAAATAAATGACTGAACATACCTTATTGCAGATCACCCTGCAAACTGTTCCCCCCAACTGAAGTTTTCTGGTACTCCTCAGTCCTGTGTGGGAACAGCAGTGGATTTTAGTTACAACATGCTAAAATCATTTTCCTCTCAGCAGAAATCTTCATCACTTTTCTGCTAGAGAGTAAATAGTACAAACCGGTACCATTTAAAATAACAAACTTTTGATTGAAGATAATAAAACTACAATTCTAACACCACATTCACTTTACACTCCCGAGAGAGACCCTAGTGCTTAGAGCCGGCAAAGAGAATGACTGGGGGGTGGAGCTATATGGACAGCTTTGCTGTGTGCTCTCTTTGCCACTTCCTGTAGGGAATGAGAATATCCCACAAGTAAAGGATGAATCCGTCGACTGGATACACCTTGCAGGAGAAATATTCTCAGAGTGCATCAAGTCACTGCATAAAAACATATACACGATGCACTGTAATTCACACATCTTCACTATCTCTTTTGCCTTAACCTGGGGGGGTTCAAGGGGGACAAAGGTGTAAAACTGCATACTGGCAGACTGTCTGCCAGTACTTAAGATGGGGGTGACCATTGGGGGAAGGGGAGGGTAGAGAGCGGTTTGAGAGGGATCAGTGAGGGGTGGGTATAGGGCGCTGTTACAGTCTATTGCAACAAAAGAGATTGTCAACTCCTGCAACAAAAGGGATTGTCAACTCCTGCAACAACACACACAAGCATACATACATACATACATACATAAATATACACACACACACACACATACGTTGATTGGAGTAGCCGTGAGATTTAGATATCAAAATAACAAGAGTATTGCTTTGAGCAATGATACTTTTGTATTGGACTAACTATACATTTATAAGATGACAAGCTTTCAGAAGAGTGTCTTCCTTTTTCAAGTCTGAAGCAATACTGACCAATTTTATGGAATTTACAGATTATATCTTAAAACATAGGATGACTAAAAAGACAGAAAGTGTTACAAATATCTTATATTCCCCTGTATACCTAATTTCACATCTTCATACATATTGATTCTATGTTGATATATAACTTTGTCAGTATATGCTTTGTGTATAACCATATATTTCCCCTGTCTGTTATTCTTTACTGACGCTGTCTGTCTCTGTCTCATAAACCCTCCTCATGATTTTTACCACACTCCCTCCTCCCCCTGCATTCAAACCTTTGTAACACTTTCTGTCTTTTTAGTCATCCTATGTTTTAAGATATAATCTGTAAATTCCATAAAATTGGTCAGTATTGCTTTAGACTTGAAAAAGGAAGACATTCTTCCAAAAGCTTGTCATCTTATAAATGTATAGTTAGTCCAATAAAAAAAGGTATCATTGCTCAATGCAATGCAATACTCACTCACTCTCTCTCTCTCTCTCTCCACACATATATATATATATATATATACACACACATATACATATGTAACATGAAAAATATTCTCAGAGTGCATCAAGTCACTGCATAAAAACATATATACGATGCACTGTAATTCACACATCTTCACTATCTCTTTTGCCTTAACCTGGGGGGTTCAAGGGGGACGAAGGTGTAAAACTGCATATTGGCAGACTGTCTGCCAGTACTTAAGATGGGGTGACCATTGGGGGTGGGGGAGGGTAGAGAGCTGTTTGAGAGGGATCAGTGAGGGGTGGGTATAGGGCGCTGTTACAGTCTATTGGTATAGGGCGCTGTTACAGTCTATTGGTATAGGGCGCTGTTACAGTCTACAGCTCACATAGTACATGGAGTGTTGTGTAGTAATGCTGAAGGTGACACACCACGTCTCATTCCTTAGACCAGAACGTAAAGTACAAAAATACTAAATGTAATATTACAAACAAATTATACGCTATACATAATTTTTTCAAAAAGTAGTGCAGTCACTCCTCATTAGTGTAACAAGCATGAACACACTACAGGTAGAATTGTATCCCTCCTAGGCACAGGTGTGGGGTGTGATCGATGAGGGCACTCATATTAGTCTATCACTTCTCATTGCAGCTTTACTTTTTAGCTAAAAATAGCCTCTAACAATGCACAAAAAGGTATGAACCTTTTCAGAAAACCTTTTCTATTAGGCAATGTGTTGTCTTTTTTAAGAGAAAAATCAAATGAATCATGGATCTAAAGGCTGACCTTGTTGTACTTTTTATTATTTTTTAAACATCTTAGAAATGGTTACAGCAGACTAATAAACCAGCTCTTATATAAAGACAATATATGTTATAAGCCAATTTGCAAAGTCATTTAAACACACAAACAATTCCCTTAAAAAAAAAATCTGTTCTCTAAAAAAGAAATTTAACCATCAGCAGACTAACAAACAGCTTATCGCTAATTTTAAATATAAATAAAAAGACCGTCATTGAACAAACAAGGTATTTCACCTCTGTCAAAAACCTCAGGTGGTTCATCAGGTTTGTACTCCTGTGTAAGTGGGTTGACCCACTCTTGGACCTGGATTCCCATTTCTTTAGCCAATACCTGAATAGTTGCAGACTTTCCACAGCCTGGTGGTCCAGTAAGTAATAATATTAACCCACCCTATGAAGAAAACAAAAAACAAAGACGTGTTCTAAAAGTAAAGTATAGCAATGCCAAGGGTTGCTTTAAGACTTTCTTATTGCAAGTAAATATGCACGTTACTTGTAATGTCTAATCTAAAATAAAGATCACAATACAGAAAAAATAAAATGAACTGCACTCATTTAGCTCTATATAATATAACGTGTTAGCAGTTATCAAAATTATTTGCAAAAGAACAAAGCCTATATCATCCTTTAGTGTGTATTTAATGATACATGCCCTTTCTCATTCTTTTGCTAATTTAAAATATATGTTAAATAAGCATAGGTAACAGGTGCAAGTAAAGGATGCAAGAGCGCGGCTCACCTGCTTATGGAAGGGGAGATGAGTGTATGAAGAGAATATTCCAAAACAAAGTACTCTACTGCGCTCTTAATATTTAACAATTGTGACTAAGTTAAAAGACCTGCATATCCACCCTCTGGAAATCAAAGTATCAATTCCCACTAATCTGCTTCTAATACAACCCGACTGTAGGAATACAGTACCTGGTGCAGCCTGAGCGGATGCCCCAGCCAAGAAACATATAGACAAAATACAATAATAATTATAACATAAAAACAAAAACACACCCGTTTCTGAGGCTTCTGTCCAACATTACTTCTTAACCAAGTTTCAACTTCTTCAATCTTCTTCTTATGAACAGCAAGCTCTGCCTGTAAAAAAAAATCAAAGCTTTGTTAGGTTTAACTGACAAAGAGCAACTGCAATGCATTATTGTACAAAAGAGAGTATAAAGTGCTATTCTACGGCATAAATTTAAAGAAATCCCAATTGATTATATTGCCTTTGCTGTCAGATGGCTGCAATGACTTCCATAAGCTCTCTGGCAGCTAACAAGTTGAAACAAAGCTACTTTACTGCTAATTTACAACAAATAAGATATGTCATTGTGTAAGTACAGTATATCCTCATTACATGAGGTGATCTGTAGGACAGTAATTTAATGCACAGTAAGCATGAGCTCCACAAACCCAGAGAGCAAGGAAGCCACAACTACAAGAATTTTACTTGAGTCTAGTAAATGTATGGATTATTATGCTAATCTGTTTTCTAGGTTTAATTAAAAACAAAAATGTCAACTCCTGCAACAGAGGGTTTTGTCAACTCCTGCAACAAAAGAGAATGTCAACTCCTGCAACAAAAGAGAATGTCAACTCCTGCAACAAAAGAGAATGTCAACTCCTGCAACAAAAGAGATTGTCAACTCCTGCAACAAAAGAGATTGTCAACTCCTGCAACAAAAGAGATTGTCAACTCCTGCAACAAAAGAGATTGTCAACTCCTGCAACAAAAGAGATTGTCAACTCCTGCAACAAAAGAGATTGTCAACTCCTGCAACAAAAGAGATTGTCAACTCCTGCAACAAAAGAGAATGTCAACTCCTGAAACAAAAGAGAATGTCAACTCCTGAAACAAAAGAGAATGTCAACTCCTGAAACAAAAGAGAATGTCAACTCCTGCAACAAAAGAGAATGTCAACTCCTGCAACAAAAGAGAATGTCAACTCCTGCAACAAAAGAGATTGTCAACTCCTGCAACAAAAGAGAATGTCAACTCCTGCAACAAAAGAGAATGTCAACTCCTGCAACAAAAGAGAATGTCAACTCCTGCAACAAAAGAGAATGTCAACTCCTGCAACAAAAGAGATTGTCAACTCCTGCAACAAAAGAGATTGTCAACTCCTGCAACAAAAGAGATTGTCAACTCCTGCAACAGAGGGATTGTCAACTTTTGCAACAGAGGGATTTCTAGATTGTAAATTCCCACGGGAATAAGGCCCTCAATTCCTCCAGTATGTGTTTGTAAAAATGTGTCCTGTCTTTTACAAGTTTTACATCACTGTTTTATTTAAATGAATTGTACCCATGGACAGCTCTGCGGAATATGTTGGTGCTTCATAAATAAAGTATAATAATAAATAGTACAAATACCATACACAACAATGATTCAATTCAAAACATGATATTTTCAGAAATCAAAACTAGAAACTGTCTTTTGCGTTCTGTTCTGTCAGACACAGATATACAAATAAAACATTGCTTTCCCTGACTATACATGTAACCAGTTGGTACTGTATGGTAATCTAAATCAGAAATGCTATATTTTGTCCTACCTGAAATTCTGGTCTGTATTTATCAATCCATGGGTCATTTTGCGATTGGTCTAATGTTGTCTTGACCTGCTCACTGGTTTGATTTGTGGAAAAAGGGTTCGCTCTTTTCTTTCTCTGTGTTTTGCGCTCTAACAAAGATTCATCCTTTTTCAAACTTTTCTTAACTGCTCCTGATGACTGGGTTGAAACTTTGCTTGTATTTCCAAAAATGTCTTCAAATGATGGCTCTACCCAGTCTGTAATCTATAGTTCAAAACATCCATTAGATTTCTGTGTATTTGTATAACCTCTTTCACATTACATAATTTTTGACATTTTAAGTTAATTTATAGATACGAAACAGGAATACAAACAAATACATGATAAGTATGTGTACTTGAAGATTCAACAGTACATCAAGTAACTGCATAGATTAACAGTGATAAACGGTGTGGGGGGGGGAAACGTACAAATTATTTTTCAGATTCTTTGAAATGCAGCATGAAACAAGACTACACAGTGCTTGGTTGTGTGGGAATAGGTGCTGGAAGCACAAAAATATGCATTTTTCGTACTTTATAGAGAGGTAATCAGATGAGCAAACTAATTTTTTGTTTGTCTTAAGGAAGATGAGAATATTCAGGGTATATTTATATCCCTGTGTAGTTTTGTATTAGGGCAACATTTAAATAAATGTGTCTCGTTGTCAGTATCCCTATTAAAAAGAAATACAAAAGTATATGTTTTACCATTTCACGAAACCCAATTCCAATTCCCCCAGTACCTTAGCAGAAGTTATCTTACTCCTGTAAGATGTTTTTGACATTATAAAGATGTTTAATTTCCATTAGCTCAGCAATGCATCTTGTAAGAACTGGAAGGAGAAAAAGGATTAAACGATTTAATGTACCCAGTACTGTACAAGAAGTGTGATATCACAGTCCTTTCATGGATTTCTAGGGTTATTAAAAAAAAAAACAGAAGAAAAATTTAATACTGTGATAATATGCATATAATTCCATCTATTATTTTTTTTTTTTTAACCATTATAATCACAGGTATTTTTTCCACATATATTCCTATATTAGGAGTATTGGGGCTTGAATGCACTCATAAGGTTTCTACTTTTACTAGTGTGGCAGAGTCTCATATAAACTATTGGTATATTATTTTTATTAGAAAATATGCTTGCAAACACCTCTAGTGAAAATTGTCTAACTGCATTTGTTTGTTATCCAATTATTTCCCATTATTACTATTTTAAGATCACTGCATTTTACTATTATTTGATTATACGTTCACTATTTGTAATAACTTGCATTTTTTTATAGTTTATGACTAGTTTGTCTTATCATACTTCGGGGACTCATACAAAAATGAAGTTTTTATTGAGAATGAAGTGTTATTTCCCAGAGCACCAATGTATATGTTTATTCTAAATTTTTGGGGTAAAAATACCATTACACATTAACACATAATCTTATAGGGATCTAATACTCCGACAACCCATTGCAAGCATTAAAATAAAATAAAAAAAACATCCTCCTAATTAAATATTGCTAGTTAGTTAACATCAAGCAGAAACCTTAGCTTTTGTTTCATGCGGTTTGTTGCTAAAGAAAATATTAAAATAACAGTGTTTAAAAACATGCCTTTTGGTATCAATCAAGAATTATTTTACTTAGTTGCCATTATATTAAAAAATAAAATCTGTGGCAAAAATAAATTATTTTCTTTCCTGGCATGGAGAGTCCACAAATCTATTCAATTACTAATGGGAATTAAACTCCTGGCCACCAACTGAAGGAAAAGAACACCCCAGCAAAGCTTCAAGTATCCTCCCATTTACCACAATCCCCAGTCATTCAGCCGAGGAATCATGGAAAGAGAAGAAGACGCAAAAGGTATAGAGGTGCCTGAGGTTTAGAAAATGACAAAAAGACGTCTTAAATTAAAGGTGGGTTGTGGACTCTCCATGCCAGGAAAGAATTTATTTTTTATCAGGTAAGCATAATTTATATTTTCTTTCCAATGGCATGAAGAGTCCACGAATTCCAATTACTAGTGGAAACCAATACCAAAGCTAGAGTCCACAGAATGGAAGGGAGGGATACACAAGACAGGCGAACCTAAACAGAAGGCACCACCGCTTGATGAACTTGAAGAACAGTTGAGGCAAAAACATCAAATTTGGAAAATTTGGAAAAAGTATGAAATGATGACCAAGTGGCCGCCTTGCAAATCTGTTCCATAGAAGCATCATTTTTAAAAACCCAAGAGGAAGCGACAGCCCTAGTGGAGTGAGCCATAACTTTCTCTGGAGACTGCTGTCCAGCTTTTTTCATAAGCCAATTGAATAACACTTCTCAACCAGAAGGAGAAGAATAGAAGAAGTGGCCTTCTGACCCCTCTGCTTACTAGAAAAGACAACAAAAAGAGAAGATTGACGAAAATCCTTCGTAGCCTACAAATAGAACTTCAAAGCACGCACAACATCCAGATTGAGCAACAACCACGCCTTCTTAGAGGAACGATTTGGACAAAATGAAGGAACAACAATTTCTTGGTTAATATAATAATATAACCGCGAGAGTTCGCAATTTTTTGCTAAAATAAAAAATCCTCAGATGTGGTTGTACTGCATTGATTTGTATGCGATTTCTTGCAAACCAGCTCAATCTAGTGGTTGCTTTTAGCACACATTTGTAAAATGGCTGTTTTAGTTTCACTTTCTGTTTGTGATCTCAATAGCAGCCGATCAATCTATAGAAGTCTAAAAGCAGAGCTCATGCAGGAGAGTCAAGCGGAGGGAAAGCCACTTACTTATATTTCCCCCTAGGGACGTCTGCAGTCTGAAACTTAGGGTATTATGGAACCTCCCACACAATCTCCTGCTCTCTGAGAAACAGCTCAAATACATAGCAGATGCAGTTAACCCCACGGCTGCCAAAAAGACTAAAACTGCAGTCCCCTCTGCTAGCTAGCTAGCTGCTGGGTTAACTGCATCTGCAAAGTATCTGATATCTGCAAGGCACAGCATTTCTGAAAGGAGCAGCCCCCCAACCCCTACTGCTATATACCTGTATTGGATTCAGGCACAGGAGCAGGTTTCATTATCAGTCAAGATAAATGTTTAAATATATATATCTTTTACATATGTTTGAGGCTGCCGGAGTAATTTTATTATCAGTACGATCATGAACACACACTGGTATATATAGAAATGAATTTGGACATTTACGATGTGTTATAGATGTATCATTAGGACGTTGCTATGAGGATTCTCTTGATAATGAGGATTATGATTTTGTGGTAGTTATACATTTGATGAGATCGATGTGGTTAGATTCAGATTGGGTACAATATTGCTCTTACTCTGGTGGGTATTTATTTTGTAGGCTGTCAGCACACATTCCGTTTGGTTGTTGTGCTGATTGAGTTGTGCGGTGCATATGGGGCTTAGAGTACAGCCCAATTTTGCTGATCACTCTGGTTTGTGACGTTAGGCTGCTGTCTCCTGTAGAATAATGCACTTGGCCAATCAAATAGATGGGTGTGACAAGCCTGGCCCAATGAGTACTCTAGTCTCTTTACTCTGTCAGCTGAGGGGGGATGAGTGTTGTTTGGATCTGTGATCGGGTTGTTAACCATTGAGGGTATCGGTCATATACATGTGGTGCCAGTTGGCCTCTCATCCTGAGATCATTCCCTTTCCTAATGCAAGTTGGTGATAACACAGTGGCTCTATCTGTTATTTACATACGGGTTAGCATGGGGGTGTATGCATATTGAAACTGCCAATCCGTAATAGAGGCGGTATTCTTTTACACCAATGAGGGCTTCTGTTGTCTTTTACAGATGTTTGATGCTGCCGGGGCAATTGTATTGTCAGTACGATCGTGAACATAGATTGTGCTTATAGGGGGATATAAATATATTCACCATGATTAAGTGTTAACACAGTCTCACTGGTATATTATCATAATGTTTGTTTTTCACTTTATTTACACATTTGAAAATCAGCATAGTATTAATTGCACATGTCTGTTGATTTTTGCACACGGCTCACCCTGATTGGTAGCCTACTAGGGGAGTGTCTTGTAGGCCTATAAAAGTTTCATTTGTACACTTGATGTTTGTCAGAGGAAGAGATGCTGTTGGTCCCGAAACGTCACACAATAAAGTTTGGATTTGTCACTGATGTTTACAGTCCAGCGAGTGCTTTATTCTTTGAAAATCTGCATTCCTTGTAACAGCACCCTGGCAAGTTGGAGTTTGTTGGTGGGAGTGCATATACTATACACCTTGGTTTTTTATATATCTCATGTAAAAGGGGAGATATCATTGGAAGCTATGTGCACAAATATCATATTGATTAATCTATTCATATAGGAAGCTTTATGACTGTATGAATTGGCTGCATTGTGAACAAATGCTGGAATGGGTGATATCAACCCCCCCACCCCACTCCACCCTTAGTTCTGAAACACAGATTTGTAGAACAAATAAATAGACACTTGTAAACCCAGGATGTCTCAATTATCCACTTCAAAGGAAGCCTGTATAAGGAGTTTTCCTAGCTGAAGGAGCAGTCGCTCAGTCTGAAGTGATCTTTGAAGCTAGCTGAATCTCAGAGGATGTAGCTCGTATAATCTAGGTGTTAAATTGTCCCATACTGAGTTCAAATACACAAAGCTCAGACATACGTCTCTATGGAAAATAGCAGGAGAAAACAGAGAAACGTCTTTAACCCTTTGAGTGCTGAAAGCAAATAAGAATTTAAATCTTGGTTTTAAAAGGCGGAGTTAAAAATCATATAAAATGAAATGGTGTAATTTTCAAATATTTAATATTTAACTCAGTATTGTATAAATGTATATTTGTGGCTCTGAGAGAAATACCTAACAGTGACATATTGGGTAAGTATCTGTGGTGAATTTGGAATGTTTTAAATAATTTCAAAATAAATAACATTCTTTTTGTTTTCCAGACATCTGACATACAAAGTAGCTTCCAGATATGACTAGTAGATACAAATGAATAAATGCCTATATAATGTATGCCCTGAATCATATCATATAGCGTATACACTAAACTAAACTTAAAATAATATCCACAGATATGCAATATTTATATTAATATGGGATATGGGATAATAATCAAATGTAAATATAGCTATATGAAATTACATCAAACTGCTACTCACAAGGTACGTATGTATGTGATTAAGCTGGGAAATTGTAAACTGAGAAAATATTAATTAAATCCATGCTAAAAGTATTAAAATCTTTTTAAGTGCAATAAAAAAGTGGAATAGGCTCATGTTTAGTATGAAAATACTCAGGGTAAATAGTATAAAATAATCCTATATATATTAAACATACAATTTATTAATGCAGGAAATTATAGGTGTGTTTAATGAACATATTGAGGTATAAAGCAATTAAGCTGTAGCAGTGTTGAAAATGAATATGTTTTTCATGCCTATGTCGCCCTCTGGTGGTTTATGCGAGAATTGCAGCCAAAAGGGGATTGTAGTATCAAATAACCACATACATTCCCAGTAAGCCAATGAAATGTTCAGCACCGATAATGTCGTATCTGAATATATATATATATATATATATATATATATATATATATATATATATATATATATATATATATATATATATATATATATATATATAAAGAATGGTGTAAGTGCACTCTCACCAACTCTTGCAGCTTGTCAGGGTGCTATAAGGATAATGATACAATGTAGCAAAGAAGCACTCACTGAACTGTTCCAACTGTGACAAAAAGTTTTAATTCAAAATTGTGACGTTTCGGGACAGCAACAGTCCCTTCCTCTGACAAATTAACAATGTGAAAATACAGGCCTTAAATAGGCTCCAAATTACCCTCCCCTAGTGATTGACCAATCATGGCCAAAGATACATAACACACCTTTCATAGTGACCAATAGCTATCAATGATAGAAAACTACCAATATATACAGTGAATCAAGTGAATAGTAATAAAACATTTTAAGCATGGAACCCCGTATTGTCAATAAAGAGGGGCAATCTCATTCCAACCTGACAAACATCAGCTAAAAAATTGCGTAAATATACAGACAAAACCGTAAATAAACAGTGAGAATGGGGATCGTGATTCAACCAATCAGCATCGCCCTGGCTCCTGGGGATAGTAATTCCACCAATCAGCAGCGTCCTGGCACCCAAGGCTCAATACGTCATTGTTGTATGATCTCAAACAACGCCCACCTGTCACTAGGGACGCATACCACCTCAAAACTGAAATGTCACATTTATAAAACCCAAATAAACATTCGCCTAGATCGCTGCATATGTATGACTAAAATTACTGTGAGACCACTTATAGATCGCTAATGTTTAACACTCATCAATAGCCGAAGCTGATCTGTATATGCATCAGATCAGCTACCCCAAGCGATACTAGAAAACGGATAATCAATATCGCATAACCTCAGAGTCGTCAATATGCAATAAGGAATAAATATAAATAAATAAATAAATAAATAAGCCCTGTTTGTGCCGCACATAATCACTCTGCAACGGCACTCGTCACAAAGGTAAATAAAGTGCCGAGATATATCCAATCATGGATTGGACCGCCCACCTGTAGGCGTATCAAAACAACGCAGAGTTTTGACAAGTTCTACGTGTCACACACACACTATATATATATATATATATATATATATATACATACATACACACACACACACACACACACACACATATACATATATAAATACATACATACAAGGGGGAGAAGCGCTTTGACAGGAACGAACAACAGCTCATCAGCTAGTTCTCTGGCGATCTACCACCTGGAGCAGCCTCTTTTAGACCAGTGAGCTTTTACATTGGAAAACTATCCTGAAGCATATCAGTCTGACCCCGCCAGTAAAGGTTGGTCCAGCCCCGAAATACCAGGCAATTCTCCTTTGAACAAATAACATGACAACCCCAGACGATCGTTTTGGCCTATTATGGGCCTCATCGGTGAGGTGCAGCCACATTCCTCTAAGCAGCACTGGCCAAGGAGTCCATATCTGGTTGTCCCTATCACCCATAGGGAGACTTCCCTAGGGTCATAATTAATTTGCATACAAGGGGGAGAAGCGCTCTAACAGGAACGAACAACAGCTCATCAGCTAGTTCTCTGGCGATCTACCACCTGGAGAAGCCTCTTTTAGACCAGTGAGCTTTTACATTGGAAAACTATCCTGAAGCATATCAGTCTGACCCCGCCAGTCAAGGTCGGTGATAGGGGTGATAGGGGCGATAGGGGCAACCAGATATGGACTCCTTGGCCAGTGCTGCTTAGAGTTATGTGGCTGCACCTCACCGATGAGGCCAATAATAGGCCGAAACGATAGTCTGGGGCTGTCATGTTCCTTGTTCAAAGGAGAATTGCCTGGTATTTCGGGGCTGGACCGACCTTGACTGGCGGGGTCAGACTGATATGCTTCAGGATAGTTTTCCAATGTAAAAGCTCACTGGTCTAAAAGAGGCTGCTCCAGGTGGTAGATCGCCAGAGAACTAGCTGATGAGCTGTTGTTTGTTCCTGTTAGAGCGCTTCTCTCCCTTGTATGCAAATTAATTATGACCCTGGGGAAGTCTCCCTATGGGTGATAGGGGCAACCAGATATGGACTCCTTGGCCAGTGCTGCTTAGAGGAATGTGGCTGCACCTCACCGATGAGGCCCATAATAGGCCGAAACGATCGTCTGGGGTTGTCATGTTCCTTGTTCAAAGGAGAATTGCCTGGTATTTCGGGGCTGGACCGACCTTGACTGGTGGGGTCAGACTGATATGCTTCAGGATAGTTTTCCAATGTAAAAGCTCACTGGTCTAAAAGAGGCTGCTCCAGGTGGTAGATCGCCAGAGAACTAGCTGATGAGCTGTTGTTCGTTCCTGTTAGAGCGCTTCTCTCCCTTGTATGCAAATTAATTATGACCCTGGGGAAGTCTTCCTATGGGTGATAGGGGCAACCAGATATGGACTCCTTGGCCAGTGCTGCTTAGAGGAATGTTGCTGCACCTCACCGATGAGGCCCATAATAGGCCGAAACGATCGTCTGGGGTTGTCATGTTCCTTGCTCAAAAGAGAATTGCCAGGTATTTCGGGGCTGGACCGACCTTGACTGGCGGGGTCAGACTGATATGCTTCAGGATAGTTTTCCAATGTAAAAGCTCACTGGTCTAAAAGAGGCTGCTCCAGGTGGTAGATCGCCAGAGAACTAGCTGATGAGCTGTTGTTTGTTCCTGTTAGAGCGCTTCTCTCCCTTGTATGCAAATTAATTATGACCCTGGGGAAGTCTCCCTATGGGTGATAGGGGCAACCAGATATGGACTCCTTGGCCAGTGCTGCTTAGAGGAATGTGGCTGCACCTCACCGATGAGGCCCATAATAGGCCGAAACGATCGTCTGGAGTTGTCATATTCCTTGTTCAAAGGAGAATTGCCTGGTATTTTATTATTTCATAATGATTGTCTGTGAATGAATGTCAATATGTCATGGTTGGAAATGATGTCTGATGAGCCTGTCACATACCTCCCAATATTTCAAAATTTGAAAGAGGGACACCGCCGCACTGGGAAAAGTCCCCTCCCCCCCATAAGTCATCATCTCACTCAAAATAAAAATAAAAAACACCCCCGAATAAAAAAACAAGCAAAATTTAAAAAATATGTCACACTGTTGTCAGTCTGCCGCGGCACACCTGAGGATCTCTCACGGCACACTAGTGTGCCGCGGCACACTGGTTGAAAAACACTGCTCTGAAGAACCCTGTACTGCTGTACCCCTATTAGGGGAGTGATATGTCTGATTTGATTGCTGGCCCTGCAATAAGCTGGGTCCCTTGGACACTCTAAAGAGGACAAATTACCATAGGGTCCTAACACACACGATTAAATAGTAATATCCTGTGAGGAGAATATAGCTTTATCAAAGTGTGGTGTTTGTAATACATGGCCCGTATGACAGCTCGAGGGAGGTGTCTATTGTCTCCAACATGCATGACAACCTGAATATGTGAGGTGTTTAGTGTCTATTACATGCATGACAACCTGAATGAGTGATGTGTTGTACAAGTAAACCAATATACAATGTGTTATGGCTATAGAAGGATGCAATAACAATATAAATGGAAGCACTGTAACATAGAGAACTTGGCTAACATGGTTCCTTTGGTATATCTAGCTGTAGCATATATGCCGGTTAGTTCAGACATCAGAAGTTGGACATTAGATGTATCTTTGATTACAGGATATATACAGGCAGAGAGCCGATGTCTATTTCACTATGTGTAAATATATATCAAATTATTATTTGTTTAGTGTAAGTATATGGCAATCCACTTACAGAGTCATACATTCATGGGCGCTCACACTTAAAAGATTGATCTCACACGTATCCACACGGGTAGGGTAATGTGCAGAGTTTATCATACGTCACTTCCGCATCAGGACCGTAACCATAGTGACAGTCAAAAACTAGTGCGGCACTATGAGGATGCGTAATGCAGAAGGTCTACTTTAGAAGAGATGCACAGTATACATTAGGTAAACTTAACTACTTGGTGCTGGATATGTCACGATATGATCCATATTAGGTGTTTGGCCCTCATTATGACTACGGTCACACACGATTTGCTTGTATACCCATCGTAATAAGTTGCTATTGGGGAAGGTTGCTCAATATTCATATTAGGTGTGAACAAGCCTTGGGTGAAATAGATTCATGTTGATACACAATATATATGTTTACATGTTTTAATACTTTAAAGCTTTGATTGTATATACCGGAAGTAACCTACATTGACACACTTCCGGTTCACTTGATTTGGAACGCATGGCGTGCGTTAAAAACACGGCAGTTTTGGCGCTTTCACTGAGTGTACACAGGTATTTATTATTTGTTAATTCACATATGTGTATATTAGGTGTGTATGTTTGACACTTTTGTTATGCTTATGAAGGGGAACTTCTCCCCGAAAACGTTCCATTAAAACAAGTTTTGTTCACTTCCAAAAAGTCTTGTGAGTGCATTTGTTTGGAGGAATATTTATCATATTTTTGCACCCAGACAGACGACCTCAGGAGGGTAACACTGTAATTTGGATTGTGATATAGATATATATATATATATATATATATATATATATATATATATATATATATATATATATATAAACACACACACACATACATATATATATATAAAAATTTGTTTTATTGTGGCTGAATAAGAGGTTATTCCAGGCCAGACATAATGGCATATAAATTGGCTGTTGCATTAATAAAATATATACAATTCCTGGTGTTTAAATTGAAGTTATATAAAACCATTTGTGGGCTAAATAGCTTAATTATACTTCCCTGAAAGTTATCTCAGATTCATTGAGATTTATATGAAGTATCTTGTTATATTGTTTAACTAAGCACTGTTAAATTAGCGGTCCATATTCTGGTATTTTTATTTTGATATTTTAACAAGTGACACATTGTGAGTAAAGTGCATTTTATGATCTGCTTTGTGTAGAATAATTGTAACAGAATAAGCTTGTATAATTGGTTCATAATCTAGTTTCTACATAAATATAATTCAAGGTGTCTATAAAAGGTAACGAATCTAGAATTAAGGAATAAATATTGATCTTAATAAATATATTGTTACGTATATACATTTTATTGGTTGGCATATATATATATATATATATATATATATATATATACACACACACACACACACTTGTCATTATGAGATTGCACTCTTAGATCAGTTATTTGAGCTTTCATCAGGTATTGATACTCTCACATATGACTCAGCTCAGTGTCCTTATTTTAAATTCTATATTGTGATATATTTCAACGTTTCAGCCCCAGATGGAATTTGTTACAATAAAGAACACTGAGAACACTGAGTCATATGTGAGAATATATATATATATATATATATATATATATATATACACACATACACACACACACACGGTTTGTATTTTTATGCTCCCAGAGTGTATTGGACATTGAGAAACATGTTCATAAAGATTCTGTAGTGAAGAATCGGATATGGAGAATCACACTGTAGAGTCAAAAGCTCCGAAACGCTACGGGCAGAGGAAATTGCCAGCAGAAACAAAACCTTCCAGGACAATCACTTAATATCAACAGAATGCATAGGCTCAAATGGAGCCTGCTGCAGAACTTTGAGAACCAGATTAAGACTCCAAGGAGGAGCAATTGACCTAAACACAGGCCTGCGTGGACAAAAGATTGAACATCCGGCTAAATTGCCAGACGCTTCTGCCAAAGCTGCTTGAGGATCTCTTGATCTTGCTCCCATATTTGGAAGCTTGGCGTTTAGATGAGATGCCATCATATCAGCTCTGGAACTCCCCATTTGACATCGAGGAAAACTTCCGGATGGAGTGCCCATTCCCCTGGATGAAACGTATGCCTGCTTAGATAATCCGCTTCCCAGTTGTCACCCCTGGAATATGAATGTCAGAGAGATGACAAATTGTGAGACTCTGCCCACTGAAGAATGCGAGTCACCTCCTTCATAGCTAATAAGCTCCGAGTTCCTCCTTGGTTGGTCAATATACGCCACCAAAGTTGATGTTGTCCGATTGAAATCTGATAAACCGGAATAAACTCAGTTGATGCCAAGCTGTTAGTACATTGCTCTCAATTCTAGGATATTTATAGGGAGGGCAGACTCCTCCCGAGTCCAAAGTCCCTGAGCTCTTTGGGACCCCCCCATCTGCTCCCCAGTCTAACAGGCTGACATCCGTGGTCACAATCTCCCAAGAAGGTTTCAGGACAAGTGCCATGAGACAAATGGTCTTGGGAGAGCACCAAGAGAGAGAAATCCTTGTCTGAGAGTCTAAAAACTATCCTCTGATCGAGATCCGAGTGGTCTACGTTCCATTGAAACTGAGCATACATAACTGTAGAGGTCTCAGATGGAAGCGAGCAAACTGAATAAATGTCCATGGATGCCACCATGAGACCAATTACTTCTATGCACACTGCAGCTCATGGACGAACAGAGGACTGAAGAGAACGACAGCCTCCAGAAGCTTGAATTTTCTGACCTCTGTCAAAAACTTTTCATAGATACCGAGTCTATGATTGTCCCCAGGTTCAACTTTCAACCCATGAGAGTGGAGAATGGCTAACAGAGAATCTGTATAGGATATTGCTAACTGAAAAGATGGCGCCCTGAACCAAGATATCATCCAGGTAAGAAGCCACCGCAATCCCCACAGCCAAAAGAGCCCCTAGAACCTTGTAAAGATTTGAGGAGCAGTGGTGAGAGGCCGAAAGGAAGGGCTACAAATTGGAAATGTTGATCGAATAAAATCCCTAACCCTGTTCTGCTACAGGAACTGGGGATAATTATTCCCAGAGAAGACAGATCCCTTACACAGTTTAAGAAGGCCTCTCTCTTTACCTGGTTTACAGATAATCTTGATAATAGAAATCTGTCCCTGTGGGGACAAGATTTGAATCCTATCCTGGCATCCCTGGAGACTAGATCCACTGCCCAAGGATATGGAACGTCCGTAAATCCAAGCCTGCTGAAAGAAGGAAAGCCTGGCCCGCTACCTGATCCAGAACTGGATCGGGGGGCAGCCCCTTCATGCTGACAGGCGACAGCGAAGGCTTTCTGGATTGCTTACACTTATTCAAGGGCTGGCTAGCTCTGCAAGAAGTCTTGGCTTGTTTAGATTTAGAAGAGGAAGATTTCTGATCCCTTAAAGTTATGAAAAGAACGAAAATGAAAAGTCTGACGACCCTTGGGTCTATTCTTCATATCCTGTGGTAAAAAAGTAAACTCCTTTTCCGTGTGGAAATGATCCTCTGCCAGGACCAGGACCCAAATAAAGTCATAGAGGGACCATACAACACAGTTGTATACTTTGTTTTTATATTGTAAATTAAAAAAAACGGAGGTCCGCCTACACATATACCCCTCCTCCAATACGCCCCCCTTGCTTCTGTCCCTATCAGCGGCACTAACTACTCTAATACCCGGACAATATGGATGCCGAACTCCCCCCACCTATTACGTAGCTTGCCTTCTTCTTAAACTATAAGCAAATCAGAATTCCAGTCCTCGGACAGAAATTGCACGCAGCGAAGTGTGATCGCATTTGGTGGTGAAATGATGGCATGAAATATACCAAAATGGCCTAGATAAATACTTTGGTTGTCTACTAAAAATAATATATACATGTGAAGGGTTATTCAGGGATTCCCTGACAGATATCAGTTGTTCTAATGTAACTATCTGCTAAATTTGAAAAACAAAAGGTTGGAAATAGTAAAGTGCTACTTGTATTTATTGCCCTATAACTTACAAAAAAGCAAAGATACTGTAAACATTGTGGCATTTCTAAACTCAAGACAAAATATTGAAACTATTTAGCATAGTTGTTTTTTGGTGGTTGTAGCTGGTGTAACAGATTTTGAGGGTCAAAGATAGAAAAAGTGTGGGTTTTTTTAATAATATTTTATAAAAAAATTATAGTAAATTATAAGATATGATGAAAAAAAAATGGTATCTTTAGAAAGTCCATTTAATGGCAAGAAAAACGGTATATAATATGTGTGGGTACAGTAAATGAGTAAGAGGAAAATTACAGCTAAAAACAAACACAGCAGAAATGTAAAAATAGCCTTGGTCCCAAAAGGTCAGAAAATGGAAAAGTGCTGTGGTCCTTAAGGGGTTAAAAAGGATATTCAATTTCATTCCCATAAGGATCCACCGTGTTCTCTAAATATATATATTTAAAATAAAGAACTCCTAAGTGCTGCATCCTTCTCACCTAGAAGGTAAAAGGACTTACCTGTGGATCAGATGTAGGGCAGCTACAGCAAACAGGTGTGACAGAATCCTCACTGACATAGACCTGTAGATAAAGAAAAAACAGAGTAACCAACCCTGGTTTTCTATATAGGGGTAGCAAAAATGTTGGAAGGTAAGCAAAGATCACCTCACCGTCTTCCAACTGCTAAAAGCCACCATTACCCTTACTAAAGAGAATTACCTGTTTTGAAAAATTGACAGGTCCTGGCTGGCACCCTGGTTTAGTGTCCACAAGACTGATGGGTTCGCCTCACCTCCCCTTGCTGGCTGCCACCAGCTGCATTTAATAATTCCGCTTGGTTTGACTGGTTCCTTTATGTTTGTAGTATAATGTGTGTATTGGGGAATAAAAGCTGTCCCCCACCAGCTGCACCTGAAATTTCACTTGGTGGTACAACTGGATCCTTAATAATATTATGATTTTGTGTGGGCTTGCAGGGAAAGGGACCCATTAAAGGATTAACAACTTGATTTCTTCAGACACCTTTGCACATCACCTACAATGTTACACAGGCAAAGAATGACTAGGGATTGTGGTAAATGGGAGGATACTTGAAGATTTGCTGGGATGTTCTTTGCCTCCACCTGGTGGCCAGGAGTTGAATTCCCACTAGCAATTGAATGGAGTTGAATTCCCACTAGTAATTGAGTGGACTCTCCATGCCACTGGAAAGAAAAGCATACTCATCCTATATTATAAAAGGTCAAGTATGTTTGTCCAAAGCTGTCATGCGCAGTAGAGACTGAGCGAGGACAAACATACCTGGCCTTTACCTGCAGTGCGAGACAGCTTCAGGAAGCTCCAGCACTCTCAGCTGTTATGTAACAGGGCCATACGCTACATAAAAAAGGGACTGGGAGGGAAGGGGTAGCTACACTACGGAAAAAGGTTTTGAGGGTGCGGGAGGGGGGTACTAAATGGCGATCGTGGGGGGGGGGGGGTTTATGTTTTTGCCTCTTCAGAAGCAGCTTTTGGTAAAAGGTTATTCATGAGATAGTAAACCCCTACATTTTCTTTTATTATTCAGATAGAACATACAATTTTAAACAACTTTCCAATTTAATTCTATTATCAAATTTTCTTCATTCTCTTGTTATCCATTGCTGAAGGAACAGCATTGCACTACTGACAGGAAGCTGAAAATATTTAGCCAATCACAAGAGACAAATGTGTGCAGGCACCAATTAGCAGCAGCTCCCACTAGTGTATGATGTGCGTATTCATTTTTTAACAAGGGATACTAAGAGAACGAAGCACATTTGAAAATAGAAGTGAATATAAAAGTGTCTTAAAATGACATGCTCTATCTGAATCATGTAAGTTTAATTTTGACTTTCCTATCAATTTCAGGTAGTGGTCACTCTTTCATTCTGGTACCTATATTTTTTAAGTTTTTTAGTTATTAAAAGACTTTATTTTTGTATTTAATTTCTCAGCAAAACAAAAACGGTTTATATTTTATCCCTCCCTTTATTTTGTTACTTGTGGACTTCCACATCTTGGGTATTATATCCCCTCAGTAACAACTTGTGGACTTTCGCCACCTATATGAAAGAAAACATAATTTATGTAAGAACTTACCTGATAAATTAATTTCTTTCATGATGGCGAGAGTCTACGAGGTCTTCTCCCTATTGTGGGTTGTTAATTTTTTTTTAAGAGCACATCTTTTTTTACACCTCACTTCTTAGCGATGCGATAAACTGAGATATGAGTGAGGTGGATGGGGTATTTATAGGCTTTGAGGTTTAGGAAACTTTACCTCTTCCTGGTAGGAATGTGTATCCCATCAGTAACAACTAATGGACTCTCACCACCAGGAAAGAAATTATCAGGTAAGTTCTTACATTAATTATGTTATATATATATATCCCACACAAAATCATAATATTATTAAGGATCCAGTTGTACCACCAAGTGAAATTTCAGGTGCAGCTGGTGGGGGACAGCTTTTATTCCCCAATACACACATTATACTACAAACATAAAGGAACCAGTCAAACCAAGCGGAATTATTAAATGCAGCTGGTGGCAGCCAGCAAGGGGAGGTGAGGCGAACCCATCAGTCTTGTGGACGCTAAACCTGGGTGCCAGCCAGGACCTGTCAATTTTTCAAAACGTGCTGTAATGAACATGCATTTTAATCTACAATTGGTTGCTTTCCATTGATACACAATTTCTGCAAACAAAGGAAAGAGGGGTTAATTGCTCACTGCCTTACTGTTCGCTTAAAGTGTTCAATATCAATCAGAAACAGGAAGTGTGAATTTTGTCTTCCTGTGCAACAAGTATTTGTTTTCAAATGATTCTGACCAAAACTGAGTGACAGGGCTGCAGCATGTTACGGATTATCTGTATACTTTATATTTATTTAGCACAAGTAAAAATCGTTTTTATTGACAAATTTTAGTCCAGGAACATCCAAGAATTCAACATAAAGTTTTCTGCCCACATCAAATTATAGGTAATGTTATTTGTATTTTCTCTACAGTTAGGACTAACTCTAAAGCTGCTACTAATCGACAAGCAAATACATGGACACCATATTCTGTTTCTGACAGACTAGATGCGAAAGAATAACAATGAGGAAGGCGAGTGTCATGACCCAGAGCCGCCCCCTAGCTGCTCACACATACAATGTACGTACACAAATGACACTTCTCTACATGAACCGCACAGGCAGACCCTAGTTAATATATAAAGCCCCGCCCCTTCAGTAGCACCAGGCATGGTTGTTTAAAAATACGTACCTGCGCCTCCTTCGGTATCCACTTGTTCAAAAGTTGTTAAAAAAAAAAGCAAAAAAAGAACCGAAGGAAAAAATTAAAGCGGCGCGTAAATTCGCTGTCACCGACTGACCTAGAACGCATGTGCGGCGTCGCATCATTGAAGATTAAGGCCAAAGGGTTGCGCCATATTTGTTTTGGGCAGCGGTATTCATGATTTTACACGTTTTTATGTTCACAGCGGTTTTATATTTTCACGCATTTTCATTTAAGCAATTTCTTATTTTGGTATGTTACTTGTTTTTTTTTTTCTCATCAGTCTGAGCTATGGCACAGATTTCTGGCAGTAAAAGCAGTGATTGAACCCGTTTTAGGCCGAGCTTATTCCGTAATCAGTGACGTCACGCATGCGCAGTGGAATTAAGAGTCGCAGCGTGTATTAGTGACCCCACGTGTGTACAGATTCAGAAATCATGAGGTCCCCAAATATCCTACTAACAGGTGAGTGATTTTCATTCCTTTTTGGGTCGGATACAAATATATGTATTGTATCAATTTGATGGATACCTGGGTGAATATTTTTATATGCATTTGTGCGTGTGATGATGTGTATAAAGAGAGGTTAACTTTTGCAATGCAATGTGTTGTAGCCATCTCTGACAGCTTAGAGGCTGATTGCTAAGTTTCAATATAGTGGCTTCCCTATATCAATTTTCTTGGTATCTTTATTTGAAAAGCAGGAATATAAGCTTAGGAGCTGGCCCATTTTTGTTAAACACCCTTGGTAGCGCTTGTTGATTGGTTGCTAAATAGTTATCTACTGCAGCGTGATATATGTATGAGAAATTGTTCCTTCATGTTTATTTTTTTATTTGAATTTTCCTTGATTTTGATCATCAGACTATTGTTTTCAATGCAGGTAAAGCAGACCTGCTAATGTTATCAATGTATAAACAAACAGCCTAAATTGGAATTAAAATGCTAATTATGACTGAGGGGTTCAATGAGTACAACCAGATATTTCAGATACAAACAAACAAACATACCTACTCTAGCCACACTGGGAGATTAGTGTTAGTATCTCCTATTTACATCGTTTTTCTACAGCGAGTACATTTGATATTAATATTTTTAGTGTAGGGGGTTATTTACACGTGCAAAAGCAGCTATTTCAAATCACACAATAAAGGTAAATTATATGTTGGCAAACAGTTAAATACACAGTAGCATGTAAAATGGACCATTGGGAACACTGGGGGCAAGTATTAATAACCGGAAAAAAGTTCTGATGTAAACAGTAAGAGGAAACAGCAAGTCACGTAATCATTGCTGCTATTGTGATACCAATGCTGGGATTCTATCCTGGGAGACTGCTTACAATGCTACACATGTCCCCCAGTGTTTTGTTTAGTGAAAGCAGGAGGGTGCTGGACACCAAAAACGTTAGGACGTTCCATGCCGTCCTTTTCATTTTCCATTGTTACTGGTCTCGTGTATACAGAGAGCAATAAGATAAGGCAGACTTTTGCCTAAATATAAAGAGATAAGGTAATGAGCAGCAATCCCTGTAAGCTCATCCCATTTATTTAGGTTGGGGTTTTTGTTAAAGGGACACTCAATCAAAATTAAACTTTCATTATTCCGATAGAGCATGTAATTTTAAACAACTTTCCAATTTACTTCCATTAACTAAATGTGCACAGTCTTTTTCTATTTAAACTTTTTGAGTCACCAGCTCCTACTGAGCATGTACAAGAATAAGTGTGTATGCATTTGTGAATGGCTGTCACATGGTACGTGTATGCATTTGTGATTGGCTGATGGCTGTCACATGGTACAGGGGGAGTGGAAAGAGACATAACTTTTAAAATTGTCAGAAAAAAAAATCTACTACTCATTTGAAGTTCAGACTAAGTGCTATTGCATTATCTTGTTATCTTGCATTTGTTGATTAAGCAAATCTACTGTGTTGACTGGTCCTTTAACAGCGGCATCTATGTCATATACAAAAACTAATCTAAACGAGCAATTCCGCATACATTTACAACTCTGCAGCAGGTATAAATGTAAAATTGAGCTCCCCTTAATGTGTTTTCTAGGCATATCCATTAGTACATTATTTGGATTTTGGTTTTCGTCACCAGATTTATTAGTGTTAAGGTGCAACATACAAATATCTGTACAAATCTGCATATTTGTGTGTTGCACTTTAACACGAATAAATCGGGCAACAAAAATAGCAGAATACCGCTGCCAGCAGCCATATTCGCCATTAGTTTGTGAAACAAGCAATGAACAAATGCCTAGTAAACACATTAATGGGAAACAATTTAACAGTACACTGTCCTTTTAATTTCTAGTCTTACTGTCAGTCAAGTTATTAGTGTTCTGAGTGTTATTTGCAACCAAGGTGTTTTACTAGTAGCAACGGTCTGTCAAATCCTTAATTATAGATCATTACAGTGAAAAAATAAATACGTTATCTCATTTGTTAGAGCATATAATGTTATCACTATTGACCCTGCAAATGGGTTAAACACATATTTAAAGTACGACTGGAGCCACAAGGAACTGCTGGTTCCAAGCAGAAACTGCTTCTGATCCAGTTGCTGCCCTCGTCATATATATGTGACATTGTCACAAACATTGGAAATTTTAGCTTAATATTGGCTTATATTTTAGCCAGGTAGTCAGTAAAATCAGACGGGTGGTATGGCCATTACATAGAACCTAGGGAGAACACAGTTATGCTTGCTTACATCTAGAATATGGAATGTGATTTTATTCAGCACAAGCATTTGCCTTTTGATTTTTTTTTCTAGGCACTCCTGGTGTTGGCAAGACTACCCTTGGCAAAGAGCTTTCAGCGAGGAGTGGGCTGACTTACATAAATGTAGGAGACTTGGCAAAAGAAGGTAAGCATCAAGGATTGTTGTTGCACGGTTATGAATGTCAGCAAATATTAAAATTTTTTAAATATCAAGCAAAAAAGAAGTCGGCTTTCCAGCAAATTAATAAAACAGAACAAAACTATTTAATTTATGGGGGGGGGAAATATTCTATCAATGTAACCACCTGCTAAAGTCACATAGAATACTTTAGAATTGCAAGACTTCTCCAGAATTTGTATTGTTTGAAAAGATAGATAATCCCTTTATTATCCATTCCCAACACTGTTATATTAACATACTTTTTACCTCCGTGATTACGTTGTATCTAAGCCTCTGCAGACTGCCCTCTTATTTCAGTTATTTTGACAGACTTCCATTTTAGCCAATCAGTGCTGACTCATAAGTAATTCCACGGGAATGAACAAAATGGTATCTATATGGCACACATGAACTAGCAGTAAAAACTGTCAAAATGCACTGAAATAAGCGGCGGCCTTCAAGGGCTTAGAAATTAGTATATGAGCCTAGATTTAGCTTTCAACAAAGAATACCAATAGAACAAAGCAAATTTGATGATAAAGGTAAATTGGAAAGTTGTTTAAAAATGCATGCCCTGTCTGAATCATGCAAGTTTCATTTTTACTAGACTGTCCCTTTAAATAGATTAACAGATTTAGTGTAAATGTTTCAGAATAGATTAACACCTTACTCTGCTGAGGCCAATTAGGGACGTCGGGGTTACGTTTGGAAAGTTTGCAATGTATACTTCCTAGTAAATGGAAATCCCAAAAAGTTCAGTTATGTTGCACAAAATTAGCGCTGTGTAATTTGTTGGCGCTTAAAGGGACAGTCAATACTTCCGTGAACATTATTTCATATTGAAAATTAAAACCCGACGATCCGCCTGCACTATACCCCTTCTGCCTTGCTTCTGTACTAATCAGAGTCGCTAACTTCTCTAATACCGGGTAAATATGGCAGCCGAACTCCCCCCACCGTTACGTTGCTGCCTTCTTCTTCAAATGCGCTTGCAATTTCTGACCGAGGATTGAATTCTGATTTGCTGATCATTTGAAGAAGAAGGCAGCTACGTAACGGTGGGGGGAGTTCGGCTGCCATATTTACCCAGCATTAGAGAAGTTAGCGACTCTGATTAGTACAGAAGCAAGGCAGAAGGGGTATAGTGCAGGTGGATCGTCGGTTTTTAATTTTCAATATGAAATAATGTTCACGGAAGTGTTGACTGTCCCTTTAATAGCTCATAATAACAACCTGATGAAGTGCTGCGAAACATGTAGGCTGACCAATTATGCTGCTTTTGTTTTTGCTTATAAAACTTTGATTTAATGGCAAGCTAAAATAAAAGCTAAGTTTTTAATGTTATTTGATGGGCATCTGTTTGGATTTTTTGTCATAATAATAATAATGAAAGGGGCAAAAAATAAAAGTATAATTTAAAGAATTAGTTGGGTTTTCTTATGCATAAATAAACCTTTTATACCCCTTAACCCTTTTTTGTGTCGGTTTACGTTTGTCTAAATCGGAACAACATTTGGATGTCAACAAATTGAAATCTTGCGATCGTGCATGCGATCGCAAGATTTCAATGATGGGATCGGGTCAGGGAGCGAGCCTACAATGCTTGGCACGCCCACCATGTCCTGATACCATGCAGTAAGCGCCGTTGGCTTCAGGACAGCCAAACGGCTAGGACGTTCCATGCCGTCCTAACTGAGCTAAAGCCCAGCGCAGTTAGGACGATATGGAACGTCTTTAAAAGGTTAATGGCCCCTGTATGTAGCAATCAGAAACTCATTTTATGTGCAGGCATCAGACCATGATGTAAGTGATGATAATGTTTGCATCTTGATGTTTAGGCAATCTATATGAAGGGTATGATGAAGAGTATGATTGTCCAATTCTTGATGAAGATAGGGTAAGTTCCCATATAGTTTTAAATACATTTTATTTATGCAACCAGTAAATGCATGTATAATCCCTTAATTACCAATTCCTTAGTTTTGCATAACCAACAGTTATAATTATACACGTTTTACCTCTGTAATTACTTTGTATCTAAGCCTCAGCAGACTGCCCACTTATTTCAGTTCTTTTGACAGACTTGCAGTTTAGTCAATCAGAGCTGTCTCCATGGTAAATTCACTTGCATGAGCTCAATGTTATCTATATGAAACACGTGAACTAATGCCCTCTAGTGGTGAAAAACTATCAAAATGCTTTTAGATTAGAGGCAGCCTTCAAGGTCTAAGAAATTAGCATATGAACCTCCTAGGTTTAGCTTTCAGCTAAGAATACCAAGAGAACAAAGCAAAATTGGTGATAAAAGTACATTGGAAAGTTATTTAAAATTACATGCCCTATTTGAAACATGAAAGTTTTTTTTGTTTTTTTTTTTGGACTTGACTGTCCCTTTAACATTTTTTGTTTTCATACATAGCTGTTAAATTTACTCAAAGGAGCAGAAAGTAACGGGACCTGTAGGTTTCTAAACCTAAGGGAAACTTAGGGTTCAACATGGTGAGCCCATTACCTTTATGGAGACTAAAACTTTACTTTTATTTAGTATTGGTTCGTCCACGTGGAACTTTATCAAAGAGTATGGCATAATTACTTATTCTGAGGATCTTACATGCACATAAATTGGGTCTGTTTTTTTTCGGGCCAGAAATAGTTTGATGTTCAACCTGGAGAAGTTATATTATTTTCAGCTATACTTGGGATTTCTTGGAAGCAGAGTTTTAGACTCATAAACCCCAAGGCAGAACACTGTGCTATGTCTGCAGAAAGACTGTCCATGGCAGTTAAAAATAAATAAATAAATGAAATTGCCTGCACTTTTAATTTCTGCCTGCAGGTGTCAATGTTCCGTTCTATCTCAGTGTAAATATTTAGGGCTAGATTTATTAAAGCTGAGGCGTACAGGGGCGCGTATACGCGCCCCTGAACGCCTCAGCTCGCCTGTGGCGGGGTGAAAATACCCGCAGGTATTCGGCATTGCACAAGAGCGCAATTTTGCGCTCGCGTGCAATCCTGCCCGCGCACAGCCAATCACGCGCGGGCAGGAGCTGTCAATCTCCTCGGTCTGACTAGACCGAGGAGATTGAATTTCGCCAGATTAGGGGTGGCGAAGAGGCTAAGGAAGCGGCGGTCTGGTGACCGCTGCTTGATAAATGACGGCGAGCAAGTTCTTGAGGGAACTTGCTGCCGTAGGGGCTTAATAAATCTAGCCCTAACTATGTTCCTCTCCAATTTCCTCCCCCTTCCTGAACTCTTCCAGTGCGGTTTGCACATTGCAGAAAAGGTAAGTCAGGGCTTAACAAAATTTAGTCTAGGAGCCAACCAATATACTATTAGTTTTTTAATAAGTGTTGTTTTTTTGTGTGTGTTAGTGTGTGTTTAATATTTGTGTGTATAATCTATCTATATACAGTGGATATTAAAAGTCTACACACCCCTGTTAACATGTCAGGTCTCTGTGATGTAAAAAAATGAGACAAAGATAAATAATTTCAGAACTTTTTCCACCTTTTAAATTGACCTATAAACTGTACAACTTGATTGAAAAACAAACTAAAGCTTCTAGGTGGAGGGAAGTAAAAATAAAAAAATTAAATATGGTTGCATAAGTGTGCACACCCTCTTATAACTGGGATGTAGCTGTGTTTAGAATTGAGCAATCACATTCAAAATCCTGTTAAATAGGAGTCAGTACACACCTGCCATCATTTAAAATGCCTCTGATTAACCCCAAATAAAGTTCAGCTGATCTAGTAGGTCTTTCCTGACATTTTCTTAGTCGCAACCTATAGCAAAAGCCATGGTTCGCAGAGAGCTTCTAAATTATCAGAGGGATCTCATTGTTAAGAGGTATCAGTCAGGTGAACGGTACAAAAGAATTTCCAAGGCATTAGATATACCATGGAACACAGTGAAGACAGTCATCATCAAGTGGAGAAAATATGGCGCAACAGTGACATTACCAAGAACTGGACGTCCCTCCAAAATTGCTGAAAAGACGAGAAGAAAACTGGTCTGGTAGGCTGCCAAGAGGCCTACAGCAACATTAAAGGAGCTACATGAATATCTGGCAAGTACTGGCTGTGTGGTGCATGTGACAACAATCGCCTGTATTCTTCACATGTCTGGGCTATGGGGTAGAGTGGTAAGACGGAAGCCTTTTCTTACAAAAAAAAAACCCATCCAAGCCCAGCTAAATTTTGCAAAAACACATCTGAAGTCTCCCAAAAGCATGTCGCAAAAGGTGTTCTGGTTTGATGAAACCAAGATTAAACTTTTTGGCCATAATTCCAAAAGATATGTTCGGCGCAAAAACACTGCATAAAAGAACATGCTTTGGGGCTGTTTTTCTTCAGCTGGAACTGGGGCCTTAGTCAATGTAGAGGGAATTATGAACAGTTCCAAATACCAGACAATATTGGCACAAAACCTTCAGGCTTCTGCTAGAAAGCTGAACATGAAGAGGAACTTCATCTTTATGCATGACAATGCCCCAAAGCATACATCCAAATCAAGAAAGGAATGGCTTCACCAGAAGAAGATTAAAGTTTTGGAATGGCCCAGTCAGAGCCCAGACCTGAATCCAATCGAAAATCTGTGGGGTGTGCACAAGACATGCTCTCACAATCTGACAGATTTGGAGTGTTTTTGCAAAGAAGAGTGGGCAAATCTTGCCAAGTCAAGATGTGCCATGCTGAAAAACTCATACCCAAATAGACTGAGTGCTGTAATAAAATCAAAGGGTGCTTCAAAGTATTAGTATTTGCAACCATATTATTTTAGTTTTTTTATTTCTACTTCCCTCTACCTAAAAGATTTTAGTTTGTTTTGCAATTGAGTTGTACATTTTATAGGTCACATTAAAGGTGGAAAAAGTTCTGAAATGATTTATCTTTGTCTCATTTTTTGACATCACAGAAACCTGACATTTTAACAGGGGTGTGTAGACTTTTTATATCCACTGTATGTGTGTGTATGTGTGTGTGTGTGTGTGTGTGTGTGTGTATATATATATATATATATATATATATATATATATATATATATATATATATATATATATATATAATGTGCCATCCTTTAGTAAACATCAGCAGTATAAGTATGGGGCAGCAGCCCCTCCAAAATAAGCATGTAGAGCAGGTTACCAGGCACACTTACACTGTGGGAACGTACAGCAGTCATCAGCGAGGCTTTACATGAACCTGTCCTAATGCACACTGAGTAAGGGCAAAAAACGCAGCAACACTGCAGAAAATTTTTCACTAAAAAAAAAAAATCTCATTGCAGAAAATAAAAATAAGTTCTGCCTCTGGGCTCATAAACCGGGCTGTCCTACCAGAGGAAAAAATGACTGGTCTCCATGCTTCACATTGTGTCCTCATAAAACAGATGGTTCAGTTAGTCAGATGGGCATGTTCCAAAAAAATTCTTTTCTTGGTGTTGGCTAGAATGGCAGTGAGCTTGTCTGCTTGTATTACCATTCGGAAAGGGAACAATAAAGGTTTTGACCTTGTGGGAAACAAAGGCCAATTTGCACTGGGTCCGACCTCCGGTGGGTTCATTTACCTGCAGACTCCAGTACCTAGGATGTTGAGCAACTCTGCATAATTTTTTTTTTTTCAAGGCCATTGGACACTAATTGAATCTAAGATACTGATTACATGTATTGGAACTCTGGCTTTGCAGTGTTTACATATTATTCTGAAGAATAAAGCTGTGAAAGATTTTATTCATGGGTCTCATAGCTCAAGTATCTGACATCCGATATTCAAATCTTTCAGCTAATTCCAGAAAACAAATTCTGCAGTTGGCAAAGATACTTCTAGACATGGCCACCGATTAGCTTCATGAACAAACCATTTCCGGGCAGATTTTTTTTTTTTTCACCAAGAGGTACTTCCAGGAGATATGGGACAAAAAATAATTTGCCTCATGAAGTCCGCAACGGAGAATGCACTTTTCAGGCTGAGTAGAAAATATCAGTCCAGGTGTGAACCCAGTGCCTGAGAAATAATTTTAGCAGGTATTATTAAACACTGGATATATTCCAGCACGTGACCTAGATATTCCAGTCCAAGTCAGAACCAGAACAGGCAAAAGGACAGAGGTAGGAATCAAAAACATCTAAGGCTAAATAAACATTCATGCAGCACAGAACCAAGAACAAATCAGCAAGCCAGAGGTTATACACAATCCAGATCAGTAGCCAAATAATAATCCAATAGGTAAGTCAAAAGTATAGCCTATCAAAAAACAGGTGCCAAACAGTCAACCAGATTCCACCCCTAAAGCATATTTAGGGGTGAAAACTCGGTTGAGGGGTTTCTTTCATCAGCTGATCCTGAGTGTTGTTGAGTGACAAACTCATCCCAACTATTCAAATATGAGTAACAAAATAGTTCCATCAAGAAATACCCTTAGCATTTAGATTTTTGCAAATTCTATGAATACTCTTTAAAGGGCAATTATGGTGTTAAAATGACATGCTGTAATCTATTAGAACATGTCGTTTTAACACTAGCAACAATGTAATGCTGTGTGATTAACCCCCTGCAAACTGGTTAATCACACGCTTAAAGTCCAGTTCAGCACCCACAAAGCAGAGCTGGTCCCAAGCTGGACTTTATGTGAATAACACTTTTGCTAGTGTTAAAATTACATGTTTAAAGCGTGTTATTTTAACACTGTAATGGCCCTTTAATGCCTGAATGCTCACTGGCTGATAAACAGATCTCTGTCCCAGTTCTTTACTAGTGAACAATCATGTATCTCAAAAGCATAAAAACAAAAAAGATTTTACTTGTGTATGATATAATAGAATAAAGAACACATTTTGCAAAGATTCATTAAATGTCTTGATGAATTTTCACTGCATTCATATTAATATTTAAAGGACCAGTAAATGCAGTAGATTTGCATGATAAAAAGAGAATGCAATAGCACTTGGTCAGAACTTCAAAAAGTTTAATTTTTACTTAAAGGGCCATAATACCCAAATGTTTAAACACTTGAAAGTGATGCAGCATAGCTGTAAAAAGCTGATTAGAAAATATCACCTGAACATCTCTATGTAAAAAAGAAAGATATTTTACCTCAAAAGTTCCTCAGTAGCCACCTCCCATTGTAAAGGATTTCTAAGCAGCATTTTAGTGTGTTTGTCCTGGGGCATCTGAAGGGACTAGCATCGTGCACTCTCATATTATTTCACCAATCAGGTAAAGGAAGCTTACTATGAAATCTCATGAGAGTTAAGTCAAATCTCATGAGATCACAGTAAGAGTTCATGACCTCAGGACTGCTGATGCTGATTGGCTGCTGTTCATTTCTTCATTTTTTTTTAAATTTTTTTTACCTGCAGCTGGGAGCAGCTGAGTATAACTTTTTACACAGAACTTACTCTGCTGAGCTGAGGAAATTGTGAGGTAAAATATCTTCTTTTTTTACATAGAGATGCTCAGGTGATATTTTCCTGTCAGCTTTTTACAGTTATACTGCATCAGTTTCAAGTGATTTAGCATATGAGTATTATGTCCCTTTAAGTGTCTCTTTAATACAGCTGCTGATTAAAGCTATTAAGTATTTTCTTTTTTTCTTTTTTTAAGCAAAAATGTATTTATTTTTTTAATTTATTTGTGAAACTTTGCAGGCATAAACTATAGGATTCATTGGTGTCAGTGGGTGAAGGGCAGTTGCCTTTTAACATTCCTGTGCAGTGATGCTGTCAGAGTACACAGCCCCCTACCATTTCTGATAAACATTTTTGATCCAACTCTTCATCTCTGGTAATTTATGGTTTGAAGAGAAGTTGCCCTCCGCAACTGCATTCTGATCTAATCGGACTGCAGGGGTGCTCAAACGACTGTTCAATATTTAAGGAGGCAATAAGAGTGTCAACAAGACGCCACAATTAATGTGCCAGGCATAATTTTCAGAGAGCCTGGGAAATAGAAGATATTTATACTATACTTTAGTCCTCTAAGTAATATAAATACGCTTCAAGTTCTTAATTGGTCACTGGTCCAATATCTGTCTACATTATAGAAATACATACAGAAAGAAAAGCGCTTTACCAGGAATGAACAACATCTCAGTAGCATGTTCTATGGCGAGTTGTCACTTCAAAGTAGCCTCTCTTAGCCCAATTGTGCTTTTCACAACTGAGAACGTTCAGGAAATAGCAGTCTGATCCTGCCTAACAAAGTAAGTCCAGCTCTGAAAACCAGGCAATTCTCCTCTGAACAAGGAACATGGCAACCCCAGACAAAGGAATATGGCTTTAAGAAGGCTGAAACGTTTAACACACTGGGCAACTCGTCCTTGTCTAGTTCCCCTATCACCCTTAGACAGATATGCGCTTCTCAGCATTTTGAAGCCTGATTCCTCTGAGTACAGTGAATGGCAGAGGGATGTGAAGGGAGTATCACCTTTTTTGAATGCAACGATTTTCCTCACGGGAGATCTATTTCATAGGTTCTCTGTTATCGGTCGTAGAGATTCATCTCCTACCTCCCTTTTCAGATCGACGATATACTCTCATATTCCATTACCTGTACTGGTTTGGCTATCTGCTATATGTGGATGGGTGTCTTTTGGTAAGTATGTTTTCTTTTACTTAAGACACTCTTAGCTATGGTTTGGCACTTTTATGTATTGATATAAAGCAGGGCTCAACAAACCCAGGGAGCCACTGGCTCCTAGAATTTTATTCCTGGCTCCTAACTTTTTGAGTTATTCTCCATATATCTATATGCAATTACCTCTGTCTGGCTCCTAAAAAATATGTCTGGATCCCAAATATTGTTACTGGCTCCTAATTTTTAAACAGATTTGTCGAGCTCTGAAAGTTCTAAATATATGTATTGTACTTTATATTTGCCATGATTCAGGTTTCTGTATATTTCCTTTTGCATACTGTCAGTTTCATATCTGGGGAATGCATTTTTTTTTAGGAAAAAAAATGCATTCCCCTGGGGTATAGTCCTTTTTTTTTTCAATTGTCATTTTAAATTCGCAAGCAGAATTAGGCCCGCGAGGGCGCAAAATGCCAAACTGTATTGCATCAATTTTGTTGCAAGATTTTTTTGGCGCAAAGTTACGATCAATGACGCAAATTCGTCATTTCCGGCGTCTTTGTCGACGCAGAGTCCTTTCACAAGGTTGTGTCTTCAATGACGCGAGTGTGTCATTTCCGGATGTTGTTAGCACCAAAAAATTTCTGTTTGTGCGTCATACTTGGCGCCAAATATTTTCATTATTTTAGACCCCATTCCTATATGCCTCTTGCCTTTTTTCTCTATCAGAGGGCTATGCTGTTTGCATTTTTATTTCCCATTCCTGAAACTGCCATATAAGGAAATTGATCATTTTTCTTTATATGTTGTTTTTTCTCTTACATTTGCACGATGTCTCAGAAATCACTGTTGGAATCCTGCTGACAACAGTTCTACCAAAGCTAAGTACATTTGTTGTAATCTTGTGGAGATTATATCTCCAGCTGTGGTTTGTAATAAGTCGTCATGATAAACTTTTACATGCAGAGAATGTGTCCATCAGTAATAGTACATTGCCTGTTGCTTTTCTTTTAACATCTAATTTACAAGATATACCTGTGAATTTATTGCTGATTCTATTCAGAAGGCTTTGTCTGCCATCCCGCCTTCTAATAAACGTAAAAGGTCTTTTAAAACTTTTCATAAAGTTGATGAAATTTCAAATGACCAGCAACATACTGAATTATCCTCCTCTGATGAGGATCTATTTGATTCAGAAGATCCTTCCTCGGATATTGACACTGACAAATCTACTTATTTATTTAAAATGGAGTACATTCCTTCTTTGTTGAAGAAGTGTTGATTATATTGGATATTGAGGAGACTAGTCCTCTGGATATTAAAACTAGTAAACGTTTAATTTCTGTTTATAAACCTCCTGTGGTTATTCCAGAGGTTTTTCCAGTTCCTGATGCTATTTCTGATATGATTTCTAAGCAATGGAATAGGCCTGGTACCTCTTTTATTCCTTCTTTAAGGTTTTAAAAATTGTATCCTTTGCCAGCAGTTAGATTGGCGTTTTGGGAAAAGATCCCCAAAGTGGATGGGGCTATCTCTACTCTTGCTAAATGTACTACTATTCCTATGGAAGATAGTACTTCTTTTAAAGATCCTTTAGTTAGGAAACTTGAATCTTATCTTAGGCCTGCAATTTCTTTGGCTGATGTTGCAGCTGCTTCAACTTTTTGGTTGGAAACTTTAGTGCAACAAGTATTGGATCATGATTTGTCTAGCATTAACTTGTTTCAACATGCTAATAATTTCATTTGTGATGCCATTTTTTGATATCGTCAAAAACAGAATTTGTTTACCTGATAAATTACTTTCTCCAACGGTGTGTCCGGTCCACGGCGTCATCCTTACTTGTGGGATATTCTCTTCCCCAACAGGAAATGGCAAAGAGCCCAGCAAAGCTGGTCACATGATCCCTCCTAGGCTCCGCCTTCCCCAGTCATTCGACCGACGTAAAGGAGGAATATTTGCATAGGAGAAACCATATGATACCGTGGTGACTGTAGTTAAAGAAAATAAATTATCAGACCTGATTAAAAAACTAGGGCGGGCCGTGGACCGGACACACCGTTGGAGAAAGTAATTTACCAGGTAAACATAAATTCTGTTTTCTCCAACATAGGTGTGTCCGGTCCACGGCGTCATCCTTACTTGTGGGAACCAATACCAAAGCTTTAGGACACGGATGAAGGGAGGGAGCAAATCAGGTCACCTAAATGGAAGGCACCACGGCTTGCAAAACCTTTCTCCCAAAAATAGCCTCAGAAGAAGCAAAAGTATCAAACTTGTAAAATTTGGTAAGTGTGCAGTGAAGACCAAGTCGCTGCCCGACATATCTGATCAACAGAAGCCTCGTTCTTGAAGGCCCATGTGGAAGCCACAGCCCTAGTGGAATGAGCTGTGATTCTTTCAGGAGGCTGCCGTCCGGCAGTCTCATAAGCCAATCTGATGATGCTTTTAATCCAAAAAGAGAGAGAGGTAGAAGTTGCTTTTTGACCTCTCCTTTTACCAGAGTAAACAACAAACAAGGAAGATGTTTGTCTAAAATCCTTTGTAGCATCTAAATAGAATTTTAGAGCGCGAACAACATCCAAATTGTGCAACAAACGTTCCTTCTTTGAAACTGGATTCGGACACAAAGAAGGCACGACTATCTCCTGGTTAATGTTTTTGTTAGAAACAACTTTCGGAAGAAAACCAGGTTTAGTACGTAAAACCACCTTATCTGCATGGAACACCAGATAAGGAGGAGAACACTGCAGAGCAGATAATTCTGAAACTCTTCTAGCAGAAGAAATTGCAACCAAAAACAAAACTTTCCAAGATAATAACTTAATATCAACGGAATGTAAGGGTTCAAACGGAACCCCCTGAAGAACTGAAAGAACTAAGTTGAGACTCCAAGGAGGAGTCAAAGGTTTGTAAACAGGCTTGATTCTAACCAGAGCCTGAACAAAGGCCTGAACATCTGGCACAGCTGCCAACTTTTTGTGAAGTAACACAGACAAGGCAGAAATCTGTCCCTTCAAGGAACTTGCAGATAATCCTTTCTCCAATCCATCTTGAAGAAAGGATAGAATCTTAGGAATTTTTACCTTGTCCCAAGGGAATCCTTTAGATTCACACCAACAGATATATTTTTTCCATATTTTGTGGTAAATTTTTCTAGTTACAGGCTTTCTGGCCTGAACAAGAGTATCAATAACAGAATCTGAGAACCCTCGCTTTGATAAGATCAAGCGTTCAATCTCCAAGCAGTCAGCTGGAGTGAGACCAGATTCGGATGTTCGAACGGACCTTGAACAAGAAGGTCTCGTCTCAAAGGTAGCTTCCATGGTGGAGCCGATGACATATTCACCAGATCTGCATACCAAGTCCTGCGTGGCCACGCAGGAGCTATCAAGATCACCGATGCCCTCTCCTGATTGATCCTGGCTACCAGCCTGGGGATGAGAGGAAACGGCGGGAATACATAAGCTAGTTTGAAGGTCCAAGGTGCTACTAGTGCATCTACTAGAGTCGCCTTGGGATCCCTGGATCTGGACCCGTAGCAAGGAACCTTGAAGTTCTGACGAGAGGCCATCAGATCCATGTCTGGAATGCCCCACAGTTGAGTAATTTGGGCAAAGATTTCCGGATGGAGTTCCCACTCCCCCGGATGTAATGTCTGACGACTCAGAAAATCCGCTTCCCAATTTTCCACTCCTGGGATGTGGCAGAATATTTATCGGTAGAAGAGATTCTTCCCGAGACCAAAGACCCTGAGCTTTCAGGGGTCCCCAGACCGCGCCCCAGCCCATCAGACTGGCGTCGGTCGTGACAATGACCCACTCTGGCCTGCGGAAGTTCATCCCTTGTGACAGGTTGTCCAGGGACAGCCACCAACGGAGTGAATCTCTGGTCCTCTGATTTACTTGTATCGTCGGAGACAAGTCTGTATAGTCCCCATTCCACTGACTGAGCATGCACAGTTGTAATGGTCTTAGATGAATGCGCGCAAAAGGAACTATGTCCATTGCCGCTACCATCAAACCTATTACTTCCATGCACTGCGCTATGGAAGGAAGAGGAACGGAATGAAGTATTTGACAAGAGTTTAGAAGTTTTGTTTTTCTGGCCTCTGTCAGAAAAATCCTCATTTCTAAGGAGTCTATTATTGTTCCCAAGAAGGGAACCCTTGTTGACGGAGATAGAGAACTCTTTTCTACGTTCACTTTCCATCCGTGAGATCTGAGAAAGGCCAGGACTATGTCCGTGTGAGCCTTTGCTTGAGGAAGGGACGACGCTTGAATCAGAATGTCGTCCAAGTAAGGTACTACTGCAATGCCCCTTGGTCTTAGCACCGCTAGAAGGGACCCTAGTACCTTTGTGAAAATCCTTGGAGCAGTGGCTAATCCGAAAGGAAGTGCCACAAACTGGTAATGCTTGTCCAGGAATGTGAACCTTAGGAACCGATGATGTTCCTTGTGGATAGGAATATGTAGATACGCATCCTTTAAATCCACCGTGGTCATGAATTGACCTTCCTGGATGGAAGGAAGAATTGTTCGAATGGTTTCCATTTTGAACGATGGAACCTTGAGAAACTTGTTTAGGATCTTGAGATCTAAGATTGGTCTGAACGTTCCCTCTTTTTTGGGAACTACGAACAGATTGGAGTAGAACCCCATCCCTTGTTCCCCTAATGGAACAGGATGAATCACTCCCATTTTTAACAGGTCTTCTACACAATGTAAGAATGCCTGTTTTTTTATGTGGTCTGAAGACAATTGAGACCTGTGGAACCTCCCCCTTGGGGGAAGCCCTTTGAATTCCAGAAGATAACCTTGGGAGACTATTTCTAGTGCCCAAGGATCCAGAACATCTCTTGCCCAAGCCTGAGCGAAGAGAGAGAGTCTGCCCCCCACCAGATCCGGTCCCGGATCGGGGGCCAACAGTTCATGCTGTCTTGGTAGCAGTGGCAGGTTTCTTGGCCTGCTTTCCCTTGTTCCAGCCTTGCATTGGTCTCCAGGCTGGCTTGGCTTGAGAAGTATTACCCTCTTGCTTAGAGGACGTAGCACTTGGGGCTGGTCCGTTTCTACGAAAGGGACGAAAATTAGGTTTATTTTTGGCCTTGAAAGACCTATCCTGAGGAAGGGCGTGGCCCTTATCCCCAGTGATATCAGAGATAATCTCTTTCAAGTCAGGGCCAAACAGCGTTTTCCCCTTGAAAGGAATGTTAAGCAATTTGTTCTTGGAAGACGCATCCGCTGACCAAGATTTCAACCAAAGCGCTCTGCGCGCCACAATAGCAAACCCAGAATTTTTCGCCGCTAACCTAGCCAATTGCAAAGTGGCGTCTAGGGTGAAAGAATTAGCCAATTTGAGAGCACGGATTCTGTCCATAATCTCCTCATAAGGAGGAGAATCACTAGTGATCGCCTTTTCTAGCTCATCGAACCAGAAACACGCGGCTGTAGTGACAGGGACAATGCATGAAATTGGTTGTAGAAGGTAACCTTGCTGAACAAACATCTTTTTAAGCAAACCTTCTAATTTTTTATCCATAGGATCTTTGAAAGCACAACTATCTTCTATGGGTATAGTGGTGCGTTTGTTTAAAGTAGAAACCGCCCCCTCGACCTTGGGGACTGTCTGCCATAAGTCCTTTCTGGGGTCGACCATAGGAAACAATTTTTTAAATATGGGGGGAGGGACGAAAGGTATACCGGGCCTATCCCATTCTTTATTTACAATGTCCGCCACCCGCTTGGGTATAGGAAAAGCTTCTGGGGGCCCCGGGACCTCTAGGAACTTGTCCATTTTACATAGTTTCTCTGGGATGATCAAATTCTCACAATCATCCAGAGTGGATAACACCTCCTTAAGCAGAGCGCGGAGATGTTCCAACTTAAATTTAAATGTAATCACATCAGGTTCAGCTTGTTGAGAAATTTTCCCTGAATCTGAAATTTCTCCCTCAGACAAAACCTCCCTGGCCCCCTCAGACTGGTGTAGGGGCCCTTCAGAAACAATATCATCAGCGTCCTCATGCTCTTCAGTATTATCTAAAACAGAGCAGTCGCGCTTACGCTGATAAGTGGGCATTTTGGCTAAAATGTTTTTGATAGAATTATCCATTACAGCCGTTAATTGTTGCATAGTAAGGAGTATTGGCGCGCTAGATGTACTAGGGGCCTCCTGAGTGGGCAAGACTGGTGTAGACGAAGGAGGGGATGATGCAGTACCATGCTTACTCCCCTCACTTGAGGAATCATCTTGGGCATCATTTTCTCTAAATTTTGTGTCACATAAATCACATCTATTTAAATGAGAAGGAACCTTGGCTTCCCCACATTCAGAACACAGTCTATCTGGTAGTTCAGACATGTTAAACAGGCATAAACTTGATAACAAAGTACAAAAAACGTTTTAAAATAAAACCGTTACTGTCACTTTAAATTTTAAACTGAACACACTTTATTACTGCAATTGCGAAAAAGTATGAAGGAATTGTTCAAAATTCACCAAAATTTCACCACAGTGTCTTAAAGCCTTAAAAGTATTGCACACCAAATTTGGAAGCTTTAACCCTTAAAATAACGGAACCGGAGCCGTTTTTATCTTTAACCCCTTTACAGTCCCTGGTGTCTGCTTTGCTGAGACCCAACCAAGCCCAAAGGGGAATACGATACCAAATGACGCCTTCAGAAAGTCTTTTCTATGTATCAGAGCTCCTCACACATGCGACTGCATGTCATGCTTCTCAAAAACAAGTGCGCAATACCGGCGCGAAAATGAGACTCTGCCTATGATAAGGGAAAGCCCCTAGAGAATAAGGTGTCCCAAACAGTGCCTGCCGATATTATTTTACAAAATACCCAGATTAAAATGATTCCTCAAGGCTAAATATGTTTATTATATGAATCGATTTAGCCCAGAAAATGTCTACAGTCTTAAAAAGCCCTTGTGAAGCCCTTATTTATTGTCTGTAATAAAAATGGCTTACCGGATCCCATAGGGAAAATGACAGCTTCCAGCATTACATCGTCTTGTTAGAATGTGTCATACCTCAAGCAGTAAAATTCTGCTCACTGTTCCCTCAACTGAAGTTAATTCCTCTCAACAGTCCTGTGTGGAACAGCCATCGATTTTAGTAACGGTTGCTAAAATCATTTTCCTCTTACAAACAGAAATCTTCATCTCTTTTCTGTTTCAGAGTAAATAGTACATACCAGCACTATTTTAAAATAACAAACTCTTGATTGAATAATAAAAACTACAGTTAAACACTAAAAAAAAAACTCTAAGCCATCTCCGTGGAGATGTTGCCTGTACAACGGCAAAGAGAATGACTGGGGTAGGCGGAGCCTAGGAGGGATCATGTGACCAGCTTTGCTGGGCTCTTTGCCATTTCCTGTTGGGGAAGAGAATATCCCACAAGTAAGGATGACGCCGTGGACCGGACACACCTATGTTGGAGAAATTGATGTTAAATCTATGTCTTTAACTATTTTAGCTAGAAGAGCTTTGTGGCTTAAATCTTGGAATGCTGACATAACTTCTTCAGATTGCTATCTCTTTCTTTCCAAGGTTATAAGTTATTTGGTTCTCAGTTGGATTCAATAATTTCAACTGTCACTGGGGGGGAGGGAGTTTTTTTTTTTTTACCTCAGGATAAAGATCTAAGGGTAAATCTAAAGCTTCTAACTGTTTTCGTTCTTAAATAAGTAACAGAAACCTAATTCTTCCCCCAAGGAATCTGTTTACAATTGGAAGCCTTCAAATTGGAATAAATCCAAGCCATTTAAGAGATCAAAGTCAGCCACCAAGTCTGCATGAAGCTGCAGCCCTTATTCCAGCCAAGCTGGTAGGGGCAGATTAAGATTTTTCAAAGATGTTTGGATCAATTCGGTCCAAAATCATTTGATTCAGAGTATTCTCTCTGAGGTACAGAATAGGATTCAGAGTAAGACCGCCTGTGAGAAGATTTTTTTTCTTTCACGCATTCCAGCAAACCCAGTAAAGGCTCAGGCTTTCCTGAAGTGTGTTTCAGACCTGGAGTTATCAGGGGTAATCATGCCAGTTTAATTTCAGGAACAGGGTCTGGGGTTTTATTCAAATCTATTAATTGTCCCAAAGAAAGAAAATTCATTCAGACCAGTTTTGGATCTAAAAAATTTGAATCGATATGTAAGAGTACCAACTTTCAAAATGGTGACTATAAGGTCTATTCTGCCTTTTGTTCAGCAAGGGCATTATATTCCCACAATAGACTTACAGGGTGCATATCTTCATATTCCGATTCATCCAGATCGCTATTAGTTCCTGAGATTCTCTTTTCTAGACAAGCATTACCAATTTGTTGCTCTTCCTTTTTGGCCTAGCGACAGCTCTAAGAATCTTTTCAAAGGTTCTCGGTGTCCTACTGTCACCAGAGAGTGGGGTGTTACAGAGTTTCCTTATTTGGACGATATCTTGGATATCTTGCTCAGTCTTTACGTTCTGCAGAATCTCACACGAATCAACTGCTGTTGTTTCTTCGAAGACCTGGTTGGAGGATCAATTTACATAAAAGTTCTTTGATTCCTCAGGCAAAGGTAACCTTTTTAGGTTTCCAGATAGATTCAGTGTCCATGACTTTGTCTCTAACAGACAAGAGACGTTTGAAATTGGTTGCAGCCTGTCGGAACCTTCAGTCTCAGTCATTCCCTTCAGTAGCTATGTGCATGGAAGTTTTAGGTCTCATGACTGCAGCATCAGACGCGATCCCATTTGCTCGTTTTCATATGAGACCTCTCCAGCTTTGTATGCTGAACCAATGGTGCAGGGATTATACAAGGATATCACAATTAATATCCTTAAATCCCAATGTTTGACTTTCTCTGACTTGTTGGTTAGATCACCATCGTATAATTCTAGGGACCTCTTTCGTTTATCCAACCTGGACTGTGATAACAACAGATGCGAGTCTTTCAGGTTGGGGAGCTGTTTGGGGATCTCTGACAGCATTAGGGGTTTGGAAATCTCAAGAGGCGAGATTACCAATAAATATTTTGGAACTCCGTGCGATTCTTAGGGCTCTTCAGTTTTGGCCTCTGTTGGAGAGAACCGTTCATTTGTTTTCAGACAGACAATATCACAACTGTGACATATGTCAATCATCAGGGTGGGACTCGCAGTCCTCAAGCTATGAAAGAAGTATCTTGGATACTTGTTTGGGTGGAATCCAGCTCCTGTCTAATTTCTGCGGTTCATATCCCAGGTATAGACAATTGGGAAGCGGATTACCTCAGTCGTCATACTTTACATCCAGGAGAATGGTCTCTCCACCCAGATGTTTTTTCAAGTTGTTCAGATGTGGGGGCTTTCAGAAATAGATCTGATGGCATCTCATCTAAACAAGAAACTTCCCAAGTACCTGTCCAGGGATCCTCAGGTGGAAGCAATGGATGCGTTGACACTTCCTTGGTGTTATCAACCGGCTTATATTTTCCTGCCTCTAGTTCTTCTTCCAAGAGTGATCTCCAAAATCATCATGGAGCAATCGTTTGTGCTGCTGGTGGCTCCAGCATGGCCTCACAGGGTTTGGTATGCGGATCTTGTTCGGATGCCCAGTTGCCAACCTTCGTCACTTCCATTAAGGCCAGATTTTCTATCTCAAGGTCCGTTTTTCCATCAGGATCTCAAATCATTAAATTTAAAGGTATGGAAATTGAACGCTTATTGCTTAGTCATAGAGGTTTTTCTGACTCAGTGATTAATACTATGTTGCAGGCTCGTAAATCTGTTTCTAGAAAGATTTATTATCAAGTTTGGAAGACTTGCATTTCATGGTGTTTTTCTCATAAATTCTCTTGGCATTCTTTTAGAATTCCTAGAATTTTACAGTTTCTTCAGGATGGTTTGGATAAAGGTTTGTCTGCAAGTTCCTTGAAAGGACAAATCTCTGCTCTTTCTGTTTTATTTCACAGAAGGATTGCTACACTTCCTGATATTCATTGTTTTGTGCAGGCTTTGGTTCGTATCAAGCCTGTCATAATCTTTCCTCCTGGGAGTCTTAATTTGGTTTTGAAGGCTTTACAGGCTCCTCCGTTTGAGCCTATGTATTCTTTGGACTTTAAAATACTTTCTTGGAAAGTTGTTTTTTTTTTTTTTTTTTTTGTTTCTTTTGGCCATCTCTTCTGTTAGAAGAGTTTCTGAATTTTCCGCTCTCTTGTGATTCTCCTTTTCTGATTTTTCATCAGGATAAGGCAGTTTTGCGGACTTCATTTAAATTCTTACCTAAGGTTGTGAATTCTCACAACATTAATGATAAATGATTGTTGTTCCTTCCTTGTGTCCTAATCCTAAGAATTGTTTGGAGAGATCTTTACATTCTTTGGATGTGGTGAGAGCTCTGAAATATTATGTTGAAGCTACTAAAGATTTCAGGAAGACTTCTAGTCTGTCTATTTTTTGTTATCTTTTCTGGTTGGAAAGGTCAGAAGGTTTCTGCCGTTTCTTTGGTTTCGTGGTTAAAGCTTTTGATTCATCAAGCCTATTTGGAGTCGGGTCAAGCCCCGCCTCAGAGAATTACAGCTCATTCTACTAGATCAGTCTCCACTTCCAGGGCGTTTAAGAATCAAGCTTCAGTTGATCAGATTTGCAAAGCTGCTACTTGGTCTTCTTTGCATACATTTACTAAATTCTACCATTTTGATGTATTTGCTTCTTCGGAAGCAGTTTTGGGTAGAAAAGTTCTTTAGTTAGCTGTTTCTGTTTGATTCTTCTGCTCTTGATTTAAGTTTTTCCTTTCATTTATGAGAATAAACTTATATTTTGGGTTGTGGATTAATTTTTTCAGCGGAAAATGGCTGTTTTTATTTTTATCCCTCCCTCTCTAGTGACTCTTGAGTGGAGTTCCACATCTTGGGTATTGCTATCCCATACGTCACTAGCTCATGGACTCTTGCCAATTACATGAAAGAAAACATAATTTATGTAAGAACTTACCTGATTAATTCATTTTTCATATTGGCAAGAGTCCATGAGGCCCACCCTTTTTTTTTATTATTTTTTTATGGTGGTTATGATTTTTTTGTATAAAGCACAATTATTTCCAAATTCCTTTGATGCTTTTTCCTCCTTTCTTTATCACCCCACTACTTGGCTATTCGTTGAACTGAATTGTGGGTGTGGTGAGGAGTGTATTTATAGGCATTTTGAGGTTTGGGAAACTTTGCCCCTCCTGGTAGGATTGTATATCCCATACGTCACTAGCTCATGGACTCTTGCCAATATGAAAGAAATGAATTTATCGGGTAAGTTCTTACATAAATTATGTTTTTCCGGGGCTGGACTTACCTTGTTAGGCAAGATCAGACTGATATACTTCAGGAAAGCTCTATTCTGTGAAAAGCCAAATTGGGCAAGAAGAGGGCTTCTCTTTCTGTATGTACTTTTATAGAAATGAATAATATCAAATATTTTAGCCACTGTTATATTCCCAGATGTAGTGCCTAATGTACAACCAGACATCCAAATTATAAATGTTGAATGTGTGATGACTGCAAGCAGCATTCAGAGTACAATATAAATTGTACTCTGTGCTCCTTATGTTTCCTAAATAAATACTGCATTGCATATGTATCAGTTGTAGAAGAAATGTTTCTAATGATACATCCTGCTGTTTAATTTATATCAATTATTTGCAATACATTCAAATGAGGAAAATGATTTTAGAAAAACTATTACTGTTTCAGCATACATCCATGTGTCCTGGGCACCTGCCTTCAGGCATTTTTCCTTTTCTGAGAGAGCAGTGTCCTGTGCACTGTAAAAACTGTCAATGAAACAGTGATTTTGTAAAATAATTTTATAGTTGTGACCAAATAACATTATTTTCTGTACCTAATAGATCGTTGTTGGTAAGTTACACAATTTCTAAGTTATCCATTTATTTATTTTTTTATTCATGTTTTGTTTATTTTCTTGTAGGTAATTGATGAGCTGGAGGACAAAATGAGTGAAGGTGGCATCATTGTAGACTATCATGGTTGTGACTTTTTTCCTGAGCGATGGTTCCATATTGTGTTTGTTCTGAGAACTGATAATTCCTTGCTGTATGAAAGACTAGAGAGCAGGTGAGTCCCCAGTCATCTGATTATCATGGTGACAACATTGCAGCTTCTTTTTCCTTGTTATTAATTCACTTATTAATTTATTTATAAAACTGCCTTCCATGTCACCACTACACTGGGTCGTTCATCTACTTGAGCAGTTGGGTCATATTCCTATAGCAACAATTCTCAATAAAAATATTATTTTGCACAGTTTCATATGTTTTAATTTTTTTTTGACTGCGTTCTGTATAGAAACAAAAAAAGAAGAGGCGCTCTGGTGCAGATGATCCTTGGCTACAAATGATTCTAAACTAACAGTTCAGAGTAATACTCACAAAGATGTTTGCACATGCAGTGCAATAACAGGTGAGCCGAAGCTTCAGAGCCGCTCGGCTGACTCGCTAGAGGGTGAAATCAGCTGTTCACTGGGTAATCACTTCACCAACGATGTGGGGAAAAAAGATACCTATGACATAAAATATAGATACCGCCCTTGGTGCAGATTATCCCAGGCACAGAATGCACATACAACAGATGTCGAGAAGTTATACTCACAAACGGAGTTGCACAAGCAGTGCAATATCAGGCGTGCCGAATCTTAAAGAGCCGTTCGGCTGACTCCCTGAGGCCTGTACAGCTGCTCCTGGATCGTTGGAGGAGTGGTGGAAAATAAAGGTGGATATGCCGATAGAGGTTGATCCAAGCAAGGGATCAATAAGGCAAATAGAACAATTCACCAGCAAGGTAGACAAAATAAAAGTATTTATTAAAAATATAAAAATTACTTAGCAACGCGTTTCTCGGCTAACATGCCGTTTCATCAGGCTACATAATTCTAAGAGCTACCTTGCTGACTTAAAAGGACTGACAGGACCAATCAAAACCCTGAAAATTCACACACCTCCCTTGCTCAGGTGTACTATCTGATTACAGGGTGTCGCCCTGAGATACATAGCACTTTTGTTAAAAATGAATACAATTTATACAAACTTCAAAAAAATCTTTCTATATATACAAGGGCAATTTAACATGAATCGATAGCAAGTTTTAATCTCAATAATTGTAACAATAATATTTAGATATTTCAGTCTTACAAACAATATAACAATATAAAAGAAATATGATATAATAATCAGATATTTATAAATATAATAGATGAATTCTCAGTAATAAATTTATAATAAACATATAAATCATATAATAACAAATTATAAATAAATACAAGAATAAATACTAAAAAAATATATAATTACTAAAAATATATATAAAGCCATATAATCAATCATATTACTACATCTAATGGTCGGATTAGAACTCACGACCTAGTGGCTGGGAAACCATCAACCCAGCCACTAGGCTATAAGCGGGCTTCTGATGCAAGTGTTCATAGTGTACTGAATGTATCTTGACAATGCTGTGACTGGTGCAAGTGGTGCATTATGCAAAATAAACGTGTGTGTGAAAAAAGGTGTATAAATGTGATGTACTTGTGCCTAACAGATAGTGGTATTTACCTTTATAGTGATGTACATATAAGGAAAGCAATGATGTACCATTATGTGATGGATTGCTATGTGTGGCCATAGCAGATATGTGTGACATGTTGGTTAACATACTAGTGTGATGGCTAAAAATAAAATAAGAATTGACTAAAAGCCAATATTGGAAGGGGATACTAGTAATTATTATAGTGCTAATATGTTAATAATTTGCTAAAAAGATATTATGAATGATTATTAAGAATACTTGATGTATTCATATGACATATTTACTATGTTAATGTATTCTTAATGTGACAGTATTAAGCCACTATATATAATGTGATATATATTAGTATTAAACATTGACTAGATTGGATCTCCCGACCTCATAGTATAAATATCTAACAAGCTAACCGCTAGGCCATGACTGCCTGTGTGCAAAGAGTGGTCAAATAGTTAAAATACTAATGTGGTGCCTAAATATAAATATTGACTGATAGCCAATATCAAAGTGCTAATGTATTAAAAGATTTTTAACTAAAAAGATATTGTGGGTGAATATTAAGAATGCTCCGTTTACTCGTGTGACATGTTTGATATGCTAAATATATTCCTGATATAGCAAAATTGTGCATCTATATTGTTAATTTAAAAGATAAAAAATTAAAAAAAAATATAAATAAAATTTAGTATAAATTAATACTAATAAACAATAATGGCCAGATTTGAACTCCTGACCTAATAATATAAAGACTATCAACCTAACCACTAGGCCACAACTGCATGTGTACCAAGATTGGTCGAATTTTCTTATAATCAGCTGTATATGGTCTATTAAGATTATTCATATGCTAATTCAATACTATACTATTACATACGATAGGGGTAATTTTGATAGGCAGAGAGAGATTATATAACAGCTTTATACTTTTAGTTAATAAATATAATCTAGAGGGCTGCCAAATCTACATTAATCTAAAAGGCTGCCAGATCTACATTAAGGTTAAGTCCTAATGGGTGTAAAGTTTTTAGTTTATGAATCCAAAAAGTCTCTCTCTGCCTAAGCCTCAAAAATCTATTATATGTATGGGATACATATAATACCCATACATATAATAGATTTTTGAGGCTTAGGCAGAGAGAGACTTTTTGGATTCATAAACTAAAAACTTTACACCCATTAGGACTTAACCTTAATGTAGATCTGGCAGCCTTTTAGATTAATGTAGATTTGGCAGCCCTCTAGATTATATTTATTAACTAAAAGTATAAAGCTGTTATATAATCTCTCTCTGCCTATCAAAATTACCCCTATCTTATGTAATAGTATAGTATTGAATTAGCATATGAATAATCTTAATAGACCATATACAGCTGATTATAAGAAAATTCGACCAATCTTGGTACACATGCAGTTGTGGCCTAGTGGTTAGGTTGATAGTCTTTATATTATTAGGTCAGGAGTTCAAATCTGGCCATTATTGTTTATTAGTATTAATTTATACTAAATTTTATTTATATTTTTTTTTAATTTTTTATCTTTTAAATTAACAATATAGATGCACAATTTTGCTATATCAGGAATATATTTAGCATATCAAACATGTCACACGAGTAAACGGAGCATTCTTAATATTCACCCACAATATCTTTTTAGTTAAAAATCTTTTAATACATTAGCACTTTGATATTGGCTATCAGTCAATATTTATATTTAGGCACCACATTAGTATTTTAACTATTTGACCACTCTTTGCACACAGGCAGTCATGGCCTAGCGGTTAGCTTGTTAGATATTTATACTATGAGGTCGGGAGATCCAATCTAGTCAATGTTTAATACTAATATATATCACATTATATATAGTGGCTTAATACTGTCACATTAAGAATACATTAACATAGTAAATATGTCATATGAATACATCAAGTATTCTTAATAATCATTCATAATATCTTTTTAGCAAATTATTAACATATTAGCACTATAATAATTACTAGTATCCCCTTCCAATATTGGCTTTTAGTCAATTCTTATTTTATTTTTAGCCATCACACTAGTATGTTAACCAACATGTCACACATATCTGCTATGGCCACACATAGCAATCCATCACATAATGGTACATCATTGCTTTCCTTATATGTACATCACTATAAAGGTAAATACCACTATCTGTTAGGCACAAGTACATCACATTTATACACCTTTTTTCACACACACGTTTATTTTGTATAATGCACCACTTGCACCAGTCACAGCATTGTCAAGATACATTCAGTACACTATGAACACTTGCATCAGAAGCCCGCTTATAGCCTAGTGGCTGGGTTGATGGTTTCCCAGCCACTAGGTCGTGAGTTCTAATCCGACCATTAGATGTAGTAATATGATTGATTATATGGCTTTATATATATTTTTAGTAATTATATATTTTTTTAGTATTTATTCTTGTATTTATTTATAATTTGTTATTATATGATTTATATGTTTATTATAAATTTATTACTGAGAATTCATCTATTATATTTATAAATATCTGATTATTATATCATATTTCTTTTATATTGTTATATTGTTTGTAAGACTGAAATATCTAAATATTATTGTTACAATTATTGAGATTAAAACTTGCTATCGATTCATGTTAAATTGCCCTTGTATATATAGAAAGATTTTTTTGAAGTTTGTATAAATTGTATTCATTTTTAACAAAAGTGCTATGTATCTCAGGGCGACACCCTGTAATCAGATAGTACACCTGAGCAAGGGAGGTGTGTGAATTTTCAGGGTTTTGATTGGTCCTGTCAGTCCTTTTAAGTCAGCAAGGTAGCTCTTAGAATTATGTAGCCTGATGAAACGGCATGTTAGCCGAGAAACGCGTTGCTAAGTCATTTTTATATTTTTAATAAATACTTTTATTTTGTCTACCTTGCTGGTGAATTGTTCTATTTGCCTTATTGATCCCTTGCTTGGATCAACCTCTATCGGCATATCCACCTTTATTTTCCACCACTCCTCCAACGATCCAGGAGCAGCTGTACAGGCCTCAGGGAGTCAGCCGAACGGCTCTTTAAGATTCGGCACGCCTGATATTGCACTGCTTGTGCAACTCCGTTTGTGAGTATAACTTCTCGACATCTGTTGTATGTGCATTCTGTGCCTGGGATAATCTGCACCAAGGGCGGTATCTATATTTTATGTCATAGGTATCTTTTTTCCCCACATCGTTGGTGAAGTGATTACCCAGTGAACAGCTGATTTCACCCTCTAGCGAGTCAGCCGAGCGGCTCTGAAGCTTCGGCTCACCTGTTATTGCACTGCATGTGCAAACATCTTTGTGAGTATTACTCTGAACTGTTAGTTTAGAATCATTTGTAGCCAAGGATCATCTGCACCAGAGCGCCTCTTCTTTTTTTGTTTCTATACAGAACGCAGTCATCTCTTTTTCAACATCTTTGGAGAGAGCAGCTATCGTTTGGGACATCATTTCCAGATTGGACATCACTCTATATTGGGACTTTCACTTGCATCTATGGATGTATATTTCCTAACCATATGACTGTGGTGACTATTGTTATGTATTTGTATTTATAATTATACAGTTCATATTGTTTATTTTTTGTAAGATATAAAACTTAGGATCTATCCATATTATCACTTTTTTGAAATAGCATAAATTAGGCGCACCTTATTTCTGGACACACTACTTAGATATAGTAGAGCCCCATTGTTTTTGTATTAATTTTTTTTTGTTTGATTCTCTACAAAAATATTAGTCATATTTTAATCGGTAATCTGCATTATTTCTCTAGTACCTTTACATCTAAAAGGCATACATCATGGTAGCTGCACACCATTGTTTTTATCTGATTTGCTGTCGAAAGCAACCATTTCCAGATTGCCTATCTGCCCAAGTTATCACTTTTACTAAGGTCTTGGTCACACTAATTGAAGAAATCTGAAAGGAAGACATCCAAGTGTACCATTCTATGGACATTTTTTTAATTTTTTATTTATAGCCAGACAGACAATTGTTCAGTTTAGAAGCGAGCCAACTTAATTCCATTAAAAAAAAAAAAATTTTTTTTTTTGAGGGCAGTTTTAAGCTCCTTTAGTTTGTTCTAAATATGGAATAAATGATCTCCATGCTTCACTCGGTTTTGCAAAATAAATTGAAACAAAGATTGTGAGTTTGTACTTTAAAATGCCCTTGGTTATAGTTGGTACAAAGAGGCAGATGGAGGGTGTGTCCCATTACACTCTCTCTTTTATTGATAATTTATCAGCATTGCAAAATTAGTTTTTCCTTGATGGGGGAGATTCAGGCCATTCTGAAACCTCACATGCCTTTTGACAAAGCCCAGTGGGTTCACTTTACCTCAGACTCCAGCACTCTAGGATGAGTGAACTTGCAGAATCACGTTGTTCTTTTTTATTTTTTATATATATTTTTATTATTTTGTTAAACCAGTTCACAAGACATAAGAGAGAAAATGACATACATTTCATGTCCATAAAACAGATGGCAAATTATATGTTAATACAGAAACAATTAGTAAATGCATAAACCACTGAAAAATAAGCGTAAACCACATGTCTTCCAAGAATTATTCTCAATTCGAAAAGGTTACCCAGCTTTCAAAGTTTCCAACATAATTACAGGGCAATTCCTGTATATATTATCCCAATATCTTTTCGGTACTATCATGCCTATGAACCATACAATTTTTTTCTTTTATCCCCCCAAAAACATAAAATAGACACACACAAAAAAAAAGGAAAAAAAAACAACATAACCATAAATAAAATCACTTCCATCCCTCTATAACATTACTTGCTTTAAACACAGTCCTTCAAATTATGATGTTTACTGTTAAGCTGGTATCCAGGGAAGAGGAAACAGCCCAGTTTTAGCAGCTGATATATAAATGGTTTGGTGTTGAATAATGGAGATAACTGTTTTTGAATCACCAATGTTTGAGCTCTGATCAATGGTAACCATTTATCCAAAAATTCCTGGGTCTTATCATTTAATAAATTAATATTCTGAATCTCAAACGTAATATGTTGTAGAAGGGTACTTTTAAAACTAGGTGGAGAAGTATCCTTCCACTTCTTCATAATCATGTCTCTCATTATCATTGTACAATAGGTATGGTAGTAGTTTGGTCTAATAATTGCCGAATCTGTCAGAGACAAAATATATCTACCATTAATCTTGAAATGATCCGAAATTTTGTTGTACCAAAAATTTTATTTGGACCATAATTTTATATTTTTGGACATTTCCAGAATATATGTAGAATATCTGCTTTATCTAGAAAGCATTTAGAACAGTAAAAATCATTATTTGGAAAGAATTTTCCCAATTTAGAGAGAGAGAAATAGACATTGTGAATCAGTTTGACATGTGATTCTTTCCAACCAATGGGAATTGTAAGTTTTTTTTCATTAACATAAAACTGTGTCTAATATTAATATAGTCTACTGCTGGAAAATGCAATACCCAGAAAGCTTGAATTTTATTTAAATATAACTGACCCTGTTTAGAAAGCAAAATATCATACAATAACAATATAGAACATTTGCCTACAGAAAATTTCCTGATGGATAGGTTGATCTTGGACCATCGACACGGTAGCTCAATTTTCCAACTTTTAGAATTAATAAAATGACATTCCTAGATATTTGGAACATGCGAATAAGGTTATTAAAGGATAGTAAATGTCCGGTAGAAGAGAACAATTGATGTAGATATATCAACCCCTTTTGGGACCATGATTTAAAAACTGCTTGTTGGATTCCTGGTATAAATTCTGTATTCCCACATATTGGAAGAAGAGCATTTAAAATCTATTCCCAGGTTGGAGACTTCCGGTGGGCGGCTCTAGAAGATGGCTGCGAGCCTCTTTGGCTCTGAAGAAACTCTTTTTTTTCTAATTCCAGCAATTTCGCCATTCTTTTATGCCATCTGCATTTCCCTTAACAGACAAGCTGTCCGGGAAACCTTGGCAGATAGAAGCATTCTAACCTCTTCTTCCTCGGAAGGCGATTCATCAAGTTATAATCCATAAGGGATTACTGCGAAATGGAGTCGGAGAGGGACATTGCTGTACAGATAACCTCAGCCTTTATTCCTACGTTTGAGAGCTTATTCCTAAGCTACGAAAGTCTCCACGCAGCAGTTCAGGCAACAAAGAGGTCCTGTCCCACAAGAACTGATAAAGCACCGTTACTGGTAACTACCCCTATGATCGCTAATAAGGATCCGCGCTATCAACAGTCAAAGCATGACTCTTCATGTGACGCAATGTGGTCAGGTGACATACAGCTTGACTCCTGCAGTGGTGGAGCTCCAACTTGCATTCCTTGGATATCCTCCGTGTCTAATGGGGCTACCTACTGCAATTCAGAATCCGCTTGGAGTGATTACACTTTAAAGGCTCCACAACATACCGCCTCTTCATGCCTATCTATTCAGACAGCAGACCGGCCCTCCATGCAACCAGGGCTCTGGATGAACGCACATTCTGCATACATAAGGGAAAGACCTGCCCTGTACTTGCCAATATTTGCCACGAGACTTTGTTATGGAGCGCACATACTTACTGAAAAGACTGACGGATCTGATAACTATTTGGAGCACCGCGGATTACCTGGAGAAACAGTGACTGTCAAGTCAGAGACACCTTAGAATATGATTGCAGAGCAAAGGGTATAGACTGATAGGTCACTGGATCATTATAACTGCGGGCTAATGTAATGTACTACTTCTGTAATCTGCTGTCTTCATTACATCCCTGCATCTGTATGTTATTTGGGGGTTTTTTTACGTGGGAATATTCCAGAGCTTGAGACACTATTATTAACTAATTGTTTGATTGTTTCACTTTTTAAAATTTACTTTTCTAGTGCTCACTGCCCTGAGGGAAAGGTAATTCCTCTTATATACTCAGACTTTTTGCCTTTCTTTACATTTAGCCTAATAGGAGGATTAACTAATTTTAATTCGGTGTGTTTGTTACTATTAGCTGTCCATGCACCACAATACTATCTATTAAACTGAGCATTCTAATACAAAAAATGTGTAGACTTGTAATAAGTTCTAGCAACTAACATTATGACCCCCTCTCCCAAGGTTGCTTTTACTGTCCATACTTCTAGAAAGCAAGTATCGGCACAAACAGTTGCTTGGTACCCCCTCATTTCCAGGAGTTAGCTCCCATATTTATCTTGACATATTAAGTAACATATACTTCTGGATACACCAGCCATGTTTCTTGGGGGATTACTATAACCTGTTGTATTGTTCAGCTAATGTTTTGTTGGTGTGTTAACGGTTAGGAATGAGATTACCCAGGTTAATTTTACTTTATTTTTCATGTAATATGCTTCTGACAACGTATAAAGAACAACTTCATATGTGTGTAGTTAAATTTTATCACAACTCAAGGAAAAAGGCCAATTGATCCTTCTGTAACTACCAACCCTCTGCCATATTGCACACTCACACAGAGTACTAAGACCAATACATTATTCACTCTTTATGGTTGTGTTGTTATCATGTGGAAAAGAGCTCAAATACTTTGCCAAGGACAGCTTAGTTTCAAATTGTAAATTATACTGCATTCTTACTGTGTCGAGCAACATACTCACTTAACCATGTCACCTATATCTAGTTAAGAGCTGTCTAGCTAAGATCCTACCCCACCACAGCACTAGCACACTCACTCTTAGATCTATTTGGGTATTATTGTGTTTAGTTTAATGTTTAGTTAAATTTAGTTAAAAAATGAGAGTTCAGGTAACAGATATCAAAGAAGTTTTGGTCAAAATGAGCTATGCATACATACTTGTTTTATAATCCAATTCAGCACTGCTCAGGATGTTAAAATCTTGAAATTAATATTTCTTGTTCTCATTTGTTGTACACCACGCATCTTTCAGTCAATTTATTTTGTAATTCCAGCAAGGGATAGATTATATGTATGTAACTGTTTACCTGTTGTATGCCTGGACTCTCTTCAATATAAAGAAATTTAAATAAAAAAATCTATTCCCAGGTTGAAACAAATCTTCTGCCATGCAACGATAACATTCTTAAGTTATTAAATTTGTTAGAATACTAGGGAGATTCCCTATTGAACAATGCAAAATCGCATTGAGAGAAAATGGTGAGATTATTTCTGTTTCAAGTTCATTAGAGGTGAATTTACTAAGATTCGTTAGCCAGTCCATAGCAGTCTTGGCTTACGTTACAAAATTGTACAGTTTAATATTTGGAAACGCCAGCCCAGCGTTCTTCTCTTCTTTTTTTTTTTTTTTTGTAAGTTTTGCTATTGATATGCAGGCTTTTTGCTTTTCCATAAAAATTGTGAACAAATTGAATAGAATTTATTGTTTGCTGTTTAAAAATAAGAGGTAAATTCTGTAACAAATACAGAATTCGTGGAATATAATTGTTTAAATCAAGGTGATTCTGACTGACAAAGAAATGGGAAGATCCATCCAGTTTTTAAGATCTGAGATTTACTAAAAACCTGTGGAAAATTAATCTCATACCAAAATTTCGGATTCTTATGAAGTGGATGATGTAAATAGCTATCTGGCTTCTTCATGATCCACATCAATTCGCTTTTTCCCAGATTGATTTTATAGCCTGAAATCGAGCTGAAGATAGTGAGCATGTCTAATAATAAAGGTATAGATTTTTTTGAGTTTTTCAAGAAAACCAGTAAATAGTCAGCATACAATAATATTTTAATCTTCTCAGTACCAAATTTTAGCCCTATCAATTCAGACCGAAGCCATATAGCGAGGGATTCTATAGATATATTGAACAATAACGGGGAAAGGGGACATCCTTGACAAGTCCCACGACCTAATAAAATTCTATCTGAGGGGTTACTATTAATCAATATAGGAATAGGGATTTGTATATAATTTCCAAATAAAACCTACAAAATTACCAATGAATCCAAACTGGGATAAAGAATCTAGCAGGTGATTCCAAGAAATGGAGTCAAAAGCTTTCTCTGTGTCTAATGACAGCAGAGCCAGATCTGTGTCAAACATCTTTTTTTTTTTTTTTATTGGATTTTTTAGGTAATTGTTGAGTGATTGTATTCCAAAAATAATCCAAAATGACTTCCACTTTACGCAAGTTTAAAGACATATTCCTTCCCTGTATGAAACCCGTTTGATCAGGATGTATTATTTTATACAGAAATTTGCTTAACCTGTTCGCTAAGATAGCCGTGAGGATTTTATAATCGGCATCCTTGCCTTTTTTATATATAAGAGTAATTTTAGCTGCGGAAAAGTAGCTTGATGTTGGCAATTAGTTAATATAATACGATTAAAGAGTTTAGTAAGTGTATACTTAATATCTTCTACTAAAATTTTATAAAATTCTGCCGGGAGCCAATCTGGGCCTGCCGCCTTAATCAGTTTGGATTCACTGATAGCCTCGCAAATCTCATCTACTGAGAATGGTTTATTGATCAATTCAAGATCATTTTCTGAAACCTTGGGAGGTGAAATTTTGGACCAGAAGTTTCAAGGCTGTTGGACATGCCTCTTAAATTCATTAACAGATTTAATGCTCAATCATTTGCTCATAGATTCCATCCTTAAAACCGTATATAAAGTCTTTGCCACAAGTGAGATTTTTCTCTGACTTATGTATTTGCTTCATTCCTTTTTTCATTCTTCTGTCACCAAGTCTTGTGGTGTTTTTTTTTGTGTAACTTCAGATTATATAAAATATGCAACAACTATATAAACAAGGTCTGAAAATAAAGACCAACTTGCGAAACCTTATCATATTGAAAACAAGTTGCCTTCTCAGAGAGAGAATCCTTGCACAGATTTTAAAATGCTCAGTTCTTGGGCATTTAAAGGGACAGTCTACACCAGAATTTTTTTATTTTATTTTTTAAATATTTTTATTGAGGCAAATAATAAAACAGTACAGAGCATAGTAACCACAAACATAGGCCCTTAACCCGCAAGGTCAATTGTCAAAAATATATATCACAGCCAATACATTGAGCATGACATACCATATTTTAAATCATTAATGAGATCTTACATTTCAAAAACAATAGGTATCAGAGAACTAATAGTCAAAAATAAAATAAAAAAATTGTAATGCTGCCTGTGTGGTCAAAAGACATAAAAACTGACCGAGTTTTTTAGGTATATAACATATAGGGCCCTTTTTGGGTCCTCAGGACTATAAATATATAGATATATTAGGGAGAGGGTTATCAACCATAACTATAATTAAGTACTCTTGTATAGTTTATAGTGATCATAGATGGGATCTGTGTCCCTTAGCTTAAGATATAAGCCCCTGAAGGGGGGGGGTGGAACCTATTAATATAGAGACAAACTAGAAACAAAAAGTAAAAGATAGTAGAGTTGCACATGAACTAGTACTAGAAGTGTAGATAGGGTTGTACAAATTCCTCTAGGCTTAACATATAAGAATTACCAACAGCAAAGCGTTAGAGGATCCGCTGCCCCGGCCGCCGGCAGCTTCATAGTTAACAATATAAAATCACCTTTGCTGCAAAGTTGTTGCACATACAAGTTAAGTCTTGAGTTTTTATCTAATAGCGTGAAGGAAAGATAACGTATGTAAATATTCTATACCCTAAATACAATATATAATATAATATGTAACCTTATATTATTTCAAGGTCCACACTAATACATTTAGTCACCTTTTTTTTTTTTTTTATTACGATGGTAATATATAGGGAAACTAGATATATTAGACAATTTAATAGGACTATGAGCCCTTTGTCAGCTCTTGGAAACTTGGTGAATTGTCCTATTACCAGCTCTTAAATATCTTATCAACCATACTGCTTAATAATATTATATCGGCACACCATCACAAAGCATGTAATAACACTATTATCAAGCATAAGCTAGCACATATCTAACAGGGAGCAAAGTATATAGATAGGTAGATACTTTTTTACCTGGACATACATATTATATCGGAGCAAGCAAAACAATAACACTTTTGACCGGATGAGCAATATCCAAATAACAAGAATCCTGTACAGATAAGGTAGTATATCGTATTAAACAATCAACTGGACACTGAAAGAGACCCGTTGGGATATACCAAATTAAAACAACTAGCGTCAAATCTATATATCTTATAATAGAGAGCTACTTCTTACCTAAATCTAATACATTAATAAACCTTTATGCTGGGCCAACATATATAAACATTTAGAGGCATGATGCAGTACCATAAGTTGGCACATTGAACTAGAAGAGTTAGAACACAATAAACTTTAACTGAGTATATATATAAAAAGGTCGCAACAGAATGGCAGGAGATTGAGCCCCTGCTATATGAACTGCACAGATAAGTCCTGACTTAAGACGAGGTAAAATAGTCTGCCATTCTACCTAGCGATCCAAAGTCTGACTCAGTCCATAAGTAGCCGATTCCGGCTTTAGGATATGTGATCCAATTTATCTGTTGGGTCCCCTTCGGCAGCCGCAAAGTCTTCAGCCATATAGCTTCTTGTGTGGGATGTGTAAACCTCCTGCTGACATCTTGCAATGTTCGTTGCACTTTCAAGAGCGTAGGGTCTCTTACCTCCAACCGCACCATAGTATCTTGAGAGGGCACTGCAGACAGATTAGTGCCGTGTGAGATCTGCGATAATTCCGCTATAGGGATCTGAACCAACCCGTCTCCAGGGCCTATATAGCTTTCCGCCGGCTTCTCCGCAGAACATAAGGGGAACAGCATCTCAAACCCATAGGAACAGCCCTGAGGCAACTCCCTAGATGCTTCCCGTGAGCCAAGTAAGTCACACCGAGCTGAGGATATCCCGTGGGGGGCCCTTGTTCCATAGTGGGGAAATATATCAGCCGCTTGCAAGAGCTCCTCCTCAGATCCGGTTAGCCGCGTCTCAAAGGCCATCAGCAAAGCAGTACATGGTTGGGTCTCTGAAGCAAATAGCACTGGGTCAGCAGCCTTGTAGTCCCCCAGAACAAAAAGAGAGGTGATCTCCTTTATTAGGGACTGTTCAAAATTCTGTAAACTAAGTTCGAGCTCATGTCGCACTTTCACTCCCCAAGTATACTCCGCCGCCATCTTAGTATCGTTATCCATTATAGCTGATCTCCGTAAGTAGATTGTAATGAAACTTAGACAGGTTGCAGTCGTTTTATCCGCTCCACTTAGCTTCCGAAAACATGTAGTCTCACCAGATGTGGTGTATACCGCCTCAATGCCAGAAATTTAGGACAAATAACTTGAAAAACACTGTCTTAGAGAGAGGAGCTTCAGGGAGACGCGTCCTGTCTATTCAAAGGCTAGCTCCACCCCCCTACACCAGATTTTTTATTGTTTTAAAAGATACTGTAGATAATCCCTTTATTACCCATTCCCTAGTTTTGCATAACCAACACAGTTATATAAATACACTTGTTTACCTCTGTGATTACCTTGTATCTTAGCCTCTGCAAACTACCCCCTTATTTTAGTTCTTTTGACAGACATGCATTTTAGCCAATCAGTGCTGGCTCCTAGGAACTCCACGTGCGTGAGCACAGTGTTATCTATATGACACACATGAACTAACACCCTCTAGTGGTGAAAAACTGTCAAAATGCCCTGAGAAAAGAGGCGGCCTTCAAGGGCTTAAAAATTAGCATATGAACCTCCTAGGTTTAGCTTTCAACAAAGAATACCAAGAGAACAAAGCAAAATAGGTGATAAAAGTAAATTGGAAAATTGTTTAAAATTACATGCCCTATCTGAATCATGAACGTTTATTTTGGACTAGACTGTCCCTTTAAAGCTGTTATCGTTTCTATGTAGAAATCCTCCGAAGTCATAAGGAGTGTGGTGATCAAAAACTCGCCAGCACGGACAGAAATAATACAAAATCTTTGGGATTTTTTTAGGCCTTGTGTTGTAATTGAGGAGTTTCTCCTTCACAGCCTAGCAAGATAAACCGCTTTCAAGCTAACAATGAGCATTTTCTAAAATTTGAGAGACCTCACAGTACTGACAAGACTTCTTAGATCGTGGAGAGCTTTAGATCGTCTGGCACATGGCATTTGCTACATGTGTTTTCTAAAGCATTGGTTACTTTGGCTTCCAAATAAATTGTATATTGGAGTCATGTTTTTTTCTGTCTACCCACCCTTATATTCACTCATTCTGTCGTTTGTTTGTTTTTTGGTGGTGGCACTTCTAGGGTGAGCGAAGATGAATGAAAATTAACTCATACAGAGATTTCCTTTTCTCACTTCCCTAAGTGCCACTTGCCACACAATACTTCCTTTTGTTTGCTGACGGTATGTTGGAAGTTTGGGTTTAAGTACGTTCCTCCTAAACAGGGAACTACTTTTCATTGATGAATGCCATTTAGGGAAGTAGGGAATGGAAATTTTTTGGATGATTTCATTTTTCTTACGAACATAAAAGTTGTGTTTTAAAGGGACAGTGTACTGAAAAATTGTTTACATTGATTTGTTAAACCAGCTGCAGAGTATAAAATGTATGGGGAATTGTTCCTTTAGGTTTAATTTAGTGTATGAAATAGCTGTCTGTGCTAATTGAAACTTCACTTTATCATTACAAAGTAACAGTTTCATCTCTTATTTGTTCTAGACACTGGTGTTTAGTCATTTCTGTTGCATTAATAGATTTTTTTGTTTATGCGGCAGGCTGTTACTCTGCTCCCTGACAGTACTGGTTTACAGGTTTTGTTATTTTTTTCAGATATTACTCTAAATACATAAGCACATCTTAAACTACTGATATCTAATTCCTTGGGCTTAAATTGCAAACTGACGTAATGACAATTCACACTTCAAAGGCTGATTTTGTTATTGAGACATTGCGCTCAGACATTTTCTATCATGTATATGAGAAAGCAGAAATTAAACATATTACTAGTTTTTTTGCATGAAAAACAGCAGGTTAAATAGCTTTAACAAACACCCTTAGCAACAAATTACTCACTAACATGAAAATAAGTTTTGTTGAAGAAAGGAACAGCCATTAAAGAAGGCTATATATTTAAAAGTGCACTCATGTATGCAGCAAATAAAGTCTATCCACATTGATTAAATTGCTGTATCTGTATAGTGAGTCAACTTTTGAGCTTAATGCTCCTTTTTAAAGTGACATGAAACCCCAAATTTTTCTTTTATGATTCAGATAGAGCATACATTTTTAAACTTTCCAATTAACTTCTGTTATCAATTTGCTTCATTCTCTTGGTATCCATTGTTGAAGGAGCAGCAATGTACTACTGGAATCTAGCCGAACAGATCGGTAACCCAATGACAACAGGCATATATATGCAGCCACCAATCAGTAGCTAGCTGCCTACCTAGGTATGCCTTTCAACAAAGGTTACAAAGAGAACTAAGCCAATTAGATAATAGAGCATACAATTCTAAACAACTTTCCAATTTACTTCTATTTGAATCATGAAATAAAAATGTGGGTTTCATGTCCTTTAACCCTATGAGTGCTAACGGCTCTGATCCTTTCGTAAATTGTTCCAGTCAGGTGTTGACAGCTCAGAGCCGTCGCTAGCACTAGCCCACCTTGAGGGCATTCTGGGGACTCCCACCCCGGTGATCTGGCCTGTATAGTGACAGGCATCGCCGGGCTTCACGTTTCGCACGGTGACGTCACGCGCAATTACGTGATGATGTCACCGTGCAACTTTATTTAATTTACAATGTTTATTTACAATGTACAATATAGGGAAATGGGGGCATGCTGCTTAGAAGCTTGTATCTCGGGCATCTAAGCAGCTACAGCCCCATAAGACCCACCATTGAAAAGGTAATCACCTAACCTTTCCAACGGTATAAGTCTTGTGGATCTGGAAAAAATAAAGTAAAAAATATGTTTTAAAAAATTAATGGAAAAAAAAAGCTCAAATCCAGTTTAACACCCAGGTGGGAAATGGCTCAGCACTCAAAAGGTTAAGATATCTGAATAGTTATTGTTCTACTGTAATCTATGATGCATACATGTTATACAATTTTTAGCAAATTTAATTTGTCATTTTGATTATATTATTGCACTTTTTCCTAGGGGATACAAAGCAAAGAAACTTCAGGACAACATCCAATGTGAAATCTTTCAGACCATTTTGAGGGAGCAGTGGAGTCATATAAGAAAGAAATAGTGCACCAGTTACCCAGTAATAGCCCAGAGGACTTAGAGCAAAATCTGGATCAAATAACACAGTGGATTCAGCAGTGGATAAAGGATAACAACTGAACACGCTTATGAAAGACAACTATATTACTTATAAATAACATTAGCGGTCCCAAAGATCTTGCTGTTGGTTTCATGTGTATTTACGTAGGAATGGGCAGAAGGATCATTCCATGTAGCGCTAATTTCCAGCACTCTGTAATATTTTTAGTGAGACCTGATGTACATATATTGTAAAATGATTAAACAATATCTCCTATCTTAAGGATACAGATGTGGTGTTAGCAACTGATCCTATTATATTGCTTTTACAGCTATACTCTGCTTGACCTTTAGATCCTGCGATTGTTGTGTATTTTACCTTTGTCTGATTGGCCACAAGTGATCATATGACCAAGTTTTATGCAGGTATATGCTGCACATTTATAGTTCAAGCAGGAAACTGCTGCGTTACATACGTTTTGCTTTTCACAAGAGCATTACAAAATCTGGAGTACATCAAATATAGGTCACAGTGAAACATCATAAGCGAGTAGATCCCTACTCACTAATGTATGAGCACACATGCTTTATCTGTATTAGACGAGGTTAGATATGTAATCTGCGATCCATAATCTTGTTTAGTGCAACAGTTTATAGGTTCTGAGCATATGTTCGCAAAACCGCAATTCTTTATACATTTAACACTTTATTCATTGAATAATGGTAATAGAGGCCCACTGATATTGATTTAAAAAGGGAATACCTACAATGCTCTCTGCTCAAAGTAGAGGGGTAATTATTTATAGAAAGCTTCACATTTATAAATGATATAGTTTAATACCATACAGTGCTTTACAGCCATTTTCAATATATTGAGAAATACTGTATATTTTAAAGGAGTTTTGCATTCTCTATCCCATTGATGAGATCTTACCAGTCTCTTGTGAGGTACCACTTATTGAAGTGGATAGATAAGTGTTAAATTAATCTTAGTTATATATAAATCAAATCATACAAGCTAATTTGTAAAGACATTTAAAAAAATAAGAGCAATTATAAAGTTGACAGCATTACAGACACCGGCCAGACTATATGCATTATTTTGGTGTTTAAGAACATTGTAGGCAATGCTGCTTCTGACAGATTTATTGACCAGATCAAGCATTCTCATGTAAATGATTCTAATATTGGCCTTGAATTGGCTACACCTGTGCAGCTCACCCAGATACAATAAAGGAATCATTTGCATCAAAGGCAGCAGTATCATCCGTATTCTCAAACCCTCACATTACAAGTGTTTTCATATCTTTACACTGTACTATTTGTTCTCTTTACATGGAAAACATGTAGGTTTTTTTTTTTATTACCTGAGGCAAATGAATGTGGCTCTGAAAACTGCACAGTTTTTCAGAAATATTCAAATTGTTTGCATAATGTTATATCATAGGTTTAATTCTCCCTCTCTGTCACCATCCCTAATTAACTATCAACACACCTTTTATTAAATGTCGCCAGACAAAGCAGGGGCATTGGTCACTGAAACAACAAAGGCTTTAACGTCATGTGGTTGTGGTGATTTTGTGATTCTAGCCGATTTGTTTTCTTAACTATGTAAATTCTTAAATATGTACTAGCTTGACTCATTTTATAAAATACAAGATCACTTGTACTGTTTTCTAGTGAACTCATTTTGTTGGTATCAACAAGTTCAATAGAGATATATAAAATTGTATAAATAAATGTCATTTAAATGATCTTTATAATATGTCTGCATTACAATGTTGCTTTAATTTTTTTTGCAAAGTAAAAAGCTGCACAATTTTTGAAAGTTCACTTCACTCTGTCATTAAAGGGACGTAGACGTGCAAAAAGAAAATGCTTTACTGTGGTGGTCAACTCTAGAGCAGCAATGCACAACTGGAAACGGACCTAGCTGAACACATCTGATGAGCGAATGAGAAGAGGCATATGTGTGTGTATAGCCACCAATCACCAGCTAGGCATAAGTAGTGCATTGTTGCTCCTGCATTTACCTAGTTATCCTTCTCTCTCTCTATATAGTCTTTATTTCGGTTGTAAAATTACAAACTTGGTATTAATTACATTACTCATTCACCATATTCCGAGGATAAGAAATAAATGTACATAAGACCCTTTAAAACGTTTCGCACTTGTGCACCCAATACTTCTTTCATTTTCCTTTTGTTTGTCAGGAGTCTTTTTGACACTTGCAAGAGTTCCAATATAGCGACTCAACTGTCTAAGATTTGGTCAGGGCAGTTTGGCATGGATCCCCCACATGACATCACTTCAGTCCAGTGAAAAAGTCAGATTACTTCTTTACAGTTTCCAAAGTCTATTATCAGAGTCTTTTAATTATGCATCAAAACAACCAATATAGCAACCGAGCCTTTTTTCCTGTTTTATCTAATTTGTATAACTCCTACAACGGTCAAATACTAACTAGCAGGAAGCAGTAAAATAACTTCTCTCCATCTTCCTTTTTTATTTCACAGGGGGCCCCACCAGACCAGTATCATTGCCCCCTTCCAATGTAGATTTTGAACCAATCCCCAATATGTAAGATATGCTTAAAAATCCAACCTCCATTCTCTTCTTAAAGGACCAGTAAATACAGTAGATGTGCATAATCAACAAATGCTATTCTATTAATTATTGTACAAAAAGTGTAAATATAAAAAGACTGAACATTTTGTTAATGGAAGTAAATTTGAAAGTTGTTTAAAATTGCATGCTCTATCTGAATTATTTATTTTTTGTCTTGTGTCCCTTTTAACTGTGCTAATAAAATACATCAGAGTTCCTCAACAGATCTAGGATTTGTTTGTGTTGTGGCAGAAGATGAATATTTTTTCATACACGGTGATATTCTGGCCCACAGATCACCTAGCACATCTGTCTGTTCACAGTAAATCTGTTGGAAGAGGGCATGTTCCCTACCTGAAATTTCTGTTCTCTTGATTTTACTGTAATTGGGTCATTAGTAACCTTAATGATTGCTGTTTCAGTGGCGTATTAGGGGCAAAATCCAGATTGCAATGGATCAAGGAGGGGGTTTAATGTGAGGAAATGTGATAAATATGTATATACAAGGGACAGGTAGTGAGGTGAGAGGAGGATATAAGGGCAGAAACGTCTTCCTCAGTAATGGGCGAAAGAGCTGAATCTGTGGGTTTTAGACGTCCGCTAATGGAGAGGTTGGAGACTGATAGTATGCTGAGAGATGATTTTGTTACTGATGGAATCAATTTTGTTGTTTAAGTGGCTGGCAAAATCTTGAGCTGTGAGAGAAGTGGTGATAGGAGGTGGAGAAGGGTAATAAAAGTGGAGAACAGACATTTTAGGTTTGAAGAAAGAGTAGAGATAAGAATAGAAAAGTAATCCTGCTTAGAGGCAGAATAGTAGGCGTTTAAGATGAATTTGTAGTGATGAAAGTCAGCTGAACACTTTCCAATGTTAGCAAAAAAAAAACATCCCTAGAGTGGGATGGAAGAGAAAGTATGCCTCTAAACACATCTGTGTTTAGAGGCATACTTTTCTTCCATCCCACCCTAGGGATGGTTTTTTTTTGCTAAAATTTGATAATACATGCCTATACACAACCATTTAGGTTAGAACATTAATTAGCAATTGTTGTTTTGGACAAGGCTTCTGAGTGGCTATATATATACACTACCCAGCTACACTTCAGTATATAATAACTCTTTCCAATGTCACTCAGCAGTATGTGAACATCTGCGTAGGTAGCGTGTAAGAGGAGTAAACCAGGGCTGAGGATTAATGTGTGACTTCCAAGATATGGTAGGTACCAAACTGTCAAGGAACGATGTCAGAGTGGAGTTATAGTACAGGGTACGTTGTGGTTATTAAGGGAATCAGAATAATAGCAAGGATTGAACACCACATGGCAAATGACAAGACTTTAGCAATAACATCACAATAAATACAGGACCTATTTAACCCCTTAACGACCATCGTTATGCCCTGGGCTTCTCTCTGCCGCGATCCTGCTCAAAATAGCGAGATTGTGCTATTTCTGCATGCCTCACGAGTGAGGCACTGCAGAAATAGATTTGCAGAGTTATCGATGCAGAGAGGGCCCTCTCTGCATCGCACAGCGGTGTTACCGATCGTTGGTGGGTGGGAGGCCCATCGCTTGGAGGGATGCGGGAGTTGCGCGTGACGATTTAGAAGAAAAAAAAACGCTAAAAGCGGCAGGAAGGAGGGAGAGGGGGGATCCTGATTATATTGCTTAGTGATGGGAATAGGAGAGTGGGAAGTCGATCTGGGAGGGGGGTAGGTTATTGAGGGGGTCAGCTACATTACAGAAAAAAATTGCTTTTCTTTTTTAAATGCCTAATTTGCAGCAAACTGTGTACTGGCAGACAGCTTCCAGTACCTAAGATGGTGGCATTTAGGTAGAGGGGGTAGGGTTAAAGAGCTGTTTGGGGGGGATCAGGGAGGTTGGGGGATAAGGGGGGGTTCCTACACTGCAGAAAATATATATATTAAAAAAAAAATCATGGGGGGGGGAAGCCTTTTATTTTAGTACTGGCAGACTTACTGCCAGTACTTAAGATGGTGGTGACAATTGTGAGGTGGGGGAGGGAAGAGAGCTGTTTGAGAGGGATCAGGGGGTGGGATGTGGGAGGCTGATCTCTACACTAAAGCTAAAATTAACCCTACAAGCTACCTAATTAACCCCTTCTTTGCTGGGCATTACACAAGTGTGGTGTGCAGCGGCCTTCTAATTACCAAAAAGCAATACCAAAGCCATATATGTCTGCTATTTCTGAACAAAGGGGATCCCAGAGAAGCATTTACAACCACTTGTGCCTTTATTGCATAAGCTAGTTGTGAAAAAGTTAACGATTTTTTTTATTTGATCGCGTTTGGCCTAGATCAATACTTTGGGTTGTGTACTAAAAAAAATAATATAGTTTTGATAGGTAAATATAAAAAAATGCTCTTTCTGTTTAAATGTAGTGATGGCAAAAATGCTCTGGTCTTTTGGGCAACTTTTTGTCTAAAATGCTCGGTCCTTAAGGGGTTAATAGCCTACAATCATATACTCAATTCACTTACCAAAAGAGAGTTACACAGGAACCAGAAGACAGTGAATTGTGAAGGAGATGGTACAGGACTCAATATTTACTGTAAATAAATTGAGAGTTTACAAAATATTTAACTGAATAATATTAGACATTGCGCACGTTACTAAATATAAGGAATTGTTGTGGACAATTATGAAGATTAAAGGGTGTTGAAAATTTGTTCTGGTTTACTTTATCTGTTGACTAACAAAGCAGTTCCTAGTTCACATAAAATTTAAGCAAGGTTTTCTTTTCATTTCCTGGCTTAAAACAAATAAAAACACCAGGTATGTTTTCCCTGAAACAGAATCTACTGCAGGAGAAATAAATAAGAGATTTGTACTTTAAAAATAATGTGTTGGGATTAACAACTAAAATGAAGGGATTGTTTTAACAAGTGTGTATGCATATACTGTATATATTTAAATACTTACTTAATACATACTTCTGGGTCATTTATCTGTGCTGCGCTGTTATCTATCACATAAACATGGCAAAATAACATTTACCTATCAAATCCCAATGCTGTTTAGCTTTCATTAGTTTTCTAAATATTAGTATAATAAAACTACATCGGTTTTAATGTACAAGGCATTGCTTTTTCTGTAATTAAAGGGAGATAAAACACAAATTCGTTTTTTCCCCATAATTTAGATACAGAATACCATTTTGTATCCTTTTGTTGAAGGAGCAGCCATGCACTACTGTGAGCTAGCTGAACACATCAAGTAAGCCAATGACAAGAGGCATATATATATATATGCTGCCACCAATCAGCTAGCTCCCACTAGTGCACTGCTGCTCCTGCCTAGGTATGCTTATCTTTAAAGGATACTAAGAGAACAAAGCAAATTAGATAATTTGATAATGATAGTCATGCAATTTAGGATTTAGAGCAAAGCAACTCTGCTATGTCTCCAATCTGAGATTACCGTGCCTCCCTTTCTTTTCTCTTTTTTTTTTCCTCCTTTCAACTACGCACACAACTTAATTGTTAGACTCACCCACATACAAAGTATATTGTTTGTTTATGTGCACATATACAGTATCCCACAAAAGTGAGTACACCCCTCACATTTTTATAAATATTTTATTCTATCTTTTCATGTGAGAACACTGAAGAAATTACACTTTGCTACAATGTAAAGTAGTGAGTGTACAGCCTGTATAACAGTGTAAACTTGCTGTCTTCTCAAAATAACTCAACACACAGCCATTAATGTCTAAACCATTGGCAACAAAAGTGAGTACACCCCTAAGTGGAAATGTCCAAATTGGACCCAATTAGCCATTTTCCCTCCACGGTGTCATGTGACTCGTTAGTGTTACAAGGTCTCAGGTGTGAATAGGGAGCAGGTGTGTGCTCTCACATTCTCTCGTACTGGTCACTGGAAGCTCAACATGCCACCTCATGGCAAAGAACTCTCTAAGGATCTGAAAAAAAGAATTGTTGCTCTACATAAAGATGGCCTAGGCTATAAGATTGCCAGACCCTGAAACTGAGCTGCAGCACGGTGGGCAAGACCATACAGCAGTTTCACAGGACAGGTTCCACTCAGAGTAGGCCTCGCCATGGTCAACCAAAGAAGTTGAGTGCACGTGCTTAGCGTCATAGCCAGAGATTGTCTTTGGGAAATAGACGTATGAGTGCTGCCAGCATTGCTGCAGAGGTTGAAGGGGGTGGGGGATCAGCCTGTCAATGCTCAGATCATACGCTGCACACTGCATCAAATTGGTCTGCATGGCTGTCGTCCCAGAAGAAAGCCTCTTCTAAAGATGATGCACAAGAAAGCCTGCAAACAGTTTGCTGAAGACAAGCAGACTAAGGACATGGATTAATGGAACCATGTCCTGTGGTCCGATGAGACCAAGATAAACTAATTTGGTTCAGATGGTGTCAAGCGTGTGTGGCGGCAACCAGGTGAGGAGTACAAAGACAAATGTGTCTTGCCTACAGTCAAACATGGTGGTGGGAGTGTCATGGTCTGGGCCTTCATGAGGGCTGCCGGCACTGGGGAGCTACAGTTTATTGAGGAAACCTTGAACGCCAAAATGTACTGTGACATACTGAAGCAGAGTATGATACCATCCCTTCGGAGACTGGGCCGCAGGGCAGTATTTCAACATGATAACTACCCCAAACACACCTCTAAGATGACCACTGCCTTGCTAAAGAAGCTGAGGGTAAAGGTGATGGACTGGCCAAGCATGTCTCCAGACCTAAACCCTATTGAGCATCTGTGGGGCATCCTCAAACGGAAGGTGGGGGAGCGCAAGGTCTTTAACATCCACCAGCTCCGTGATGTCCTCATGGAGGAGTGGAAGAAGTCTCCATTGGCAACCTGTGAAGCTCTGGTGAACTCCATGCCCAAGAGGGTTAAGGCAGTGCTGGAAAATAATGGTGACCACAAAAAATATTGACACTTTGGGCCCAATTTGGACATTTCCACTTAGGGGTTTACTCACTTTTGTTGCCAACAGTTTAGTCAGTGTTGAGTTATTTTGAGGGATAGCAAATTTACACTGTTATACAGGATGTACACTCACTACTTTACATTGTAGAAAAGTGTCATTTCTTCAATGTTGTCACATGAAAAGATCTAATAAAATATTTACAAAAATGTGAGGGATGTACTTTTGTGAGATACTGTATATATATATATATATATATATATGTGTGTGTGTATACTGTATATGTGTGTGTATATATGTATGTATATATATATATATATATATATATTGTGAGGGAGGGTGGAAGTCTTGTTGAGTTCCCACACTTTTTTTGTAGGACTTGACCCCTGTATATCTATATCTAATCATTTATATATACAGTATAGGTATAAATATATATTTGTGCGTGATATTCTAAGTTATTTTTTTAATTGTGTCAGGTTTGTGCGCAAATGAAAACGGTTTACTTTTAACCTGTAATACGAGCACAACCTGATGCGTGCAAAAACTTACTTCTAGCACAGTTAAAACAAGTTTTACTTGGAAAACAATAAAGCTGGAAAAATTGGAGGCCAGGATTCTCAACAAGAAAAGACTTAAATCATGTGTACATTACATCAAAGGCACACAAGTCTTTACAGCACACATTTGTACATTATATATTCAGCCTAACTCCAAAGTACGTGTGTAAGGAGAACCAGGAAAGTTTTACTTTTACTATTGGCCAGCAGAATCAGAACTAATGACAATATTAAAGACATTACAATTGCATCTAACAAACACAAATTGTCCCTCTTCGCGGATGACATCTTATTCACTTTATCTACATGGTCTACAGCATTATTATCCATCTCGCACCTAGGAACTAGACAGATATGGTAAGTGGTCAAAAACAAAATCCCAAATTCTGCAATTGTATATCTCTCCTGAGACCCAAACTCAAATATCTCATGTTTTGTTCATACTGGTGTGAACAAAACTAAATTATTTACCTAGGGGTTAAAAAAACTAAATGTCCTGAATCACTGCAGGTACCAACATAATATTGACCTTACCTGGGCTCCTACCTTATGATGATGCACTATATTACAAGACGGGTAATAATGGAGAGATTACCTCATCCCCCACCCTTACTGGATCTCCTCTTTTTTCCTTCTTCTTTCCCTATGTTCTTTCCCCTCTTTTTCTTGCTATTGCTTCATTTCTTCTTCATCGCTCTGTTTTTCCTCTTCTTTTCCTTTTCTTTTTTTTTCTCTTTTATCTAATCATTGTAAAAAAGGGGTTTCCTCAACTACAGATGGACAGATACTAAGGTTGGCCTATTCAGAGGCCTATGTTGTTTATATGCAATTTTTGTCCTTATTGATTCACAGTAGAAGCTGCATGTTCATAATCTATAATTGCAACCGGATGGAATTCAATAGTATGCTATTGTATCATGTACTGTGTATCTCCTGTCATGTTTTATGAACCTGTTCAATAAAAACTTTATATATAAAAAAAAAAACAAAAAAACAAAAAACTAAATGTCCTATATCACTCTAATACTAACTATAATGACCTAATTAGGAAAATAACATCAGAACTAAACTCCTGGAACTCACAATCCTACCTCTAATGGGTTGGCCGTATACACTCCATTAAAATTACTATTTTGCCAAAAATCCTTTATTATTTCCAAACTATTCTAGGACTAGTCCCTGTTAGATATATCACAAATCTGCAAGGCCTATTGGATAAAATAATTTGGCAAGACAAAATACAAAGGCAAAATAACCGTTATGTACAATTTTAGGGATAGGGGAGGCTTAGGCACACCAATCTGTTACTTTATTTTTTTGCAAAACACTTGGAGAGAATAATTAATTGGTGTTTGTAGGAATAGCAACAATCAATGAGTCCAGCTAGAAAATTATTTCATATAAACTAACATATTGGGAGATCAGTACTGGTTAGATAAACAACATAGGAAGTCTTCCTATTCGAAAAATTATCTGATCAAAGAAACACTATCAATCTGGGATAAAATAATTAAATCTAAAGCACAAATTTCCACTGTTCCATGATTTCCATCCCCCTTATTAAACAATCCACTTCTCCCCTTTGGATCTCCACCAACACTAATAGAAATTAACGTCTCACTTGATATAGGATATGACCAGATAGTTTTATATTTGTTACAGTTGTAATGGTTAAATTTTCCAGTTTATGCTAAATTATCTTCATAATTTTATTTTTGTTGAGTTATACCAGCCTGTCTACCAATAGTGCTTATGTTAGCTAGTCTTAGATGATGACTGCTTATCACTCATCTTTCTGAAAGACTGTTTCTTCGTTAATGGACATTTGCAATTACTATCCTTACTAAAAGAACTACTTTATCAACAAAATGGACATTACTGTACGGATGTTGGAGTTCTCTATATGCCCTTTTTGTCCTTTATATGATAATTTCTACTTGATGTTGCTATGTTAATCTTACAATTAATTTCTACAAATAAGCTTCAATAAAGAGTACAGAGGTTGTGCCATATCTATTCTACCGGCTCAGACAGATGCTGGAGAGATTGTGGAGGGCTCTCTCCTACATATCTGGTGCGAATGTAAAATTGTCAAAACTTACTGGGCCTGTGTGATTGACACTATGCAAACAGTACTCACATTCCCACTAAAAAGTGACCTTGTAACAATGCTCATGAATAGAAATATTTAGATTCCTTGCAAATTAAAAGTAACACTTCCAATCAATGTTCAACCCCGACTCTGAGGTACTGGAAAAGAAAAACTCTCTTTATCAGAGTGGGTTAATCTGGTTTCTTACACTCTTAGAAATATATATAATGTATTTATTTTTCATAGGTAAATAAAAAAAAATCTGTTTATATAGAGTGGGAGTAGTAGCAAAAATGCTAAAAATTCTCCAATACTTAAAGCAAGTTTTGCAGGGGTTAATGGGTTTAAAGAACAAAACCGGCTATTTCATATTCCATATAAACCTAAAGAAGAAAATGTTCATAGATTTTATACTTTGCAGCTGGTATAACAAGTCATTGGGAAAAAAAAAACTATTTTGCAGGACATTGACCTTTTAAGTTTCTTATCAAGAATATAGCCGAATATGAAAATTGTCTATTCTGTAGAACCTTTTACTAACGAATAGAATCATAGAAAAAAACGGGATTGGTGATAACGGAGACGTTTAAGCGGCCAGTATTACCTATGAAAACTTTTTTGCTGACAGAGAGCTCCAACAGCTAGAGAAACCAGAGGGGGCGCTGTTACAGACACTAACATCGGTTACACCCAGCGCAGGTGAGGTAAGAAATGATACCTGCAGCCAGGGGGCGTGTCAGTGACGTCAGCACGGAGAAGTTGTGGTCATGTGATCGAGAGAGGAAGGCTGTCCCTGGGGAGCGGAGAGACCTAGTGACCACTGAATGGTTACAGTGTACAGGAGAGGGGAAACTGCCAGCAGAGACTGTTGGGGCGTAAGAGTGTTCATGAAAGTGAGTAGAAGAGTAAGAGACAGCTTAATAACAGTGTGAGTTTTTAGAAAGAGACTGACATGCACAACAACTGCTGCTGATCTCACAGGTGAGTTCACCTCTCACTAGGTCGTCAAGATCTATCTGCCTTTGTTTTAATGCTGCCAAAAAGTACTACAGTGAATTGTAGCCATCCCTGCGTTAAAAAGGCTAATTTCTTCCCATGATCCATCTTGATAATTGATGGGCCTTCATTGTATGCAGAGGTGAATGGCCGCTCCCATAACTTTTCCCCCATCAATATCAGTGTGTTTATATAAAGAAGTTTTTTTTTTTGTAATCCCTTAATGTACATCCGTCCCAAACAGCTACATGCACGTTGCCTGCTTTGTCTAATATGTTGGCCAGTGCCTTGGCTAAGCTGGATAACTGGGCATCATGACATAAAATGTAGTAACAGGTGCAAATACCTAACTAAAGGTTCTGTATCTACAAGACACAGAATATCAAGTATTATTATTAAAGTCACAATAAGTATTACTTCTGATTTGTAATTGAATATATTAGGGAAGTGTGTATATACATGAATAATAAAATGGGTGTAAAATTCCCTGGGGCAATCAAATGACTGAATGTAAAAAAGTGAGCAGATAAATGTAGTTGAAGAGGAAATTAGAGAGTAATCAGAATTATTATAATAATATATAAGGTCTGAACAGAAATCAAAGCCTTGCAAGAAAAACAAGTTTTTCAGTGTGAAATAAATAAGAGTACATGTAGCAAGTGCATTTATTTTGTTAAAGGGACATGAATGAAACCCACATTTTTACTATTTTTGGGGGTAAATAAAATAATTCTAATTTAAAATCGTAAATGTTAATCCATAAATAAAATGAGTACATAATCTGTTAGCCTTTTACTGTCTTGCTGATATTAGCTTTACCCATCTCTGTTCTGTCTTCTGTTTTGCCCTTTCTCTGATTTTTTTTTTTTTTTCCTTTTTATTTATTCAGTTGCTTTTTATCATTTGGACACTCTCCTGTCAACCAAAATTCTCTCATCCTTCCTCTCCATTCTTTATTTTAGTAGCCTGACAAATACAGGGAGACAAAGCTAAAATGTTTTCTTCACATTCTTGTATAGGTACTGTTTGTTTATAAACACTTCAGGCATTGGATTGTCTGGTTTACCATTATGTTTCAACACGTTTATTAATTGGTTAAACTCTCAGAATAATGTTTTTACTTTGGCTATTTTCATTCTTTCAATAGGTCTGCACTCAACCCCTTATTAAAAATTCACAGTTTTCCATAAGGGGAATCATTTTGATTTCATGAAAAAACAGTATCCAGGAGTCCTAATAAGCTTATTTATACTCTTATTATATTTAGGGTATGGACATGCTTTACTCCTAGAACTTTCATACTCATTATTTGTTTACATAGCTGCTAGAATTTGTTTTGCTATGTGATAACATATTAACTGGTGGGAGAAAACAAAAGAAATAAAGAAAAGTGGACATAGTAAGAGAACATTTTATATGAACAGAACAGTATTTTTATTTTACCCAAGTCAAGTTTTAAACTTGCTGTTTTTATTGCTCCTCATAATAAATATATATATTTTTTTATAAAGAAAGAGTATGGCATTTGGACATCATATGATTATGAGGTAAACACTGCTTTAGAACAATTAGTATCGACAAGCACAGTAATAAACATATTTTGGGAGCCTACATTGTTCGTTTCTTTCTGTATGAATGCCATTTCTTAGTCATAAAATGTTTTAAGTGTTCTACTTTGACATATTACAAATATACACTTCTTAAAGGGTTATGATTGAGTGTTGGAAAAATGCCTTATTTCCTAGATCATGTAACTGCTGTGTTACAAAGTGCCTCTTACCATGTGTTTAACCTCTGCAAAGAGATTAATACATAGTTAAAGTGTGCTCTAGAGCAGCAATACACTTTTGCTTCTGTGCAGAACATTGGTGTTGAGCTTATCGGCAGCATATGTTTGTTACGGCCAATCACCGACTTGAGTCCAGTTCAGCAGCGTATTACCATTCATTTAACTATGTATTTTTCAGGGATTAAACACAAAGATAATAACAGGATAGTTATATGTTCAAACTCATAGGAGCATTTTTTTACCACACTATTATGTCCCTTTAATTCACTTCCCTGGGGCAGTTGAAAAAACAGAATTACATTCTGTGTCTGATATCCCTTTTAAGTTAGTTTTTAGTGAAAATAGTAATTTGAATGCAAGTATTTTTCAGGGTATTTTATTGATCTTGAAACTATTGAAATTTATAATCTAAGATGCACTGAAACTATACTCCTCGTATTCTTGCTTCTAAGTATAACTGGTTTTATTTATTACATTTAATACAGAAATAATTTACAAATGTCTGCTGGAGGCACATCTTCTGATACAAGATCTAAAGGCAGAAGGACAAACGGCCTAGCTGTGCATTATGATGAGGTGCCTCTAGATTCTTCTCTCCCACAGAACAATTTGCAGAATTTACAGAATTCTGATCTTGCCCTCAGCTCAGATCCTTTACCACCTCCTCCTCTGCCACTGCACCCTCCTTTTGGGCCAGAGTTTTATCCAAGTGACAGTGAAGAGCCAGTTACCACACTTGAACTCAGACCTGTAAGGCGATTCATTCCGAGTTCTTGGAAAAACTTCTTTAGAGGAAAGCAAGAGAATCAATGGGAGGAACCCACTTCAGAAATGAACTATATTTCCAAGGTAGTAGAGTGTTCTCCTCCACCATCACCATCCCTTGCTGCGTCAGGTCCTCATGGGAAAGGCTCAGCTGTAGGTTCAAAAACAGCTAGTTCCTACCAAGATGCCTATGGTTCTGATATACCTCTACAAGACCCTTACGGCTCTCTTGGACGTCAAACACATACTGTGAAGACGTACAGTGAGAAAGTGGAAGAGTACAATTTGAGATATTCCTATATGAAGTCCTGGGCAGGCTTATTACGGATCCTCTGCATTGTAGAGCTGCTTCTTGGAGCAGCTGTTTTTGCTTGTATCACAGCTTACATCCATAAGGATAATGAATGGTACAACATGTTTGGCTACACGCAGCCTTATGGATATACTGCTAGCATGCAGGGGGGATATTACTATAATGGGCCCAAGACCCCCTTTGTACTTGTGGTGGCAGGTTTGGCCTGGCTAGTGACTATAATCCTCCTTGTCCTTGGAATGTCTATGTATTATCGAACCATTCTTCTTGATTCCAACTGGTGGCCTTTAACAGAATTTGGATTAAATATTGCTTTGTTTATTCTGTACCTGTCAGCTGCTACTGTTTATGTAAATGACACCAACCGTGGAGGACTTTGCTATTATCAGTTATTTAACACCCCAGTGAATGCTGGATTCTGCCGTGTGGAAGGAGGGCAAACAGCAGCTATCATCTTCTTGTTTGTCACCATGATTGTGTATTTAATTAGTGCAATCGTTTGTTTAAAACTTTGGAGGCATGAGGGATCCCGGAGAAGAAGGGAGTATATAGAGAATGAGGTAAGATCTAGACTATGAATGACATGTAGAATTTTGTATTAAAATATATACTAAAGCATCTTAACTGTTTGAGTGCCAAAGAGGGCATGTATTTCTCAGTAACATATTGCAGTCCTGTCTGATATATATTTTATTGCTTCACATTCTCTTATATCTGTTTTGCACAAACAGATTGAACATAACAGAAGAACCTAAAAACAACAAACAACAATCATCTTTACATATTCCCTATTGCAGCAGTGTCCATTGATTATTATTTTTTAAGGGACAGTAAACACATTCATATTTGTATATAAAATATTCAGTTATGCATAATTAAACAACTTTGCAATATATTTTGCCCTCTTTTCATGTATTTTAGCTCTGAAAATTGAAATTTTTTAATTTTCACAACTTGAAATGCACCCTGTTAAAGGGATATGAAACCCAAAAAATGTATTTTATGATTCAGATAGGGCATGCAACTTTCCAAATGTATTATATTATCTAATTTGCTTTGATCTCTTGCTATCATTTGTTAAGAAGAATACCTAGGTAGGCTAAGGAGCAGCAACACACTACTGGGAGCTAGCTGCTGATTGGTGACTGCACATATATGCCTTTTGTCATTGGTTACCTGAAGTGTTCAGCTAGCTCCCAGTAATGCATTACTGCTCCTTTAACAAAGTATACCAAGAGAACAAAGCAAATTTTATCATAGAAGAAAATTGTAAATGTATTTAAAATTGTATGATCTATCTGAATCACGAAAGAAAAAAATTAGGTCTCATGCCCCTTTAACTTTTCAAGGATAACACTGCTACTGTTCCTATTTGGCTTTTATCAGATAACAACTAATTTTATGACAGTGACTAGCTTTGTTGTCTGCAGCCTAAAGGCCAGATTGGCTTCTCCAAATAAGGGAAATAGTGGGCGGAGTTTGGCTATTGAAAAATAATTGCAGTAAAAGGAGGTTAAGACTTGACTAAGATGTTATTCTATAGCAACACAACACAAATGGTGTGTGTATATTTGTGTGTATATATTTTTCTGCAGAAGTTTAGGCACCCCTGACAATTTCCATGAGTTTCATTTATAAATAATTGGGTGTTTGGATCAGCAATTTCATTTTGATCCATCAAATAACTGAAGGACACAGTAATATTTCAGTAGTGAAATGAGGTTTATTGGATTAACAGAAAATGTGCAATATGCATCCAAACGAAATTAGACAGGTGCATAAATTTGGGCACCCTTGTCATTTTGTTGATTTGAATACCTGTAACTACCTAGCACTGATTAATTGGAGCACATAATTGGTTTGGTGAGCCCATTAAGCCTTGAACTTCATAGACAGGTGCATCCAATCACGAGAAAAGGTATTTAACCCCTTAATGACCACAGCACTTTTCCATTTTCTGTCCGTTTGGGACCAAGGCTATTTTTACATTTTTGCGGTGTTTGTGTTAAGCTGTAATTTTCCTCTTGCTCATTTACTGTACCCACACATATTATATACCATTATTCTCGCCATTAAATGGACTTTCTAAGATACCATTATTTTCATCATATCTTATAATTTACTATAAAAAAAATTATAAAATATGAGGAAAAAATTGGAAAAAAAAACACTTTTTCTAACTTTGACCCCCAAAATCTCTTACACATCTACAACCACCAAAAAACACCCATGCTAAATAGTTTCTAAATTTTGTCCTGTGTTTAGAAATGCCCAATGTTTACATGTTCTTTGCTTTTTTTGAAAGTTATAGGGCAATAAATACAAGTAGCACTTTGCTATTTCCAAACCAATTTTTTTTCAAAATTAGCGCTAGTTACATTGGAACACTGATATCTTTCAGGAATCCATGAATATCCCTTGATATGTATATATTTTTTTTAGAAGACATCCCAAAGTATTGATCTAGGCCCATTTTGGTATATTTAATGCCACCATTTCACCGCCAAATGAGATCAAATAAAAAATATCGTTCACTTTTTCACAAATATTTTCACAAACTTTAGGTTTCTCACTGAAATTATTTACAAACAACTTGTGCAATTATGGCATAAATGGTTGTAAATGCTTCTCTGGGATCCTTTTTGTTCCGAAATAGCCGACATATATGGCTTTGGCGTTGTTTTTTGGTAATTAGAAGACTGCTAAATGCCGCTGCGCACCACACATGTATTATGCCCAGCAGTGAAGGGGTTAATTAGGGAGCTTGTAGGGTTAATTTTAGCTGTAGTGTAGTAGACAACCCAAAGTATTGATCTAGGCCCATTTTGGTATATTTCATGCCACCATTTCACCGCCAAATGCGATCAAATAAAAAAAATTGTTCCCTTTTTCACAAACCTTTTCACAAACTTTAGGTTTCTCACTGAAATTATTTACAAACAGCGTGTGCAATTATGGCACAAATGGTTGTAAATGTTTCTCTGGGATCCCCTTTGTTCAGAAATAGCAGACATATATAGCTTTGGCATTGCTTTTTGGTAACTAGAAGGCTGCTAAATGCCGCTGCACATCAAACGTGTATTGTCTAGCAGTGAAGGGGTTAATTAGGGAGCTTGTAGGCTTAATTTTAGCTTTAGTGTAGAGATCAGCCTCCCACCTGACACATCAGACCCCCTGATCCCTCCCAAACAGCTCTCTTCCCGTCCCAGCCCCACAATTGTCCCTGCCATCTTAAGAACTGGCAGAAAGTCTGCCAGTACTAAAATAAAAGCTATCTTTTTTTCTTTCCCCCAGCATATTTGCATATGCTGCTGTGTAAGATCCCCCCTTAGCCCCAACCTCCCTAACCCCCCCAAACAGCTCTCTAACCCTCCCCCTCTACCTTATTGGGGGCCATCTTGGGTACTGGCAGCTGTCTTCTAGTACCCAGTTTACAATAAAATCATTATTTTTTTTATTTCTGTAGTGTAGCTTCCCCCCCCCCAAAGATCAACCCCCACCTACTCCCAGATCCCTTTTTAGTTATTTTTAAAAATGATTGCCTCTCCCCTTTCTCCCATTTTTACATTTAGATTTTTGC